>NC_052071.1:43779414-44088581 GCF_015852505.1 Tachyglossus aculeatus
TCTGCACACGGTAAGTGCTCAATAAATACGACTGAATGAATGAATATGAAAGAGCCCAGGCTTGGGAGTCAGAGGTCATGCGTTCTAATCCGGTTCTGCCAGTTGTCAGCTGTGTGACTTTGGACAAGTCGCTTCACTTCTCTGTACCTCAGTTACTCCATCCGTAAAATGGGGATGAAGCCTGTGAGCCCCTCATGGAGCAACCGATCACCTTGTATCTTCCCCGGCTCTTAGAGCAGTGCTTTGCACATAGTAAGCGCTTAACAAATGCCATCATTATTATTTTGATGTTTATGAAGTGATTACAATATGCAAAGTACTAAATGCTAGGAAGAAATGAAAGCTATTGTCAATAAGTTGAACTACTGTAGTGCTTACTATGAGCCAAGCTTTGAGCTAAGCAATAGGGTAGAGCCTAGGTCAGACACACACCCTCACAATTCATTCATTCAGTTGTATTTATTGAGCGCTTACTGTGTGCAAAGCACTGCACCAAGCACTTGGGAGAATACAGTATAACAACAGGCAGACACATTTCTGCCCACAATGAGCTCACAGACTAGAGAGCAGAAACAGTTGGGCAGGGAAAGAATAACAGAGTTAAATTCAACCAACAAAACAACACTTCCATAAAAAAAATAACAGATTGTTTGAGTCACAATCCGGAGACTCACCCTCTAGCTCTTCTTTGCCCCTGGCAAAGCCATCCCCTGCCAAACTCCAACACCCTTCTCGGTTGAGTGGAGGATAGCCATTTCAGGAAATCAATCAATGGTATTTATTGAGCCCTTAAACACGCAGAGCACTGAGCCATGTATTTATTGAGCCCTTAAACACGCAGAGCACTGAACCGTGTGCTTGGGAGAGTATAATATGACAGGGTGGGCATGCGAGTTCCCTGCCCACAAGGAGCGTAAGATCTAGAGTGGGAAGCAAACCATAAAATAAATTAGGGGTCTATATATTAAGCATTGTGGGACTGAGGATGGGGTGAATATTAAGTGCAGTAGGCCGCACAAAAGAGACAGCTTGAAGGGGAGATGAAGACACTGAGGGAAGGTGGTTGTCTGTTGTTTCCATTCTTCTAAGGACAGAATCTCTACAGCCCTTTCTTATGCCCAACCCAAATCTTCCCTGCTCTAATTTATGTCTAATTCCTCTTCATCTGTCCGCTATGGTCGTGGAAAAGCTAAACACAGTTGCACCTGCCCTATATTAAAAAAAAAATCCTAAAAACCCCTTTGCCATTTTCTTTTCTAATCAGAAAACCCCCTTTTTCTTTCACCTTTACTTTACCGGTTCTATTTTCCAAGCCACGAATGCTTCTCTCTAATTTCTCCACTTGGTGGCATCATTCATTCATTTATTCATTCAGTCGTATTTATTGAGTGCTCACTGTGCAGAGCACTGTACTAAGCGCCTAGGAAAGTACAATACAAAAATAAACAGTGACATTCCCTGCCCACAACGAGCTCTTAGTCTAGAGTGGGGGAGACAGGCATCAATACAAGTTAATAAGCACTGGCTCAGTGGAAAGAGCCTGGGCTTGGGAGTCAGAAGTCATGGGTTCTAATCCTGGCGCTGCCACTTGACAGCTGTGTGACTTTGGGCAAGTCACTTAACTTCTCTGTGCCTCAGTTACCTCATCTGTAAAATGGGGATTGACTGTGAGCCCCCTGTGGGACCTCCTGATTACCTTGTATTCCCCTAGCGTTAATTAATTCATTCATTCAATTGTATTTATTGAGCACTTACTGTGTGCAGAGCACTGTACTAAGCGTTTGGGAAGTACAAGTTGGTAACATATAGAGACAGTCCCCACCCAACAGTGGGTTCACAGTCTAGAACCTAGAACAGTGCTTGGCATATAATAAGTGCTTAACAAATGCCATTATTATTATTATTATTATTAATAATAATAATAATAAAATGGCAGATATGGACATAGTGCTTGAGGGTGGGGAAGTGGGGAAGAGCAAAGGGAGCAAGTCAGGGCTGGGGGATTTGCAATCCCATCAGATTCCCCCTGGATTTCCTGAGTTAAGAGTTTCAACTGTGGTGACCAGAACTGGGCCCGGTATTTTAGGAAGACCTACCAATCATTTGTACTTACTGAGCGCTTACTGTGTGCAGAGCACTGTACTAAGCGCTTGGGAGTATACACTAAAACAGTATAACAGACACATTCCCTGCCCACAGTGAAGTCATCTAGGGCAGAGTAGAGCAGAAGCCAGGGGTGGGGCTGAATTGTACTTCCCAAGTGCTTAGTACAGTGCTGTGCACACAGTAAGCGCTCAATGAAAATGACTGACTAAATGAATGAATGAATGAATTGAATGAATGGGGGAAGGTCCTAATGCCTTTTTTGTCCCCCTCCTGGTAAATGGAATCCTTATTTCCCTCAATTACTTCCCCATTATGAGAAGCAGTGCGGCTCAGTGGAAGGAGCACGGGCTTGGAAGTCAGAGGTCGTGGGTTCAAATCCCGGCTCTGCCACTGGTCTGCTGAGTGACTTTGGTCAAGTTACTTCACTTCTCTGTGCCTCAGTTCCCTCATCTGTAAAATGGGGATTAAGACTGTGAGCCTATGTGGGGCAACCTGATTACCTTGTATCTACTCCAGCGCTTAGAACAGTGCTTGGCACATAATAAACACTTAACCAATACTATTATTATTTCCCCATTAATTAATTCAGTTGTATTGAGTGCTTACCGTGTGCAAAGCACTTGGGAGAGTACAGTATAACAGACACATTCCTGTAAACGGTAATTGGAGTATGGGAAGCAGCATGGCATAGTGGATAGAGCACGGGCCTAGGAATCAGAAGGTCATGAGTTCTAATTCTGGCTCTGCCACTTGTAAAATGGGGATTGAGACAGTGAGCCCCAGGTGGGACATGGATTGGGTCCAACCCGATTTGCTCATGTCTACCCCAGCACTTAGTACAGTGCCTGGCACAGAGTAAGCATTTAACAAACATCATTATTATTATTATTACTATTACAGGGTTTTAGAAGAGTTAGAGTTAGGCCTGCTGTGGTTATCTCTGAGCTGGGAATAGTTCTTGGAATGGATTCAACGTTGGGATGAAATTTAGTGACCACCGGGTGACGCTGTTACCTTGGAAAAATCTCAAACGATTGGGATTAACAAAAAAAATTCCAGGAGCTGAGTTCCACCAGGATTGACTGGATCAGATAGAACCAGAGAGGAACTTCCCGCTGTGGGGCTGGGAGATATTCTAAGCAAGGACTAGAAAAGAAGGTGGAGATGTCTCAGAAAATTAAATCACTCTCAGGGGAATTCAGGGCTAACACGTACATTCCAAGGACTCTTTATTTCCAGGACTTTTTCCCCCCTTTTTAAATACTGAAGTTTCTACCTTTGTTTCTTTGAACCAAAGACGTTTCTGAGAAGCCAGTTAGTCCCCTTTCTTCCCCTTTTTCCCCTTTCCCAAACTCCCAATTTTTAGTCTCAAGTATTGTGTAGTCCTCACAAGTCATTATGTTGCCAACTTGTACTTTTCAAGCGCTTAGTACAGTGCTCTGCACACAGTAAGCGCTCAATAAATACGATTGATTGATTGATTGATCCTTGCCGTAGGTCTGTTAGAAGCAGCAATGGTTTAGTCACCTCTTTCTATAAAGCAACGTCACTGGTACAATCAGTGGAAGCGAGTGCACACTGTAAACACATAAAATACCATTGATGATGATAAAGTTAGAAGCTTTCAAGCTTCATTTAAATTATTTCTTTCCTTAGCCAGTTTTCTTTCAGACTTGGGATATCTGTGCCTTTGCTAATCTAAAGTATTGTCTTAAATAAGTGCCTTTCACACTCCCTCTGTGACCATCCAAGTCTTACCAAGAAAAAAATTCAGCGGGCGTTTCGCCCTGGTTTCTACGCGGGCAGTGTGGCAGATCCTTAAGGCCAGGAAGGTGGGAATTTGGAAAGAGGGAGTACAAAATGAAAGCAGCGTGGCTCAATGGGAAGAGCACGGGCTTGGGAGTCAGAGGTCATGGGTTCAAATCACGACCCCGCCGATTGTCAGCGGTGTGACTTTGGGCAAGTCACTTCACTTCTCTGTGCTTCAGTGACCTCATCTGGAAAATGGGGATGAAGACTGTGAGCCCCCCGTGGGACAATCTGATCACCTTGTATCCTCCCCAGCGCTTAGAACAGTGATTTGCACATAGTAAGCGCTTAACAGATGCCATTATTATTATTATTATTATTATTATTATTATTATTATTATTATTATTATTATTAAAGGGATGGGCTTATTCTCATCTAAGAGCCTTCTGTTTCCTGCTGTTCAGAACTCCCTAACTCTGGGCTAGGTGATTCCTCTCACTGCTCCTTGACAACCCCCCCCCATTCCCCCATGACCTTCAGGGGGTTTTGTCAGGTTAGTCACCCCGTGTATGATAATAATAATGATCCAAGTTGGCTGAAGGAAGCTTCTCATATAATAATAATAATAATGATGGTATTTGTTAAGCACTTACTATATGCCAAGCACTGTTCTAAGCACTGGGGGAGATACAAGGTAATCGGATTGTCCCACATGGGGCTCACAGTCTTAATCCCCCTTTTACAGATGAGTTAACTGAGGCACAGAGATGTAAAGTGACTTGCCCGAAGTCACACAGCTGACAATCAATCAATCAATCAGTCGTATTTATTGAGCGCTTACTGTGTGCAGAGCACTGTCCTAAGCGCTTGGGAAGTACACGTTGGCAACATATAGAGACAGTCCCTACCCAACAGTGGGCTCATGGTCTAGAAGGGGGAGACAGAGAACAAAACCAAGCATACCAACAAAATAAAATAAAACAAATAATAAACAAATAATAAATAAATAAATAATAATAAATAAAACAAATAAAACAAGTGGCGGAGCCGTGATTAGAACCCAGGACCTCTGACTCCCAAGCCCGTGCTCCTTCCATTAAACCACACTGCTTCCCCAATTCATTGGAGTCAGGAAACAGTACTAATAGTAATAATAATAGTAATAATAATAGTATTTGTTAAGCTCTTACTGTGTGCCAAACACTGTCGTAAAGGTTATTATTAAAGGTTATTATTATTACAATTACTAGTATTATTATTACAGTAGCTTGAGTATGTAGGTTCTCACTTGACACCTAATAAGCATGTAACAAGTAGCATAATTCTTATTATTAATTATTATTATTATTCAGCTGGGCCTCAGTTTCCCTTCAGTCAAGTCCCTGAGAGGTCTCCCCAGTTCTTTACCCTCAAGGAGCTTACAATCTTGTCCACATTCTCTGCCACTCGTCGGCTGTGTGACCTTGGGCAAGTCACTTAACTTTTCTGTGCCTCAGTTACCTCATCTGTAAAATGGGGATTACAACTGTGAGCCCCACATGGGGCAACTGATTGCCTTGTTTCTCTCTCAGTGCTTAGAACAGTGCCTGGCACATAATAAGCTCTTAACAAATACTATTATTATTATTATTATAATTAAGAACAGCTCAGTAATATGTTTAACCACATCCTCTCTGCCTCAGTTACCTCATCTGTAAAATGGGAATTAAGACGGTGAGCTCCATGTGGGACGTGGACTGTGGCCAACCTGATTAGCTTGTATCTGCCCCAAAGCTTAGAACAGCGTGGGACACATACTAAGTGCTTAACAAATACCATAATTCAGTCATTCATTCAGTCATATTTATTGAGCACTTACTGTGAGCAAAGCACTGCACTAAACACTTCTACTTCCCAAGTGCTTAGTACAGTGCTCTGCACACCGTAAGTGCTCAATAAATATGATTGAATGAATGAACACTTGGGAGAGTACAGGAAGCAGCGTGGCTCAGTGGAAAGAGCCCGGGCTTTGGAGTCAGAGGTCATGGGTTCAAATCCCAGCTCCACCACTTGTCAGCTGTGTGACTTTGGGCAAGTCACTTCACTTCTCTGTGCCTCAGTTACCTCATCTGTAAAATGGGGATTAAGACTGTGAGCCCCACGTGGGACAACCTGATCACCTTGTCTCTATCCCAGCGCTTAGAACAGTGCTTGGCACATAGTAAGCGCTTAGCAAATACCATAGTATTATTATTATTATCTGTAAAATGGGGATGAAGACTGTGAGCCCCACATGGGACAACCTGATTACCTTGTATCTCCCCCAGTGCTCAGAACAGTGCTTGGCACCTAGTAAGCGCATAACAAGTACCATAATTCTTGTTACTAATTATTAGAAGAATTAGTAGAGAAGCAGCGTGGCTGAGTGGAAAGAGCACGAGCTTGGGTTATAATCCCGGCTCCGCCGCTTGTCAGCTATGTGACTTTGGGCAGGTCACTTAACTTCTCTGTGCCTCAGTGACCTCATCTGTAAAATGGGGATTAGGACTGTGAGCCCCGCGTGGGACAACCTGATCACCTTGTATCCACCCCAGCACTTAGAACAGTGCTTTGCACATAGTAAGTGCTTAACAAATGCCATTATTATTATTATTGTTGTTGTTATTATTATTATTCAGCTGGGCCTCAGTTTCTCTTCGGTCAAGTCCCTGAGAGGTCTCACCAGTTGCAGCTGATAGCGAGAGAAGACTAAAGGCAGCGGGTCATGTTGTCCCCCAGTGTGTTTTGTGTGTGTGTGTATGTGTGTCCCTGCTCATACTGACCCTTCTCCAATTGTGTCCCTCTTGCAGGAGAGAAGCCATACAAATGCACCTGGGAAGGGTGCACCTGGAAATTTGCCCGTTCGGACGAACTCACCCGGCATTTCCGCAAGCACACGGGCATCAAGCCCTTCCGCTGCTCGGACTGTGACCGCAGCTTCTCCCGCTCTGACCACCTAGCCCTGCATCGCCGGAGACACATCATGATGTGATCGGAGCCGTCTCTGTCTTCATCGCCGCCCTTCCCGACTCCTCTCCTTCCTCAGTGCTGCTGGTGGAGGGGACTGAGCGAAGAGAGTGAGAGAAAGAGAGAGAGAGAGAGAGAGAGAAGGCGAGATGGGGTGGTTTCCCACCAGACTCATTTGAATCCCAACCCTCCCCGCGGACCTGCCCACCCCACCCCACCATTTTGATTCATCCCCTCCCGGATGAGTTGAATTTCAGTGTGGCACCTGTGGCTGCCTCTGTGCTCTGAGAGAGAAGACATTTTAACACACAAACCGAGGAATAGAACTAAAGACTGTGAAGATATTCCATATTTTCTCTCTTCCTTTCTTTCTTTCTTTCTTTTTCACTTCCTGTTCTTCCCCTTCTTCCTTTCGCCCCAGCCCTTTCCCCCTAACGCCCTTGGATCCCTGCTTGGAACTGGGTGGAAACTCAGCAGGTAACACAGCCCCCAAATCCCCGCCCTGCGCTCAGTCTGCTCCCCTGGATCATTTATGCTTCGGGAGAGAAAGCCCACCATCATCCCCACCCCGCCACCCCCACACACCGGGAAATCCACTGCCCACGCAGAGATCTCGTGCTTTGGGTCAGCCGGAGAAGGAGCAGTAGGTGGAAACTTGGTCAAGGACAGCACCCCCTCCAGCGCCGGAAAGTCTCAGCGAAAACCCACAGGAGGGTCGATGGTTTCTGGTGGCTGAAGGGAACTGGGCCCCGGGAAAAGCAGAGGCGCTCCAGTGTAACCCGCACCTCCTCCGTCTCCGGCGACCACGTCCAGCCCACCTGCACCCCGAGCCCGGTTCCAGCAAGACTAGCCCTCGGGCTTAACCCCGGACGGACCACTGGTTTCCTTTGAACTGGCCAGCCCGGGAGAATGGATTGTTAGCCACTGCAGCCCGAGGCGGGAACGGGCCGTCGAGTGCTCCCCGGCTTCCCCGGGTGGACGGGAGGCATGGAGGACGTCTGTCGAGGCTGCGCTCCCCGACGTAGGTGGGCAACGTTGTGGATGGTGCCCATGGGCTGAGGGCCTCGGATACAGGAAGGAGAAATCTTGTGGAGGACACTACTGGGACATTGGGGTTTTGAGGAGAGGGGGGAGAAATGCGCCACCTTTTTTAGAGCACAAAGGAATATGGCAGTAAAATATTTTCTAATTCAACCGTGGCAGCCTGGACTATTCAAGTGCATTTTTTCCTCCCTCTGGCTCTCGCCTTTTTCTTCCAGTTGAGTCGGCCCTCAGCAGGCCCCTGGGCGGCCTGCCTACCCTCGAGAGGACTGGGGTTGGATTTTTGGGGGGTGGGGAGGGAACGATCTTGCTAGGTTGTGGGAGGGGTTGGGGGGGGGGGTGTCCCAGCTTCTCTGGTCTGCAGGAAGGGAGCTCTAGGTTTGGAGATGATGTCTTGAAGACAGAAGTTTTCTCCCAACCACTGTCACCACTTGGGGAAAAAAAAGTTGTGTTTTCCTCTCTGGCTCTAGGGCTTGAATGTAGTGTTTCTATCACTTGGTGCTCGTGGGCAAGTGTGAGGGGCTGGATTTGGAAGCTGCACGGACACGGGGGAGACGGGAAGACCACCTGGGCTGGACTGAATTGGTTCGCCTCATTCCAAGAAACGCCCGAGACCATGAGAAGTACGTGGGAACGGTGAGGGTGTAGAAGTGGTGCCATCCAAACAGGATGGCTGCCCAGCCCGAGCATAGGGAAGGTGAGCTGAGAGGCCCTGAATTTGGGCCCTGAGCTGGGAGCTTTCCCGGGAGATGTAGTGCCCGGTCCGAGACTGGGATAAGGGGGCCACAGAGGAACCGGCTCAGAATAGTGTGTCAGGGGCCAGCGTCCAGGGGCTCGTGGGATTCTCTGGCCTGGAAAGAATGGTCACGTCAGCCCGTTAAACTCCCTCTTTGCCCCATTTCACCCCCATTTCCCTTGTTGCGCCTCTTCCCTCCCGCCCCCGTCCCCCGTCCCCCGTCATCTGAAACAACACCAGACTTTGATAATAGAACGGTGGAAGTTTGGGGAAGTTGGTGTGAGGTCTCTCTGGAAAGGGGTGGAAGATTTCTGAGGGTTGAAGACTTTGTGCCTGGCACTCTGAAACCTGCTGTGAGGAGCCCTGAACGTCTGAGCCTCTCCTCCCTCCCTCCCAGGAGCCGGGGGCCCGGGCCATGTGGGAAGCCTTTTGGTCTGGGTAATTTGGGCGTTTGTAGCTTCCCTAACCCCAAGTGGCATGTTAAGGGGAGAAAAAAGCTTTCTGAAGCCTCCATTCAAAAATCAATTTAAACTATTGCATGAAGAGGGCTCCTTATCTGCAGGAGACTAGGTAAAGAGACCTGCTTTCTGTTAGAGGGCACCATCTCTGACTCTGGTTGACCAAGGCCTCGTGTGAGAATCTGACTGAAGCAAAGTGTGTGTGTGTGTGTGTGTGTGTGTGTGTGTAAAATCTGCTCCCGGTCAATGACACTAGCACCTTTTAAGGCTTTTCCCCAGGAAAAAGAAAAAAGACATTTAATTGATTTTTAACACAGGTGAAAATTTTGTTCACTTAGATGCTTTTTAAATCAGAGGCTGTTGAGCCTGTTTTTAGTCTCATTGCCACAGTGATAATAATAATAACTGTGGTATTTGTTGAGCACTTACCATGTGCAAGCACTGTGCTAGGTGCTGGGGTAGATGCAGCATATGTGGATCAGAAACAGTCCCTGTCCCACATGGGGCTCACAGTCTAAGTAGGAGGAAACGGAGACCCAGAAGAGTTACGTGACTTGTCCAAGCTCGATCAGCAGGCAATTGACAGAGCTGGGATTAGAACCCAGGTCCTTTGATTGGCAGGCCTGTGCTCTTACCACCAGGCCACACTGTTTCTCATGATTGCCATGATTCAGAAGTCCTGCTGTCCCACAATAAATCCTCCCCCTTTCCTCTCCTGTCTGCTCCCGTTCACCCAGCAGCCTGAATTTGAGCTGTTGGCTTTTTTCGATGAGACCAATTGGACACGCCATTATTCTATTCCCCATGTTATTTTGGGAGAGCCTTTCATAGCCTGAATTGAGGGATTTAATTATTCTCTGTCACCGAGGTTACTGTCTCAGGAGGGCTTCTTAGTCATAGTGTTAGAGATCTGGAAGGATCTTGAAAGTTCACCCAATCCAGCCCCCTGCCTCCAGGCAGAATGACATACCCGCAATTCCTAGGGAATTTCCCATCCAAGTAGGAGTAAGGGCCAGGCTCACGCTTACTTAAAGCTGCTGAAATTAGAATCATGCAGGCCGGATAGCATTCCGTTTTCTTTTCTCCCTGAAACCTGTTGGTTGTATTTTTTTTCCCTAGCTAGCACTGCCTCTAGCCTTCTTCCCTCGTTTTGTGACATAATAATAATAATGATGGTATTTGTTAAGCGCTTACTATGTGCAAAGCGCTGGGAAGGTTAGAAGGTGATCAGATTGTCCCACGGGGGGCTCACAGTTTTAATCCCCATTTTACAGATGAGGCAGCTGAGGCCCAGAGAAGTTAAGTGACTTGCCCAAAGTCACACAGCTGACAGTTGGAGGAGCCGGGATTTGAACCCATGACCTCCGACTCCAAAGCCCATGCTCTTTCCATTGAGCCGTGAGTAAGTCTCTCTGAATTGGCTGGCTATGGTCGGCTATTGATTAGCCCAGGATGGCTCATTAGGACCCACTGAGCTTGGGTTCCATGCCACTTTTCCTCACCCACGGTTGTGTGGCCCCTACCCCACTCCATCTTGACTTTTCTAGCAGATGGGATGTCCCTGCTAGGCATTGCCTCAGTGTAACGGCTCTCCTAGGCCACTCCCGGGGTGGGGAAACGGGATGCTTCTGAAGAGGGGACGTATCTTCCAAAGAGAGCAGTACATCCCAGGGTTGAAATAGGAGAGTGGAAAACTTGAGGCCTAGAAGTGAGGATAGGTACCAGGAGTGGGGGGGATTTGGAGAGAGGGAAGGGTATTTTGGCGCTAACAGAAGTCTTTTTCCCGTACTTTCCAACCTCAAACACGGCCAGGCCTCTTCAACCCATATCTTCGTAACCAAGTCAGAAATGGGTTCTTCAGCCTTCACCACCTCCCATCTCTGCATACTGCGGGAAAGAAATTGGAGCGAGACAGGCTATCTAATGGACTACCTGAGAACCAACTTGGCGAAGGGGAAGAAGACGGTCAGGGTTTCTTAACATTATGTATTCCTGCCCCCGAATAGTAGTGGAGTGCTAATATGTGTGTTAGGAAGGAAATAGGATTGAGTGATTGAATGAATGAATCTTAGAATGGGGCAAGAAGTATTTCCTCTAGCGAATGGGATATCTTCCTCTGGCCTCGACCTTCCCTTCCGCTTTGCGATCCTGTGGGGGAGGTGGAAAAGCCCTGGATATCTTCCCCCCACCAGCTCTGTCCCTTATTTTCGGGACTGGGTGACCTAAGCAACGTCAGTTCAGCTCTTTCTGCCTCAGGTGGCTCATCTGTAAGGTGGAAATCGGTACCAGGGCTGTTGTGAGGCATAGTCATTCATGAATGTCTGTGACAGTGTTTGAAGGTCGTGCATCTCCGTATGGGCGTTTTGGTTCGATTTTTTCCCCAAGAAGAGGAAAGAGCCGCCAACCGGGTCTCGGTCCACCAGGGAAGGACGGTTTCAATGCGATTCCCGGAAACAATACCGTTCCTCTAAATCCCCTACCTTCTCCCTTCTAAACTCATTTTCCCAGCTGAGAGGTGGCGGAAACAGGCAGGCAAATCTTTTCCTCAAGGAACCTCCTCGTCCTCTCTCCTCATTCCCGACCACGTGAGACGTTCTCAGGCTCAAAGCACAAGGCCCTCCCCGACGGAATTTTTCTCCCCATTTTCTATTCCTGCTCTGGTTCGCATCAGCGGGGAGGACGCTACGCCCGTTCGGCGAGTAGAGTGGAAGGGCAAATGAGGGGCCAAACCTTGCTTCCGTTCTCAGATGATTCCGGTTCCATTACAATTTCTTTTTGTCCAAGTCAGAGACGTCTTTCCCCCCACCCAACCCTACCAGTAGATAGTCTCCGGGGCCAATACAAGTGAGTGTGTTGGACTTCCTTCTGTTCGTTTCCGTGCGGCGTGCGATGCAGTTATGATTTGTATTATTGTATCAAAGAACAAAGTTAATGACACACGTGAGGCGTTGACATTGTTGGAAACTGTGAGTTGGGGGTTAGTGGGTGGGGGAGGGAGGAGGGTGGGCAGTACCAGAGGACTGACTTCTATTTTCTTTTTGTTAGGGAATGAGACCTGCAGTTAGTTGCGGGCTTCTTTTTTAAAGGAAAAACAGTGAAATGATATATAGCTTTATGGCTTTAGTCCTTTTCTAATCCCTATTTACTTGGTTCATTATTTTAGTGATGTGTTCGTATTAACTCCCACGCTGCAAGTCTGTAAACACAGGAGAGGTTTATATGCGGGCTCCTCTTTCTTTCTCTGTCTCTCTCTCTCTCCCTTTCTCTCGCTTTCTCTGTCACACTTTCTCACCCCAGAGGGACGGATTTGAAAAGCAAAATGTCTAATGGGTTTAGGGCCGTGAGCAAGTCCTCCCACAAAACCTGATCCTTACAGACGCTTCTCAGTCGCTCTGCTCCTCATGGCCAGTGGAGGTTGGGCATTGCTCCACAAGAGCCTGGATAAGAGTCCTCTAGTTGTGTTGGGGCTTTGTGGTGAGCCTGTGTACTAAGCGATCTTATTCAGTTTGATTGTTGTACTGTTTTTTTTTTTTAATAATAAAAAGTTATTTTAAACTTCGGAACCCGCGGATTCCATTTCTCTTCCTTTGCTGTAAAACCAAAAGTGCCTAATATCCTATGCCGTAATAATAACGGTGGTATTTGTTAAGTGCTTTCCCTGGGCCAATCAAGGAATTAAGTGCTGGGGTAGCTACAGGATAAGTTGGACACAGTCTTTGTCCCACATGGGAGGGAGAACAGGGGGAACAGGTATTTCATCCCCGTTTTATCGGTCTATCAATGGTCTTTATTGAGGGCTTACTGTGTGCAAAGCACTATACTAAGCGCTTGGGAGAGTATAATACAACAGAGTTGGTAGATGCGCCTAACTGTAAGCTTGCTGTGGGCAGGGAATGCGTCTGCCAACTCTGTTGTACTCTCCCAAGTTCTTAGGACAGTGCTCTAAATACAGTAAGTGCTCAATAAATACCATTGAATCAATGACTAGGGACAGACAGACAATATAAAAGACAGACATAAAGTTCCAAAGTTTTACAGAGGAAGAAACTCAGACACAGAGAAGGGAAGTGACTTGCTTGAATAATAATAATAATAATCATGGTATTTGTTAAGCGCTTACTATATGTCAGGCATTGTACTTAAGCACCGGGGTGGATACAAGCAATCAGGCTGGACACAGTCCCAGTCCTTTATGAGCCTCACAGTCTTAATCCCCACTTCACAGAGGAGGTAACTGAGGCCCAGAGAAGTGAAGTGACTTGCCCAAGATCACACAGCAGACAAGAGGCAGAGTCGGAATTAGAACCCATGACCTTTTGATTCCCAGGCCTATGCTCTATCTACTACGCCATGCTGCTTCCCACCCACTCAGCAGGTGAGTAACAGAATGGGGATTAGAACCCAGTACCCAATCGCATTCCATCCTATTTATTGAGCTTAGAACAGTGCTCTGCACATAGTAAGCGCTTAATAAATGTCATTATTATTATTATTGAGCACTTACTTTGCACAATACACTGTACTAAGCGCTTTGAAGGGTACAATACAACAATAAAAGGACACATTCCCTGACTCCTGGACATGCGTCCCTTCCAGACCACGCTGTTTCTCCTCTGACCTTGGAGAGATTTGATCTGCCGTAGTTGGCGGGGTGAAGTTTTCTACCCAAAACTCACCATCTTCCTTAACACTCTCCTAAGTTATTTGACCTCAGTAACAAAACCTGCGCGGCCTGTGAATTTACCATAGGCGCTTCAACTTCCTGAACTGCGCTCCTCCTGGACCCTAAATTTGTCAACCTATTACCTCTCGCGGCAGGTCTGGGTCAGATCTCTCTTTCTGACTAAAAGCCCAGGGACGAGTTGGCTTTGGAGAGAATTTTTCAGCAGAAAAATCCGGTCCTGGCCTGCGTCGGTGTAAGGCAAACAAATCTCCCCCAGCAATCTAACTGTACAAATTGTACTCCAGAGTTGAGCTGAAATGGTTTCGAAGCCACGTACCAATAGTCCCGCTGCGGTCGGCGGGGAGTGTCCCAGGGCTTTTTTTTCAACTGCCGCACCCTGGCTCAATCAATCAATAAGTGCTATCTACTGAGTGCCTATTGTGCGCAGCACTGTACTGTATGCTTGGGAAAGGACAATAGAATTGGTAGACTGTTTCTGGACTGTGAGCCTGTTATTGGGTAAGGATTGTCTCTATTTGTTGCCGAAGTGTACTTTCCAAGTGCTTAGTACAGTGCTCTGCACACAGTAAGTGCTCAATAAAGACGATTGATTGAATGGAAGCCATCCCTGCCCCTAAGTAGCTTCCATTCCAGAGGGGGGAGACAGACATTAAAATAAGTTACAGATAAAGGGAAATAGAATAAAATAGAACGGAGTAGAGAGGGGGAGACAGACATTAAAATAAGTTGCAGATAAAGGGAAATAGAATAAAATAGAATGGAATAGAAGAAAATGAAGCAACGTAGTATAGCGGCCAGAGCATGGGGCTGGGAGTCAGAAAGATCTGGGTTCTAATCACGACTCCTCCACTTGTCTGCTGTGTGATCTTGGGCAAGTCCTTTCCTCCTCGGGGCCTCAGTTACCTCATCTGTAAAATAGGGATTTAGGTTGTGGGACCGGGGATTATGTCCAGTGCAATTTGCTTGTACAATAATGATGGTATTTGTTAAGCGCTTGCTATGTGCCAAGCGCTGTTCTAGGCCCTGTCCACCCCAGCACGTAGTAAGTGCACATAGTAAGCACTTAAAAATACCTTATTTTTATTATTGTTATTATGTACATAAGTGTCGTTTGGCTGAGGGCAGGGTGAATAGTAAGTGCTTAAAGGGTATTCATTCATTCAATTGTATTTATTGAGCGCTCACGGTGTGCAGAGCACTGTACTAAGCACTTGGGAAGTACAAGTCGGCAACATATAGAGATGGTCCCTGCCCAACAACGGGCTCACAGTCTAAGATAGATTCAAGTGCATAGGTGACGCAGAAGGGAGAGGGCGTAGGGGGAAAGAAGGCTTAGTCAGGGAAGGCCTCTTGGAGGAGTTGTGATTTTCGTAGGATTTTGAAGGTGGAGAGGGTTGGTGGGGTCTATCGGCTATCTTCAAGGCTGTCCATCACCTCTTCCCCTCCTACCTCACCTCCCTTCTTTCCTTCTCCAGCCCACCCCGCACCCTCCGCTCCTCTGCCACTGCTAACCTCCTCACTGGGCCTCATTCTCGCCCGTCCTGCCATCAACCCCCGGCCCCCATCCTCCCCCTGGCCTGGAATACCCTCCCCCCGCACATCCACCAAGCTAGCTCTCTTCCTCCCTTCAAAGCCCTACTGAGAGCTCACCTCCTCCAGGAGGCCTTCCCAGACTGAGCCCCCTCCTTCCTCTCCCCCTCCCCATCCTCCCCGCCCTACCTCCTTCCCCTCCCTACAGCACCTGTATATATGTTTGTACAGATTTATTACTCTATTTTACCTATACATATTTACTATTCTATTTATTTTATTTTGTTAGTATGTTTTGTTTTGTTGTCTGTCTCCCACTTCTAGACTGTAAGCCCATTGTTGGGTAGGGACCGTCTCTATATATTGCCAATTTGTACTTCCCAAGTGCTTAGTACGGTGCTCTGCACACAGTAAGTGCTCAATAAATACGATTGAATGAATGAATGAATGAATGAATGAATGAATGAATGAGTTCTGGGCCAGAGGCAGGATGTGGGCAATGTGTCAGCTGCGAGATAGATGAGACTGAGGTACAGTGATGGCGTTGTAGTAGTAGAGAAGCAGCATGGCCTAGTGGATAGAGCACGGGGCTGGGAGTCAGAAGGACCTGGGTTCTAATTCCACCTCCTCCACTTGTCTGCTGTGTGACGTTGGGTAAGTTATTTAACTTCTCTGTGCCCCAGCTCCCCGGTCTGTAAAACGGGGATTAAGAGTGTGAGCTCCATGTGGGACTTGGCCTGTGTCCAACCTGATTATCTTGAATCTACCCCAAAGCTTAGAAAGTGCCTGACACATAGTAAACACTTAAGGAACTAGCCCGGGGTTTGGAGCCAGAGGTCATGGGTTCTAATCTTGGCTCTGCCAATTGTCAGCTGTGTGACTTGGGGCAAGTCACTTCACTTCTCTGTGCCTCAGTTACCTCTTCTGGAAAATGGGAATTAAGACCGTGAGCCCCACGTGGGACAACCTGATCACCTTGTAACCTCCCCAGTGCTTTGCACATAGTAAGCGCTTAATAAACGCCATCATTATTATTATTATTATTAACAAATACCATCATTATTAGTATTAGAAGTAGGATGCTCATTCTTTGCTCCCTGGGTGGCTTTACACGGAGTCCTAGCAGGCTTTTAGAGGTTACTGGAAGGAAGAGAGGAAAGAACAGCAAGTGGACAGGACTGCCAGCACTCTCAATCAACAGCTGACAATGAGGGCAAGGAGGAGCTGCAAAAAAGACACCATTTCCCAGAAAGATGCCCAGTGAGTACCGTTTTGACCTAATGATTTTCAACCCTATCTTGCCAAAAATGTGAGTAATAAAACCAGCTCTCCACAGAGGGATAAGGAGTCCCATAGTGTTGGCACCACTCTCCTCAACCTATTCTTGTCTAAGCCCAACTCAGACATAGCCAAAGAGGTTTTTCTAAAAAAAACGATATTTGCTAAGCGCTTTCTATGTGCCAGGTGCTATTTTAAGTGCTGGCCTAGTGGAAAGAGCACAGGCTTGGGAATTGAGTTTGTACAGATTTATTACTTTTGTACAGATTTATTACTCTATTTTACTTGTACATATTTACTATTCTATTTATTTTATTTTGTTAATATGTTTTGTTGTCTGTCTCCCCGTTCTAGACTGTGAGCCCATTGTTGGGTAGGGACCGTCTCTATATGTTGCCAACTTGTACTTCTCAAGCACTTAGTACAGTGCTCTGCACACGGTAAGCACTCAATAAATACTATTGAATAAATGAATGAATGAGGAACTGGGTTCTAATTCCGGCACCACCACTTGCCTGCTCTGTGGCCTTGGGTGAATCACTTAACTTCTCTGTGCCTGTTTCCTCAACGGTAAAATGGGGTTTCATTGCCTGTTCTCCCTCCTGCTTAGACTGTGAGCCCCATGTGGGTCAGGACTGTATCCAAACCAACTAGCTGGTATCTATCCCAGTTCCTAGAATAGTGTTTGACACAAAGTAAGCACTTAACAAATATAGTAATAATAATAATAATAATAATAATAATAGTAGTGGGAGCAGCCCATAAATCAGTATCAAATGTATTCCAACACAGTCCAGTTTCTTTTATGACTGAGAATTGTGGCGACTGGGAAAGTCTTCAGAATCTGGCTAGAGAAGCAGCATGGCCTAATGGAAAGAGGGTGGGCCTGGGAGTTGAGGGACCTGAGTTCTAAACCTGGCTCTGCTACCTCCCTGCTGGGTGACCTTGGGCAAGTCACTTAACTTCTCTAGGCCTCAGTTCCCTCATCTGCAAAATGGGGATTCAATGCCTGGTTTCCCTCCCCCATTAAACTGTGAGCCCCAGTGTGGGACCTGATGATCTTGTATCTACCCCAGTGCTTGGTTCAGTGCTTGGCACATAGTGAGCAATTAACAAATGCTACAGTTATTATTATTATTATTATTAGTGATAATAATAATTTCCAGCTGATGACTCTTGGGAAGACCCATCTTCTTGAATAGATCCATAACTTGTGTTATCAGACCTTTGCTACTTCAGAAACAGTGTTGCCTACTGGAAAGAGCACAGGTGTGGGAGACTGGAGACCTGGATTTGAATCCTGGCTCTGTCCCTTGTCTCCTGTGTGACCTTAGTCACGTCATTTAAATTCTCCTTGTCTCATTTACATCACCTGTAAAAATGGGAGTGAAATGATGAGATAACTGTTTGGACTAGGAGCCCCGAGTGAGACAGGGTCCGTGTCTTTTATTTACCACAGTGCTTGGCACATAGTAAGTACACTATCATCATCATTGTTAGTAGTAGTAAGAGAAGCAACGTGGCTCAGTGGAAAAAGCCCGGGCTTTGGAGTCAGAGGTCATGGGTTCAAATCCCTGCTCCGCCAATTGTCAGCTTTGTGACTTTGGGCAAGTCACTTAACTTCTCTATGCCTCAGTTACCTCATCTGTAAAATGGGGATTAAGACTGTGACCCCGTGGGACAACCTGATCACCTTGTTACCTCCCCAGTGCTTAGAACAGTGCTTTTGCACATAGTAAGTGCTTAATAAATGCTAGTAGTAGTAGTAGTAGTAGTAGTAGTAGTAGTAGTAGTAGGCTGTTCTTTGAAAGCTGAGGATGCAGGAATGGAAAGCTGTGTCCAATATAACCTGAAATCAGACCTCAGTTCATTCATCACCATTTGTTAAGTAATTTAATTCAATTACAAACACCTTGAGGGCAGGGCTGTGTCTTTCTATTTTGCTGTAATTCCCACGACGCCTGGTTAGGCATGATTCCCGGGCCCATCCTCTATCCACTTGGCCACACTGCTTCTCATTTCCTAACAAAGACTTTCAGTTTTTCTCTTTCCCCATTCCGGGGTCCCCTCTGAGTGTAGCCTGACAATTGCTGAATGAGCTTGGAGGTGGGGGATTCTGGAATCCAGGCCTCTTCCCAGTTGTGAGCCCCAGCTTTCAGTCCAAGGCATGGCCGTGTTTCCCGCTTATTAGTGCTGGTAATTGGGATTGTCGGACAAGTGGCCTGCTAACACTAGGCACTTAATCACTTGAATGGTTGTAATTAAATACAAAAATAAAGGGCAGCCAGGCAAAACAGTTCATAAAAGTCAGCAGCCCCTGTAAAAGGCTGGGGAGTAGCTCCCCGCCGCAGATGGCAGGAGTTCCAGGGAAGGAGTTAATGTTGGGCCCTGGGCACACTCAGCTCTTGCCATCATTATACCCGCTTGCCAACGTCACTTGATCCTTGCTCGTTCCAAGCCTCTGTCCTCAGGTGCTTATTCAGTAGTTCAAGTTTGCAGATTAGGAGTGTGTTCATTCAGTGAGGGGGCTCTGACTGAACTAGGCTGATAAAAGCCGCTGCCTTGGCTGGTGGACAGGAAGTCCTGGATTCTCTTCACCAGTTTTACGGGGGTTCACGAGGAGGGGATGATATGACTCCAATGCCAGTGTGGGGTGAGGAGAGAGAAGAGTAGCATTCCCTCATAATAATGATATTTAAGTGCTCACTATGTGTCAAGTACTGTTCTAACTGCTGGGAAAGATACAAGCTAATCGGGTTGGGCTGTTCCTGTCCCCCATGGGGTGCACAGCTGTCGCTCCCATTTTAGTGAAGCACAGAGAAGTGAAGTGACTTACCCAAGGTCACACAGCAAACACAAGGTCCCAGGACTAGAAGCTAATTTCTGACTTCCAGGACAGTGCTCTACCTATTCCTGCTTCCCTGGTCATTTAAGAGTCATTTCCAAGCCTGCTTTCCTCAACATTCATTCATTCAATCATATTTATTGAGCACTTACTGTGTGCAGAGCACTGTACCAAGCGCTTGGGAAGTACAAGTTGGCAACATATAGAAACGGTCCCTACCCAACAGTGGGCTCACAGTCTAGAAAACAAAAACTATTCCTCCAAACTCGACTTGATGGGAAAAACGCAGTTAGAGGTTTGTTTGTTTTTCTGGTATTTTTTAAGTGCTTACTATGTGCTAGACACTGTTCTAAACACTAGGGTAGATACAAGGTAATCATGTTGGACACAGTTCATGTCCCACATGGGGCTCAGTCTGAATCCCCATTTTACAAATGAGGGAACTGAGGCACAGAAGAGTGAAGTGACTTGCCCAAGGCCACACAGCAGACAAGTGGTGGAGCCGGGATTAGAACGCAGCTCCTTTTGACTTGCAGGCCCCTGCTCTAACCATTTTCATTCCCGCCTACTGATGATATTTTCTTCTTCTGGCAAAAGAAGCTGGACGGCAGGGGTTTGGAGATGCCCCGTAGCCAAGAGGTGGCCTTGGGTCAGATGTGACCATCAGCAGATTGGAATAAATTGGGGGCACCTCTGGAGCATCGCCTTCCTTGCCAGCAGAATCGTTGTGGGCAGGGAATGGGTCTGTTTATTGCTGTATTGTCCTCTCCCAACTGTTTAGTACAGTGCTCTGCACACAGTCTTGTCTTGTTTTACGTTGTCGTCCCCGCACCATAGCGACGCCATGGACACATCTCCCCCAGAACCCCCCGCTTCCATCTGCAATTGTTCTGGTAGTGGATCCACTGAGTTTTCTTGGTAAAAATCCGAAAGTGGTTTACCATGGTCTCCTTCCGCGCAATCAACTTGAGTCTCGGCCCTTGATTCTCTCCCGGGCTGCTGCTGCCCAGCGCAGGTGAGTTTTGACCTGTAGCAGATTGCCTTCCACTCGCTAGCCCCTGGCCATGCTAGAAATGGAATGGGTAGGCCTCTGCTTGACTCTCCCTCCTGTAATCAAGCCTGGTAGAGGACTGGAAAAGTCTCCAGGTGAGAGGGGACTGTGCGTAATAAGCGCTCAATAAATACAAGCAAATGAATTGAATGAAAGTATCTCTGCTTTCCATCTATTCAGGCTCAGGTAGTGAGAAAGCTCATTCTGCAGATACCAGAAGGGCCTTTGGCTTGGAGCAACGTTTGGTGACCTGCTCTGAAGGCAGATAATCCCATCCTGCCTTTTCCACTCTTGTGTCCTTCCTCTTTCCCCTCTTCCAGGTTGGCAGGATGCACTATAGCGACTCCACCCTCCCCTCTCCTCTATTTTGAAACCTCCTTTGTCTTTATCTTTGCCTTGTTTTCTTTTCTTGAACAGGCGAAACCTCTGGGTGGGTCTGGGTGTGTGACTGTGTATGTGTGTGTGAGGGTGAGTGGGTGTATCTGCCGTTGTCTTGGCAACTGATAAACAGTTTGGGGGCCAGAGAGAACTCCTCATTTTGTTGGTATGTTTGGTTATTTTGTTGGTATGTTTGGTTCTGTTCTCTGTCTCCCCCTTTTAGACTGTGAGCCCACTATCGGGTAGGGACTGTCTCTATGTGATGCCAATTTGTACTTCCCAAGCGCTTAGTACAGTGCTCTGCACATAGTGAGCGCTCAATAAATACGATTGATTGATTGATTGATTGATTTGGAAAATCATGATGTCAGGGAGCTGTGGCAGGGCCAACTGAAGGCAGGCAGATGCTCTCCTCCTCTCGGGAATAATTTGGAAAAATTGGAAGGGAGGCGGTGAAAGGAGATTACTTTGGAAGAGGCAAAGGGAATTCTTAAAATAGTTCCACCAGAGTCTTGCCTGGGTGATAATAATAATAATAATAATGGCATTTATTAAGTGCTTACTATGTGCAATGCACTGTTCTAAGCGCTGGCACTGTTCTGATCCTGCCCTGTTGGCATTATCACTTCTATTATAATGGCATTTTCAAGAGCTTGTTACATTCTAGATGATGGGGTTGACCCAAGGATATCAGATTGTACACAATTCCTACCTTATCGATCAATGAATTGTATTTATTATGTGCAGAGCACTGTTATAAGCATTTGAGAGAGTACAATACAACAGAATTATGAGCTTGCAGTGTTAGAGGCATGAGTTTACAGTCTGCACGGGGCTCCCAGTCTATCTTTGTCCCCATTTTACATACGAGGAAACGGAAGCCCAGAGAAGCAAAGTGACTTGCCCAAGATCACACAGCAGGCCAGGGACAGAGCTGGGACTAGAAGCTGATTCTCCTAAAGCTCAGATGTCTGTTCTTTCCACTAGACCACACCACCTCCCTTCTAGTGCACATCCTCTGCCCATCCCACCCTATCCTTCCATCCCCACCCCTACATCCACATCCATTTGGAGATGCAGTGTGGCTCAGTGGAAAGAGCATGGGCTTTGGAATCAGAGGTCATGGTTTCGAATCCCAGCTTCGCCACTTAGCTGTGGGACCTTGGGCAAGCCACTTAACTTCTCTGTGCCTCAGTTACCTCATCTGTAAAATGGGATTAAGACTGTGAGCCCCATGTGGGACAACCTGATCACCTTGTATCCCCCCCAGCACTTAGAACAGTGCTTTGCACATAGTAAGCACTTAACAAATACCATCATCATCATCATCATCATCATTTCCTGTCCCCTGTCAAAGCCCACAGCTGAGGGAGGAGAGAAAGGGGCGAAGCAGGATGGATGATATAGACTCCCTCCAACAAGGCTGGAAGAATGTTTGCCATCTGGCAACCTCGTCCTGTCAGAATTAAGGAGGGAGGGAAAGAGAGCAGGATTGAGGGACTGAGAGAGACAAAGAAAGAGATAACTAGGAGAGAGAAGCAGCATAGCCTGGGAGTCAGAAGGTCCTGGGTTCTAATCCTGACTCCTCCACCTGTCTTCTGTGTGGCCTTGGACAAGTCACTCCACCCCTCTGTGCCTCAATTACCTCATCGGTAAAATGGGAATTAAGATGTGAGCATCCATGTGGGATATGGACTGTACCCAATCTGCTTATCTTGTATCTACCCCAGTGTTTAGTAAAGTGCTTGGCATGGGGTAAGACCTTACCAAATACCTTAAAAAACAACCTACCAAACAAATAAAAAAGTGCTAAAAGATCCAGGAACGGGAAGAGCAAGATAAATTGTCCAAGGTATGTGGAAAAGGCAAGAGCGGGTAAATCCATTCTAATCCATTCCTTCAGATATTTAACTCATTTTCATTATTTCTGCATTTGAACATATTTCTATTGATGGTATGTTTGCATCTATTCTTTAACTCGGGTATAAGAACCCTGTGGGAACTTATTAAATACTTGTTGACAGACTAAGAATACACACCCTTAGGAAGACAAGGAAAACTTATGACCTAAGCCAAGAAATGTTACAACGATAATCCTGCTGCAGTATTATCCTTCGCATGAGTCAGTCAATTGAATTTATTGAGTGCTTACTGTGTGCAGAGCATTGCAGTAAGCGCTTGGGAGAGTACAATACAGCAATGTAACAGACACATTCCCTGCCCGCAATGAGCTTACAGTCTAGAGGGCACCAGCTCTGGTGAAACCAGTCCCGGATTCACCTGACAAATAGAGAGATGGATAAATAAGCGCTTAGGACAGTGCTCTGCACACAGTAAGCGCTCAATAAATATGATTGAATGAATAAATCACTAGTATTTATTGAGCATCTATTTTGTCCAGAGCTCTGGACCAGGTATTTGAAGAATATAATAGTAAACATGACCCTAGCCTTCAAGGAGCTAACAAGCCGCATGGCCTAGTGGAAACAGCATGGCCCTGGGAGCCATTCGGTCAGCCAGTTGTATTTATTGAGCGCTTACTGTGGGCAGGGCACTGTATTAGGCACTTGGGAAAGTACAGTATGACAATAAAACAGGCACATTCCCTGCCCACAATGAGCTTACAGTCTAGAGGGGGAGACAGACATTAATCTAAATAAATAAATGACAGATATACACATAAGTGCTGTGGGGCTGAGGAGGGGATGAACAAAGGAAGCAAGTCAGAGAGACCCAGAGAAGGATCAGAGGATCTGGCTTCTACTCCTGGCTCCACCATTTCAATCGATCAATCATATTTATTAAGCACTTATTCATTCATGCATTCATTCAATCGTATTTATTGAGCACTTACTGTGTGCAGAGCACTGTACTAAGCTCTTGGGAAATACAAGTTGGCAACATATAGAGGCGGTCCCTACCCAACAGCGGGCTCACAGTCTAGAAGGGGGAGACAGACAACAAAACAAAACATATTAACAAAATAAAATAAATAGAATAAATATGTACAAGTAAAATAAATAGAGTAATAAATATGTATAAACATATATACATATATACAGGTGCTGTGGGGAGGGGAAGGAGGTAAGGTGGGGGGATGGGGAGGGGGAGGAGGGGGAGAGGAAGGAGGGGGCTTATTCATTCATGCATTCATTCAATTGTATTTATTGAGCACTTACTGTGTGCAGAGCACTGTACTAAGCGCTTGGGAAGTACAAGTTGGCAACGTATAGAGATGGTCCCTACCCAACAACGGGCTCCCAGCCTAGAATGGGGAGACAGACAACAAAACAAAACATGTGGTCAGATGTCAGGCATCAGTACACAGCACTGTATAAAGCGCTTGGGAGAGTCCAATATAACAGAGTCGGTAGACACTTTCCCTGCTGGAGAGGGAGGAGGACTGAAGCAATCTCACATTACTGACTCAATTCTCTTGAGTTCAGGTGACCTGTTTCTGGCCATTTCAAAATGCGGCAGGTGAACCTGTGCGAAAGACGGGCAGGACAAGAGCTAGAGTCAAGACTGGCCTTATCGTCTCTCGCTGTCCTGCCCTTACAAGAGAAGATTTCTCGTTATGATCCGGGGAAACCCGTGTGGGCCGTTTGTCATTTTTGGATCATGAGAAGACAGCGGGTGGTAGTCAGGCTGCCCTGATTTTACCTGCTGAGTAACGCGGGCAGGTAATGAATCTACTAACCTCTGTTATCTTGTTGTATTGTACTCTCCCAAATGCTTAGTACAGTGCTCTGCAAGCCCTAAACACTCAATAAATATGATTGCTGCTCATTAAGACCCATACATTGTGCCTTGTCAGAAGTAACCATGGCTGGGAAAAGCTTTGGTGTGATTACCCTAGCCCTAACAGAGAGTGCCAACCGAATTATAGAAAGTCAAAAGGAAAACTTGAAACTTGGCCTTCTCAAAAACTCAGCTCTCTCTTCCACTCGACTGCACTTCGATTCCTCATTCTTCTCAAGCAGGGTGGGAAGCCGCGTGGCCAAGTGGAAAGAGTACAAGCCTGAGAGTCAGAGGATCTGGGTTCTAATCCTGTCTCTTCCAACTGCTTGCTGTGTGACCTTGGGCAAGTCACTTCACTTCTCTGCACCTCAGCTTCTGTAAAAAGGGGATTAAATCCTATTCCCTCCTACTTAGACCGTGAACCCCATGTGGAACAGGGACTGTGTCCAACCAAGTTATCTTGTGTCTATCCCAGCACTTAAAACAGTGCTGGTCAAATCGTAAGTGCTTACCAAATATAATAATAACAATAATAATAATAATGGATTGAGAGTCGCCGCTGTCTCAATAGCTTCCTTACTGTTGCCACAGATGTGGAGGACACTAGGAGGAAGAGGACGCAGTCCAACCGGATTATCTACCCCAGCACCAGTATCTACCCCAGCACTTAGAATGGTGCTTGTCCCATAGTAAGCCCCTAATCAGTCAATCGTATTTATTGAGTGTGTACTACATGTGGAACACTGTACTGAGCACTTGGAACAGTGCTTGGCACATAGTAAGCGCTTAACAAATACCATTATTATTACTTGGGAAAGTACAATGTAACAATAGACAGGCACATTCCCTGCCCGCAACGAACTTACAGTCTAGAGGGGAGACAGACATTAATATAAATGCTTTACAGATATGAACATAAGTGGTATGGGGCTGGGAGGGGGAATGAATAAAGGGAGCAAGTCAGGGCAATGCCCAAGGGAATGAGAGAAGAGGAGAGTTCAGGAAAGGCCTTTTGGAGGAGATGTGCCTTCAATAAGGCTTTGAAGAGGGGGGAAGATAGAACAATAATAATAATGTCGGATTGAGAGTTGTCTCTATCTTAATAATAATAATGCTAGTTGTTTTTGTTAAGTGCTTACTATGTGCCAGACACCATACAATGGGCTGGGGTGGATACAAGCAAATCGGGTTAGACACGGTCCCTGCCCCACATGAGGCTCACGGTCTTAATCCCCATTTACAGATGAGCTAATTGAGGCACAGAGACTAGGAGATCTCCAGGAGGAGGAGGACTCAGTCCATCTTGATTATCTTTTATCTACCCCTGCACTTACAATAGTCCTTGTCCTATAGTAAGCACCTAATAAATATAATAATAATACGGGGAGTGAGAGTCATCTCTGTCTCAATAGCTTCCTTACTGGTGCCATATACTAGAAGGAGTTTACAAATGGAGCCCCTAAGTAAAGAAGCAGCATGGCTCAGTGGAAAGAGCACAGGCTTTGGAATCAGAGGTTATGGGTTCAAATCCCAGCTCTGCCAATTGTCAGCTGTGTGACTTTGGGCAAGTCACTTAACTTCTCTGTGCCTGTTACTTCATCTGTAAAATAGAGATTAAGATTGTTAGCCCCACGAGGGACAACCTAATTGCCTTGTATCCCCCCCAGCTATTAGAACAGTGCTTTGCACATAGTAAACGCTTAACAAATACCATCATTATTATTTTCATTAATTCACTTCTCTGGGCCTCATCTGTAAAATGGGGATGAAGACTGTGAGCCCCACGTTGTCTTCCTTGTATCTCCTTCAGCACTTAGAACAGTGCTTGGCACATAGTAAGTTCTTAACAAATACCATCATTATTATTACAGAGTCAGGGGGCAAAATTTATGCCATTCCCCAGGCCCAGGTTGACTTTCCCGCTAAAGGGGGCCACCACCTTCCAGCCCCCAACATCGAGCAGGTGAAATTAGGATCCGCATTCAGTTCGGAGCAGGGTTATTTTTAGCAGGTGCTGGCCATGAGTGGAGGGCAATATATCATGTTTCATTGTTTCATAAACATGATGCTGTCATCATAATGAGAGGTAAATTACTTTTGGCAAGCACACAAGGGTGAAGTCTCGGACCGGATTCTGCCCCGTTGGAGAAGTTCCACTCAAAATCCGTTGCAGGCAAGGATGCACTTGGGATCCTCCCAAACAATGACCAGAAGAGCCTCTGAGGGCCAAATCACTGCAGCCTTTGCCAAGTTGCCCAGGTATCCCTCAGGTGGGCCTGGGATCTGGGTTCTAAACCATCATCACTTGTCTGCTGTGTGACCTTGGGGAAATCAGTGACTTCTCTGTGGCTTGGGTCCCTCATCTGAAAAAACGGGGATTAAGACTGTGAACCCCATGTGGGACATGGATTGGGGCCAAGTGATTAGATTGTATCACACCTAGTGAGCATTTTTAAAATACCTTAAAAAACAAACAACCTCCTCTACTTTCTTAAGTGGAGTTCTCAAGTATTGTACTTTCCCAAGTGCTTAGTGCAGTGCTCTGCAAACGGTAGATGTTCAATAAATACCATTGATTGATTGACTGTGAGCCCGCCTTCTAGACTGTGAGCCGGCTGTTGGGTAGGGACCGTCTCTATAAGTTGCCAACTTGTACTTCCCAAGCACTTAGTACAGTGCTCTGCACACAGTAAGCCCTTAATAAATGCGATTGAATGAATGAATGAGGTGAGCTCTCAGTAGGGCTTTGAAGGGAGGGAGGGAGCTAGCTTGGCAGATGTGCGGAGGGAGGGCATTACACCAGGGGGAGGGCGTGGGCTGGGGGGTCGATGGCGGGACAGGTGAGAACGAGGCCCAGCGAGGAGGTGAGCGGCAGAGGAGCAGAGGGTGCGGGCTGGACTGGAGAAGGAAAGAAGGGAGGTGAGGTAGGAGGGGGCGAGGGGATGGACAGCCTTGGAGCCGAGAATGAGGAGTTTTTTCCTGATGCATAGGTTGATTGGTAGCCACTGGAGATTTTTGAGGAAGGGAGTAACTTGCCCAGAGTGTTTCTGCACAGAGATGATCTGGGCAGCTGCGTGAAGTATAGATTGAAGTGGGAAGTAACAGGAAGCTGGGAGATCAGAGAGGAGGCTGATGCAGTAATCCAGTCAGGATAGGATGAGAGAGTGAACCAGCAGAGTAGCCGTTTGGATGGAGAGGAAAGGGTGGATCTTGGCGATGTTGCGGAGGTGAGACCGGCAGCTTTTGGTGACGGATTGGATGTGAGGGGTGAACGAGAGACCGGAGTCGAGGATGACACCGAGGTTGCGGGCTTGTGAGACGGGAAGGATGTTAGTGCCGTCAACAGTGATGGGAAAGTTCGGGAGAGGGCAGGGTTTGGGAGGGAAGACAAGGAGTTCGGTCTTGGACATATTGAGTTTTAGATGGCGGGTAGACATCCAGATGGAGATTAGAACCCAAGCCCTCTGACTCCCAGGCCCATGCTCTTTTAATTAGGCCATGCTGCCTGTTCAGTGGAGAAGGAGACCAGCATGGTTCTTACTTTTGCATATTTCTATATGATTTTCAGCCTAATTCTTTCTGTCCTTTCCCTCAATTCTTCTTCCTCTCTCTACTACCCTTTCTCCTCAGTCTACTTCTTGTGAAGGCCCTAGGCAGCATGAGTTTGCTCAAACTTGCCCTCCTTCAGTTAATACAGCAATGACTTGTTCTGCACTCTGCCACTTCAGAGAGTGGTGACTGTTTGCATTCAATCCTTAAAGGGATAATTTAGCACATTCTCAGGATACAGACAGCCTTCCTCTCTTCCCTTTTTCTTCTTCCTTGATCAAATTTTTTTACTTTCAGTCCGTTCTCCAAGTTTTCTGAGGAGCTCCCATTTGGATCGTGGCCAGACTTCTTTTCTCCCTTATTCACACTTAATATTGTGGGTGGAGGAGTGGTCTTAAATCTGCTCTGTATTCAGGTTATTTCAGCTAAAGCCCTCCAATATTAAGAATCAGCATTGTCTGGGTAGGGACCGTCTCTATATGTTGCCAACTTGTACTTCCCAAGCGCTTAGTACAGTGCTCTGCACACAGTAAGCGCTCAATAAATATGATTGAGTGAACAATAGATGTCCTGAAGGCAGGAGGAGACACGAGCCTGAAGGGAGGGAGAGAGAGCAGGGGCGGAGATGTAGATTTGGGTGTCATCAGCGTAGAGATGATAGTTGAAGCTGTGGGAGTAAATGAGTTCACCAAGGGAGTGAGTGTAGATAGAGAAGAGAAGAGAACCAAGAACTGACCCTTGAGGCACCCCTATAGTAAGGGGACGGGAGGGGGAGGAGGAGCCCACAAAGGAGACTGAGAATGAATGGCCGGAGAGATAAGAGGAGAACAAGGAGAGGACGGAGTCTGTGAATCCAAGGTTGGATAGCGTGTTGAGGAGAAGGGGGTGGTCCACAGTGTCGAAGGCAGCTGAGAGGTCGAGGAGGAATAGGATAGAGTAGGAGCCATTGGATTTGGTAAGCAAGAGGTCATTGGTGACCTTTGAGAGGGCAGTTTCCGTGGAATGTAGGGGATGGAAGCCAGATTGGAGGGGGTCGAGAAGAGAGTTGGCGTTGAGGAATTATAGGCAGTGCGTGTAGATGACTCGTTCAAGGAGTTTGGAAAGG
This sequence comes from Tachyglossus aculeatus, assembly GCF_015852505.1. Taxonomy (NCBI): domain Eukaryota; kingdom Metazoa; phylum Chordata; class Mammalia; order Monotremata; family Tachyglossidae; genus Tachyglossus; species Tachyglossus aculeatus. The sequence continues at coordinate 43,808,652 of NC_052071.1, forward strand.
AATGGTAGGAGGGAGATAGGTGATAACTAGAAGGGAAGGTGGGTCAAGAGAGGGTTTTTTTAGGATGGGAGAGACGTGGGCATGTCTGAAGGCAGAGGGGAAGGAACCAGTGGAGAGTGAGCGGTTGAAGATGGAAGTTAAGGAGGGGAGGAGGGACGGGGAGAGAGAGTTTATAAAACGAGAGGGAATGGGGTCAGAAGCACAAGTGGCTGGATTAGCACTTGAGAGGAGGGAGGAGATCTCATCTGAGAATACTGCTGGGAAGGATGGGAGAGGAGCGGAGAGGATATGGTAGTCGACCAAGTGCTCTTACAGTGCTGTGTACACAGTAAGCACTCAATTAATACGGTGGGTTGCATAATTGGCTGATAAAATAATAAAAACAAAAATCGATATAAAAGATGATGACAACGGTGCATCCAACTAAAGAAAGAGGGCACTTTGGCTAGCGAAGCAGAGTTTCAGCTCAGAAATTGACAGTCACAGCTCCTGCTGCTACCATCAATAATAATAATGATAATTAATTATGGTATTTGTTAAGTGCTTACTATGCACTAAACACTCTTCTAAGCGCTAGGGTAGATGCAAGGCAATCAGGTTGTCCCTCAACGTCATGTCGATAACCACAGCCATTTTGAAGTTCTCAAAATTGAGGGGGCCTTGGCTGTCACTGCTCCTCATCCTCCCGGCGGGAGAAGAGAAGATGATGGGAATCCTGGTGGAGTGTGTCGGGGAATGAGGATTTGGGGCAGTCAAGATGAAGAGCGGGGTGGACTAGTGGAAAGAGCACAAGCTTGGGAGTCAGAAGACCTGGGTTCTGCTCCCTGCCCCACCATATGCCAGCTGTATGATGTTAGGCCAGTCACTTAACTTCTCTGGGCCTCAGTTCCCTCATCTCTAAAATGGAGATTGAGACTGTGAGTCCCATGTGGGACAGGGACTGTGTCCAACCCAATTTTCTGGTATCCACCCCAGCACATAGTACAGAACCTGGTAACAAATACCGTTATTATTATTATTATTATTATTATTCTCTGTCCCTCAGTTACTCTATCTGTAAAAAGGGTGTTCAACTCCCATTCTCCCTCCCAGTTAAATTTGTGACCCCTATGTGGGACAGTGAATGTTTCCCGACCTGATTATCTTCAGTCTTCCTTAGCACTTAGAATGGTGCTTCAGCTACTAAGTGCTTAACAAAGACCATGGTTATTATTATATATACAGGCCCCGGTGACCTGTGTAATATCTATGTGGAGGCGATATTATAAAAACTGGGGGCAGTGGTTGGGGGTAAGGAGACCAGCATTGTCACCTAGGGCAACTCCAGGCAGCTGCTTCAGGAAATAGCTCTGAAATGGAAAATGCTTCCAGATCCCGCCTTTCCCCGGTGCCACCTTTCTCATTACCACGGTGAAGGCTACACATATAGCTACAGAATATACACACCCACACAGACCCACACAGCCCGTGATGGATGCCACAAGACAGATGGAGCCAGCAGAAGGGAACGGAAAGGAATGTTAATGCAATTAACGAGTCAACCAACAAGCCCCAGAGGAAACTTCCCCTTTCCCTCCCATCAGATGGCCCCTGAAGCTCGGTGTGGATGTGAGCAAGCTCTGGCAGGAGGAGGGCTGAGGTAATGCAGGAACGTGGGGCATCAGCGCCAGGAGAAAACCTGATTTGGAGCCGGCTCGGGAGGGGAGGGGTGGGGAGAGAGGAAAGGGAACGAGAACAACCGCAGGGCCTGTCTGTGGCGGGGATTGTTAGTTATTACTATTATTATTTATTATTATTTAGCATCCAAGACTGCCAAGGTCTGGTGTTTGAACACCTATAGCGGAGTTGTTCCCTTGGGGTAAGGGGTCCAGCTGAGCTGTCTTGCTCTGGGCCACCGGGAACCTGGGTCTGACCATCTTGTGAAGACGACATCCTCTCGTGGCATTAATGTCCATCTCCCCCACTGTAAGCTCATTCTGGGCAGGGCATGTGTCTGTTTATCGGTGTACTGTACTCTCCCAAGCGCTTAGTACAGTGCTCTGCACACAGTATGTGCTCAATAAATACAACTGAATGAATGAATTAGAGTGAATTAGAGAAGCAGCGTGGCTCAGTGGAAAGAGCCTGGGCTTGGGAGTCAGAGGTCTTGGGCTCCGCCACTTATCGGCTGTGTGACTTTGGGCAAGTCAGTTCACTTCTCTGTGCCTCAGTTACCTCATTTGCAAAATGGGGATTAAGATTGAGAGCCCCACGTGGGGCAACCTGATCACCTTGTATCTTCCCCAGCACTTAGAAAAGTGCTTTGCACACAGTAAGCGCTTAATAAATGCCATTATTATTAATGAATGAAATGGCCTGGATCAAGTTCGATGAGTTTCAGGGCTTGTTTTGGGCATCCCGCTTCCGCACTGTGTCCCCTTGACCAATCGAACATCTCTGTCTCGGGTTTACCTCAGAGCCTTATCTTCCCACCTGAATCCTGTCCTCCCCCTGACTTTTCCATCATAGTAGACGGCGTCATCGTCCTTTCTGTCTCACAAGCCCGTAACCTTGGTGTTATTCTTTATTCCTCTCTCTCATTCAACCCACATAGTCAATCCATCACGAAACCCTGTCATTTTGAACTGCACAACATTGCTAAAATCCACCCTTTCCTCTCCATCCAAACTGCTACCACATTAATCCAAACATTTATCGTATCCCACCTTGATTACTGGATCAGCCTCCTTGCTGACCTCCCAGCCCCTTGTCTTTCCCCACTCCAGTCCATATTTTACTCAGCTGACTGGATCATTTTTCTACCAAAACATTCAGGTCATGTTTTCTCCCTCCTCAAAAACCTTCAGTTGTCGTTTGTCCACCTTCGCACCAAACAGAAACTCCTCACCTTCGGCTTTAAACACTCCATCACTTTGCCCCCTCCTACCTCTCCTTGCTACTCTCCCACTACATCCCAACCCACACATTTCACTCCCCTAACGCCACTGTACCTCCGTCTTGTCTACCTCAATTCCGACCCCTCACCCACATCCCGTCTCTGGCCTGGTATGCTGTCCCACCTAGTATGTGACAATGACTCTCCCCCTACTTCAAAGCCTACTGAAGGCCTTCACTGATTAAGCCCTCTTTTCCTCTTCCTCCTTGCTCCCTTTATTCATCCCTCCTCCCAGCACTTATGTACATATCTGTAATTTATTTATCTATATTAATGTCTGTCCCCACCCCGTTGTGGGCAGGGAATGTATCTGTTAGAGTGTTATATTGAACTCTCCTAAGCCCTTAGTACAATGCTCTGCACAAAGTAAGGGCTTAATAAATATGATTAACTGATTGACTGCTGACATAGTGAGTTTTATATTATTATTAAGTGCCGTCGAGTTGTTTCTGATTCATAGCGACTCCATGGATATACTTTCTAAAGGGCGTCCTGTCCTCTACCATAATCCGTAACCTTTCTAACAGTTCTTCCATTACCATTGTTATGGTCTCTATCCATCTAGCTTGGGTAGGGACCGTCTCTATATGTTGCCAACTTGTACTTCCCAAGCGCTTAGTACAGTGGTCTGCACACAGTAAGCACTCAATAAATATGATTGAATGAATGAATGAATGAATGAATCTGGCTGCCGGTCTGTCTCTTCCATGTTTTCCCCGCACTTTTCCTAGCATGAGTGTCTTCTCCAGAGAATTAGTCCTCCTGATGATGTGCCCAGATGTAGTGAATGCTTAACAAAAACCACTATTAGTATTGTTAACTGAAGTCACAATCCTTTTCCTACTGAGGCCTCACAGATTAAGGGGGAGGAATTTAATCCCCATTTTACAGGTGAAGAAACAGAGGCCCAGAGAAGTTAAGGGACTTGCCAAGGGTCACATGGGAGGCAATTGGCAGATTGGAGATTAGAACCCAGGTCTCCTGACTCCCAAGCCTGGGGTCTTTCCACTAGGCCACATTGTAGGTTCTAGGTAGGAAGCTGAAGAGGCGAGAGTGCAGGATTGGGGGATTCAGAGACCTGAAATCTGACTGACTTGCTCTGTAGTCTTGGGTTGTCTTCTAACAACAATAATAATAATAATCATCATCATCATCATCATCATCATCATCATCATTATGGTATTTGTTAATCTCTTACTGTGTGCCAGGCACTGTACTAAACACTGGGGTGAATACAAGCAAATCGGGTTGGACACAGTCCCTGTCTCACATGAAGCTCACAGTCTCGATCCCGATTTTCCAGATGAGGAACCTGAAGCACAGAGAAGTGAAGTGACTTGCCCAAGGTCATACAGCAGACAAGTGATGGAGCCAAGATTAGAACTCAAGACCTTTTGGCTCCCAGGCCTATGCTCTTTCCACTATGCCATGCTGCTTCTAGACTGTAAACTTGTGGTGGGTAAGGAGTGTGTCTGCCAACTTTGTTGTATTGTGCTCTCCCAAGTGCTTAGTGCAATGCACTGCACATAGTAAGTGCTCCCTAAGTCCCATTGATTGATTGACTGACTGGGTAAACTCCTTGCCCTTGTTATGTTTCATCAATTGGAGATAATGCCCACTGCTTCCCTAATTCCTGAAGAAGAGGTGAGAATCCACTGCTTCAACTTAGTAGGGGTATTAGACTCTTTGGTGCCCAGAGAAGACAAGATATCATTTTCAATTTTTCTAGTTGCTCACTCATCATCATCAATGGTATTTATTGAGCGCTTACTATGTGCAGAATACTGTTCAAGTGTTTGAAAAAGTAGAACACAGCAGAGAAGCAGTGTGGCCTACTGGATAGACTATAGGCCTGGGCGTCAGAAGGACTTGGGTTCTAATTCTGGCTCTGACACTTTGCTGTGTGACCTTGAGCAAGTCACTTAACTTCTCCAAGTTCCCTCACCTGCAAAATGGGGATTATGATTTAAGCCCCACGTGGGAGATGGATTGTGTCCAACCTGATTAGTGTGTATCTCCCTAGCACTTAGTACAGTTGGGCACATAGAAAATGCTTAACAAATACCACAAAAACATCAAAATAACCACCCACCAAAGGTAAGTTGGTAAACATGTTCCACGCTCACAACAAGCTTACGGTCTAGAGCTGGAGACAGACATTAATATAAATCAATAATTTATAATATATAATTTTTTTAAATGGTATTTTTTAAGTGCTTACTATGTGCCAGGCACTACTGTAACCGTTGGGATAGATACAAGATAATCAGGTTGGACTCAGTCCCTATCCCATATGGGGCTCACTGTCTTAATCCCCATTTTACAGCTGAGGTAACTGAGTCACTGAGAAGTGATGTGACTTGCCCAAGGTCACACAGCGGGCAAGTGGCAAAGTCAGGATTAAAACCCAGGTCCTTCTGACTCCTAGGCCACGCTGTATCCACTAGGTCATGCTGCTTCTTTAATATAACTTAAAGGGAAGCAGCATGGCTCAGTGGAAAGAGCCTGGGCTTTGGAGTCAGAGGTCAGGTGTTCAAATCCCAGCTCCGCCAATTGTCAGCTGTGTGACTTTGGGCAAGTCACTTAACTTCTCTGGGCCTCAGTTCCCTCATCTGTAAAATGGGGATGAAGACTGTGAGCCCCCCGTGGGACAACCTGATCACCTTGTAACCTCCCCAGCGCTTAGAACAGTGCTTCGCACATAGTAAGCGCTTAATAAATGCTATCATTAATTATAACTTAAAGAAATGCATACAAGTGCTGTGGGGTTGAGGGTGGGGCGAATATCATGCGGCCAAAGGTCATGGATCCAAGTGCAGAGATGACGAAGAAGTGCTTAGACAATCTGTCCAAGTCCCTGTTGGGGGCAGGAATGTTCAGGAAATAAACGACAAGGAGACGCCGAAAGGCGGCAGCTTAGTTCTCTATTTCCCTTGTCGAGGTCGGGTTTCTCGGGGCACATTCTGTGGTTTTGATTGTCCAGGGTCCAACTCTTGTTCGGTTTGATTCGTCCCTCCGGGGGCCCGGGTTCCGGCCTGCCAGCTTCCTCACCTCACTCTGCCAGCGGCCCTCTGCCCTGACCTCCGAGCCCGCCCTCGCGCTCCTGGGGCTCCGGACCATGATGTCAGACCCCGGACGCCACCCTCCCCTTGGCAGTTGGGGCCTGTCGTGAACGAAGAATTGCCAACTTGTCCATTGCTCCTGAAAAAGAGCAACAACAACACACCAAAAAACCCCCAACCCCAACCCACTGCTCTGGCATCCGTTTCAGAATTGAGAAACTCTACAGGTGTACCCGCTTCACCTGTAGCCATGTTGAAGCCAAGTGCCTCCAGGATAGAGAGACACAGAGAGACACAACCAGAGAGACAGACAGGGAGAGGAGAGAGACAGACAGACAGGCGGAGGGGAGAGAGAGGGGGAGAGAGAAAGAGAACTGTGAGTCCATTGTTGGATAGGGATTGTCTCTATTTGTTGCCGATTTGTACTTCCCAAGTGCTTAGTACAGTGCTCTGCACACAGTAAGTGCTCAATAAATACGATCGAATGAATGAATGCATGAGTTAGGACAGCTTTGGGACCGCAATTTATTCATCCAATGATGTTCTCCTGAGTTATTCAATGGGGCTATTTCTTTTTTTTAATAACTAATAAATAATGATGGTATTTGTTAAGCGCTTACTATGTGCTAAGCATTATTCTAAGTGCCGGGGTAGATACCAGGTAATCAGGTTGTCCCACGTGGGGTTCACTGTCTTAATCCCCATTTTACAGATGAGGTAACTGAGGCACAGAGAAGTAAAGCGACTTGCCCAAAGTCACACAGCTGACAAGTGGCAGAGACGGGATTAGGAACCCACGACCTCTGATTCCCAAGCCCGTGCTCTTTCCACTAAGCCACGCTGCTTCTCCTAAAGCAGGATATTCAGAGTGTCTTCATCTAAGAGTCTTTGGAGTAAAATGAAACTCTCCCAGAAGGAAAATCCTGAGTGTTTTCTGACGGTGATGGACTTGAGAACTTTTTATATGTGATTGCCCCCTCTTTTCAAAACCTTATTAAAAGCACATCTCCAAGAGGCCTTTCCTGACTAAGCCCTCATTTCACTTTATCCCATTCTTTTCAACTGGAGTGGCCAAGAGCCCAAACTGTGCCACACTTCAGGCTGTAGTGGCTGTCTGTTCATTCTTTTAAAATTGTCATTTCAGTGGAATTTTATCTTCTCTGTTCGTTATTCTTTTAAAATTGTAATTTCAGTGGAATTTTACCCTGTCAGTCCCTCCCTGGGGATATCTGTTAACCCCCTGTTTCCCCCTCCTGCCTCATTCTCTCTTCCTAGTTTCCAACCGATTAAACATCATTTCTACGGTATTAATCTTGTGCTTTTCCCCAGTGTTTAGGATGGTATCCTGCAGTGGAAGTGATAGTACTAGTATTATTAATATTTCCCCTCTCAGGGTCACACCTGGAGAGTTTCCAGTACTCTACCAGTCAGAACTACAGGGGGAGAGTCAATCAGAGGCAGACCCAGTCTATTCCAGCACTTAGAACAGTGCTCCAGCGCTTAGAACAGTGCTTAGCACATAGTAAGCGCTTAATAAATGCCATTATTATTATTATTCCTGGCCTGGGCAGTGGCTAGCGAGTGGAAGGCAATCTGCTACAAGTCAAAACTCCCCTGTGCCGGGCAGTAGTGGCATGGGAGAGGTTCGAGGGAAGAGACTCGTTTACCACGCGGAAGGAGGCAGTGATAAACCACTTCCACATTTTTACCAGGAAAGCTCTATAGATACGCTACCAGAATGATTGCAGATGGAAGTGGGGCATTCTGGAAGAAATGTGTCTATGGCATTGTTATGGGTTGGACAAGACTCGACCGCATAAGACAACAACAACAATTATTAATATTAAGTAATAATTGTCATAATAGCAGTGGTAGTAATAATTAGTAGTAGTTGGAATGGAATTGTCCCACGGGGGGCTCACATCTTCATCCCCATTTTACAGATGAGGTAACTGAGGCCCAGAGAAGTTAAGTGACTTGCTCAAAGTCACACAGCTGACAATTGGCAGGGCCCAGATTTGAACCCATTACTTCTGACTCCCAAGCCCGTGCTCTTTCCATTGAGCCACGCTGAAGGAATGGTCAAGCCCCTATTCTGCCTGAAGGAAATCCAGCCCCATTAGGGAGGGTACGGGATTGGAGGGTAATAATAATAATAATAATAGTAATAATAATAATAATGATTGTGATATGGTATTTGTTAGGTGCTTACTATGTGCCAATAATAATGATTGTGATGTGGTATTTGTTAGGTGCTTACACTGTTCTAAGAGCTGGGGTAGATAACAAGCTAATCGGGTTGGACACAGTCCCTGTCTCACATGGGGCTCACACTCTTAATCCCCATTTTACAGATGAGGGAACTGAGTCAAGGAGAAGTGAAGTGACTTGCCCAAGGTCACACAGCCGACAAGTGGCAGAGCCGGGATTAGAGTTCCAGAATATTCTGGAACTCTGCTGTCTTGGGGTTTCTGTGTTGTGAAATGGAGCCGTTGCAGAAGCCACTCTGTTCTGCTCCCCCATAGAGGTCAACCAAGTCTGAACACACCCCGGGCTCCATCCGAACCTGTTCCTTTCATGAGCACCCTGATGGCTTTTCCCAACTTTTTTCAAAAATGAAGAAAACAAAGGAGCAGGTATTTAATTGCTCATTCGTCATCTGTACTGACGTGGGAAGACCCGACGGCCAGGAGGGTGAACGCCGCTGGAAAAGACCGGAAAAAAAAGGCTTTTCGCACGAGCTGAGCTTTCGTTCTTATTATGTTAGTCTGTGGAGCATTTTGTTCTGAGAACCGGGGGCGGGAACCTGCTTCTGGGGAGACTGAGGGTGGAGCTGGGGGCTCTGGGGAAAAACAGATGCTGTGACCCCTGGCTTATCTTTAGTAATTCATCAGAGTTGCCTCCCTTCAGAGCCAATCCTGACCATCCCTTCATTTTTTTAAAAAATGGTATTTAATAATGACGGTATTAGTTAAGCACTTACTCTGTGCCAAGCAGTGTTCTAAACACTGAGGTTGACAGCCAAACACTGTTCTAAACACTGAGGTTGATACAAAGTTATCAGGTTGTCCCACGTGGGGCTCACAGTCTTCATCCTCATTTTACAGATGAGGTAACTGAGTCCCAGAGAAGTGAAGTGACTTGCCCAAAGTCACACAGCTGACAAGTGGCAGAGTCAGGATTAGAACCCACGACCTCTGACTCCCAAGCCCATGCTCTTTCCACTAAGCCACGCTGCTTCTCTTTGTTAAGCACTTACTATGTTCCAGGCACTGTACTAAGTGTTGGGGTAGATACAAGCTAATTAGTTTGGACACAGTCCTTGTCTCGCTTGGGCCTCCCAGTCTTAATCCCTGACAGCTGACAATGGGCAGAGCCAGGATTTGAACCCATGACCTCTGACTCCCAAACCCATGCTCTTTCCATTGAGCCACGCTGAAGGAATGGTCAAGCTCCTATTCTGCCTGAAGGAAATCCAGCCCCATTAGGGAGGGTACGGGATTGGAGGGTAATAATAATAATAATAATAATAATAATGATAATAATAATTCATTCTTTCTTTCATTCATTCATTCATTCAATCAATCGTATTTATTGAGGGCTTACTGTGTGCAGAGCACTGTACTAAGTGCTTGGGAGGTACAAGTTGGCAACATACAGAGACTGTCCCTACCCAACAGTGGGCTCACGGTCTAGAAGGCTCACAGTCTAGAAGACTGTGAATAATAATAATATAATAATAATAATAATAATGATGATCATGATATGGTATTTGTTAGGTGCTTACTATGTGCCAAGCACTGTTCTAAGAACTGGGGTAGATAACAGCTTAATCAGTCTTAATCAGATGAGGTAACTGAGGCACAAAGAAGTGAAGCGATTTGCCCAAGGTCACACAGCAGACAAGTGGCAGGGTCAGGATTAGAACCCAGCTCCTTCTGACTCCAAGGCCCGTGCTCTATTGACTAGGCCAACCTGCTTCGCAAAATAATAATAACTGTGGTATTAGTTAAACACTTACGATGTGTCGAGCACTGTACTAAGCGCTGGGGTAGATACAAGGCAACCAGGTCCCATATCGGGCTCATAGTTTAAGTAGGAGGGAGACTCATTAGAGAAGCAGTGTGGCTCAGTGGAAAGAGCACGGGCTTGGGAGTCGGGTTCTCATCCCGACTCTGCCACTTGTCAGCTGTGTGACTTTGGGCAAGTCACTTAACTTCTCTGTGCCTCAGTTACCTCATCTGTAAAATGGGGATCAAGACTGCGAGCCCCAAGTGGGACAACCTGATAACCTTGTATCTAGAGAAGCAGCGTGGCTTAGAGGAAAGAGCACGGACTTGGAAGTCAGAGGTCATGGGTTCAAATCCCGACTCCACCGCGTGTCTGCTGTGTGACTTTGGGCAAGTCACTTAACTTCTCTATGCCTCAGTGACCTCATCTGTAAAATAGGGATTAAGACTGTGAGCCCCCCGTGGGACAACCTGATCACCTTGTATCCTCCCCAGCGCTTAGAACAGTGTTGGGTAGGGACTGTCTCTATATGTTTCCAATTTGTACTTCCCAAGCGCTTAGTACAGTGCTCTGCACATAGTAAGCGCTCAATAAATACGATTGATGATGATGATGAACAGTGCTTTGCACACAGTAAGCGCTTAACAAATGCCATCATTATTTATTATTATTATTCTCCCAGTGCTTAGAACAGTGCCTGGCACGTAGTAAGCGTTTATCAAATACCACCATCATTATTATTATTATTGTTAGAAGTGGAAACTGAGGCCCAGAGAAGGTAGTGACTTGCTCAAGGTCACCCAGCAGACGAGTGGAGGAGCCAGGAATAGAACCCAGGTCCTCTGACACCCAAGTCTGTGCTCTTTCCACTATACCACGCTGCTTCTTGCTAATAGGGTGTGATGGGAAGCCAGCTGTCCTCGGGTGCTTCAAAGGACTCTAGTCACAGCTTTGGCATTTTGGCCTTGGAGAGTAATCTGCCCTTTTCTGGAATGTTCCTCATGGGTGGGGCCCGCCCCAGTCAATCACACTCCCCCCACAACCTTTCCAGGATCCTGGCGGATGAGGATGATGTTACTCCTAGAGGCCCTCCTCCTCAGCCGGTGGCAGGGTGGGCGGCCGGGCCACCGTCTCGGCGAGTTTAGCCGCTCTTCACCAAGTGGCCCGGGAGAAAAATAAAGTTGGGCAATAAGTCCTCTTAAACACGGGTTACCAGGGTCTGTGGGGCCTTTCCCAGCAGCATGTACGTCTGATGTGTGCACATGTATGTGTGGCTCTGCATACGGCAGTGGCTCATACGTGCGGGTTTGCGTGAGGGTGTACGTGAATCCTCGAGACTGTTGTGGGCAGGGAATGCGTCTGTTTAATAATAATGATAATGGCATTTATTAAGCGCTTACTATGTGCAGAGCACCGTTCTAAGCGCTGGGGAAGTTACAAGGTGATCAGGTTGGCCCACGGGGGGCTCGCAGTCTTCATCCCCATTTTTACAGATGAGGTAACTGAGGCACAGAGAAGTTAAGTGACTTGCCTAAAGTCACACAGCAGACAGTTGGCAGAGCTGGGGTTCGGACCCATGACCTCTGACTCCAAAGCCCGTGCTCTTTCCACTGAGCCACGCTGCTTCTCAATAATAGTGAAGGCATTTATTAAGCACTTACTATGTGCAAAGCACTGTTCTAAGCTCTGAGGAGGTTACACGGTGATCAGGTTGTCCCACGGGGGGCTCAAAGTCTTCATCCCCATTTTACAGATGAGGTAACTGAGGCACAGAGAAGTGAAGTGACTTGCCCAAAGTCACACAGCTGACAAGTGGTGGACCTGGGATTTGAACCCATGACCTCTGACTCCAAAGCCCATGCTCTTTCCACTGAGCCACGCTGCTTCTATTATTACTATATTGTACTCTCCCAAGCGCTTAGTATGGTTCTCTGTGCACAGAAAGTGCTCAGTAAATGCAATTGAGTGACTTGCTCGTTTCGGCTTGGGCAAAACTCCCTTTTAATCAGAGTCATCAGTCTCTTCTCTCTCCAGTCCATAATTTTTTTTTTATGGTATTTGTTAAGCGCTAACTATGTGCCAGGCACTGTTCTTAGCACTGAGATAGTTACAAGTTAATTAGGTTTCTAGACTGTGAGCCCACTGCTGGGTAGGGACCGTCTCTATATGTTGTCAACTTGCACTTCCCAAGCGCTTAGTACAGTGCTCTGCACACAGTAAGCGCTCAATGAATACGATTGAATGAATGAATGAATGAATGAATGGACACAGTCTGTGTCCCACGTGGGGTTTACAGTCTTAATCTCCATTTTACAGATGAGGTAACAGGCACAGAGAAGTGTAGTCACTTGCTCAAGGCCACACAGCAGATAAGTGGAGGGGCTGGGATTAGAACCCATGATCTTCAGACTCCCAAGCCCTTGCTCCATCCACTATGCCATGTGCCAGAGCACATGGTAGGTGCTCATAGTAGGTGTACACCTCATAGTAGGTGCTCAATAAATAAATTAATTATTTAGGAGTTTGGAAATAGGTCCCTGCTGCTGAAGTCGACTAAACTCGTATCTACCAACTCTGTTGTAGTTTATCAAGTCAGAAACCATCACGACTCCATCACAAGATGCAGCATGGCCTAGTGGAAAGAGACAGGACAGGGAATCAGAGGTGGTGGGTTCTAGTCCGGGCTCTGCCCCCTGGCCTGTTGTATGACCTTGGCCAAGTTACTGAACTTCTCTGGGCCTCAGTTTCTCTATCTCTAAAATAGGTTGAAATGCCAGTTCTCCCTCCCTCTTAGACTGTGAGGCCCCAGTGGGACAGGAGCCATGTCCCACCAGATTATTTTGTACCTCGGGAATCAGCGTGGCCTAATCAATCAATCAATCAATCAATCAATTGTATTTATTGAGCACTTACTGTGCAGAGCACTGTACTAAGCGCTTGGGAAGTCCAAGTTGGCAACATATAGAGACAGTCCCTACCCAACAGTGGGCTCACAGTCTAGAAGGGGGAGACAGAGAACAAAACCCAAACATACTAACAAAATAAAATAAATAGACTAGATATGTACAAGTAAAATAAATAAATAAATAGAGTAATAAATACATACAAACATATATACATATATATAGGTGCTGTGGGGAAGGGAAGGAGGTAAGACGGTGGGAATGGAGAGGGGGATGAGGGGGAGAGGAAGGAGTGGGCCCAGTCTGGGAAGGCCTCCTCCTAATCAGTCAGTCAGTTGAATTTGTTGAGCACTTTTCTAGATGCTTGGGTGGGCCTCAGTTTCCTCATCTATAAAATGGGGATTAAATTCTACACCCCCTACTTAACTGTGAGCCCCATGTGGGACAGGCACAGATTCCAGTCTGAATATTTTGTATCTACCCCAGCACTTAGGACAGTGCTTGGCACTTAGGAAGCGCATAACGAATACCATAATTATTATCTACCCCAGTGCTTAGTACAGTGCTTCGCACAGAGTAAGTGCTGACCAGTCATCTCCACAATCATCCCAGAAAGTTGTCTCGACCATCCCCGCTGGGGCAGCCCACCGAAGAGGACTCTAATCAAGGAATAACAAGTGGGCCCAGAGAACCAGCAAGGCCTAGTTGATAAAGCCAGGGCCTGGGAGTGAGAAGGCCCTGGGTTCTAATCCTCCTCCACTTACATGCTGCGTGACCTTGGGCAAGCCATTTCACTTCTCCGTGCCTCAGTTCCCTCATCTGTAAAATGGGGATTAAGACTGTAGACTGCGTCCAACCTGATTAGCTTGTGTGTATATCAGTCCTTAGTACAGTGTCTGGCACGCAGTAAATGCTTAACCAATACCATAAAGCAAAAAAACAAAAAACCAAACCCAAAGCTCCTCTGAGCCCCAGAGCCATCAAACAAGTCCTGTAACCTTGGTTCTCCCCAAGCAGGGAGGGAACACCCTCTCTGACCCCACGGGGAGGAGATGGTGAGTGAAGGAGAGACATTTCTCCTCACAAATTCAAGTGTATTTACTTTAATTATCCCCCTTTGTCATTCTCCACCCTCCACCCATCTCTCTTTTTTCTCCCTTTCTTCTTCTTCTTTCTCCCTCCCATTTCCGTAGTGGAGGAGGGATGATTAAATTAATGAACCATCCAAGCGCCAAGCCCCGGCCACCCGGCTGACTCGGATCAATCAATCAATCAATCAATCAATCAATCGTATTTATTGAGTGCTTACTGTGTGCAGAGCACTGTACTAAGCGCTTGGTAAGTACAAGTTGGCAACATATAGAGACAGTCCCTACCCAACAGGGGGCTCACAGTCTAAAAGGGGGAGACAGAGAACAAAACCAAAGACACTAACAAAATAAAATAAATAGAATAGATATGTACAAGTAAAATAAATAGAGTAATAAATATGTACAAACATATATACAGGTATACTCGGATCCCATTGACTGGTTGGAATCTGTCTTTCTCCACCACTCCCGTCCTTCAATCAATCAGTCAATCGATCGGTGGTATTTATTGAGTACTTGCTGTGTGCAGAACACTGTACTAAGCACTCGGAAGAGTACAACACAGTGCTCAGCACACAGTAAGCGCTCAATAAATGCGATTGAATGAATGAATGAGTTGATCAACATGTTCCCTGTCCACAGTGAACTGACAGTGTAGAGGACTCCTCCTGCTCAGAAGGGTGAAAGGTGGGGATTGTGGCCCCAAACTTGGTCAGTGGCCGGGAGAGGGAGGAGGTGTATTTGTTCCCAAAAGAGTCCATCAGCTCCCCTGTTCTCCCTCCTATGTAAGCTGTGAGCCCCACGTGGGACAGGGAAGGTGCCCCCCTGCAGATAGTGTACCCACCCCAGCGCTTAGTACAGTGCCTGGCACATAGTAAGTGCTTAACAAGTGCCACTGGAAAAAAATGATCAGCTCCTGTGTCAGGGGGAGTTGGCTGAATTTCTCAAGTTCCTTCATAATAATAATAATAATGATGATGGTATTTGTTAAGCGCTTACTATGTGCAAAGCACTGTTCTAAGCGCTTGGGGGATACAAGGTGATAAGGTTGTCTCACATGGGGCTCACAGTCTTAATCCCCATTTTACAGATGAAGGAACTGAGGCACAGAGAAGTGAAGTGACTTGCCCAAAGTCACAGAGCTGACAATTGGCAGAGCCGGGATTTGAACCCATGACCTCTGACTCCAAAGCCCGGGCTCTTTCCACTGAGCCACGCTGCTTCTCTGAAAATAATAGTAGTGGCATTTATTAAGCGCTTACTATATGCAAAGCACTGCTTTAAGCGCTGGGGAGTTTACGAGGTGATCAGGTTGTCCCACGTGGGGCTCACAGTCTTAATCCCCATTTTACGGATGAGGGAACTGAGGAACAGAGAAGTTAAGTGACTTGCCCAAAGTTACCCAGCTGACAAGTGGTGGAGCCGGGATTTGAACCGATGACCTCTGACTCCAGAGCCCGGGCTCTTTCCACTGAGCCACGCTACTTCTGCATTGAAACAAAGGAGGTTGATTCTCACCCTCTTGGAAGGGGTGTGAGAGTTTGCTAATTGCTCCACATTGGCCACTTGGTCCTTGTAATAGTAATAATGATGATTACTGTGGTATTGTTTAAGCGCTCCCAATGTGCCAAGCACTAGACTGGGTGCTGGGACAGATACAAGTTCATAAGTTCAGATGCAGTCCCTGTCCCAAATGGGGCTCAGAGTCTAAGACGGAGGGAGAGCAAATATTTAAACCGTCAATCCATCAATCAGTCGATGGTATTTTAGGGGAAGTAGCGTGGCTCAGTGGAAAGAGCATGGGCTTTGGAGTCAGAGGTTAGGAGTTCAAATCCCGGCTCCGCCAATTGTCAGCTGTGTGACTTTGGGCAAGTCACTTGACTTCTCTGTGCCTCGGTTCCCTCATCTGTAAAATGGGGATTAAGGCTGTGAGCCCCCCGTGGGACAACCTGATCACCTTGTAACCTCCCCAGCGCTTAGAACAGTGCCTGGAACACAGTAAGCGCTTAATAAATGCCATCATTATTTTGAGCAATTACTGTGTGCAAAGTACCGTGCTAAGTACTTGGCAAAATACGGTGCAACAGTAATAATAATACTAATAACAATTGTGGTGTTAAGCGCTTACTATGTGCCGGGCAATGTGCTAAGCACTGGGATGGATACAAGCAATTAAGTTTGGACACAGTCCCTGTCCCACTTGGGACTCACAGTCTTAATCCCCATTTTACAGATGAGGTAATTGAGGCACCGAGAAGTGAAGTGACTTGCTCAAGGTCACACAGCAGACATGTGGCGGAGCCGGCATTAGAACCCAGGTCCTTCTGACTCTCAGGCCCACACTCGGTCCTCTAGGCTGCGTTGCTTCGCGTTTCCCCCGCGCTTTAATAATAATAATAATGGCATTTATTAAGCGCTTACTATGTGCAGAGCACTGTTCTAAGCGCTGAGCACTGTTTTGCTTTGTCCCATGTGGTTTTCTCAAACCCAAGCCCGTGTCCTGCTCTCATGGGGGCCAGGCCTACATGCCAACCAGGGGGAGAAGCTGGGGGAAGAAGGGGAGGAAATGACTAATGATCGCTGGTGGAGGTGGAATGAGTTTCTTGGCCTCATTTAGCTCAATACATAATTCTTAACGCACACACAAATAAACACAATTTGGAGGGGAGAGACGAGGAATCCGGTAACCTAGAGAAATGGCACACCCCGGAAAAACCCAGGCTGATCCTTAAACACAGCTCAGAGACAAAAGAGAAAAATCCCACTCCGTAATAATTCCCGATCAAGGCATTCTCTCTGTTTGCATTTTTGAATGGCTATCGCTTTGGGGATTAATTTCCCCCTTAAAGCAGGGGCAGCCCAAGTTCATGCCCTGTTTGCCTTAGTTTTTGGCAGAGAAGGGGAAGCCTGAACCAGGGTTGAGTAATAATTGTAATGATGGCATTTGCTAAGCGCTTACTATGTGCCAGGCACTGTACTAAGCACTGAGTAGTTGTTTACCTTCCTCACTTTCTCTTCCTTCAATTCACAACTTCAGTTCCCTCCAACTGTGAGCTGCTTCTCACCCATCTGCTCTCTTCTCTTGCTTCAGCCTGGCTTGTGTTTTTTGCTTTTCATTCATTCATTCATTCAATCTTATTTATTGAGCGCTTACTGTGTGCAGAGCACTGTACTAAGCTCTTGGGAAGTACAAATCGGCAACAGGTAGAGACGGTCCCTACCCAACAAATCTTCGAATTCTCCCCAAGACACACATATAATAATAATAATAATGGCATTTATTAAGTGATTACTATGTGCAAAGCACTGTTCTAAGAACTCGGGAGTTTACAAGGTGATCAGGTTGTCCCACGGGGGGCTCACAGTCTTAATCCCCATTTTCCAGATGAGGTAACTGAGGCACAGAGAAGTGAAGTGACTTGTCCAAAGTCATACAGCTGACAACTGGCAGAACCGGGATTTGAACCCAGGACCTCTGACTCCAAAGCCCGGGCTCTTTCCACTGAGCCACATATTCATTCATTCATTCATTCAATCATATTTATTGAACGCTTACTGTGTGCAGAGCACTTACTAAGTGCTTGGGAAGTACAAGTCGGCAACTTATAGAGATGGTCCCTACCCAACAAACCTTCGAATTCTCCTGAAGACACACATAATAATAATAATAATAATGACATTTATTAAGTGCTTACTATGTGCAAAGCACTTTTCTAAGCACTCGGGAGTTTACAAGGTGATCAGGTTGTCCCACGGGGGGCTCACAGTCTTAATCCCCGTTTTCCAGATGAGGTAACTGAGGCACAGAGAAGTGAAGTGACTTGTCCAAAGTCATAGAGCTGACAATTGGTGGAGCCGGGATTTGAACCCCTGACCTCTGACTCCAAAGCCCGGGCTCTTTCCACTGAGCCACATATTCATTCATACATTCAATCGTATTTATTGAGCGCTTACTGTGTGCAGAGCACTTACTAAGCGCTTGGGAAGTACAAGTCGGCAATATATAGAGATGGTCCCTACCCAACAACGGGCTTATCATCATCATCATCAATCGTATTTATTGAGCGCTTACTGTGTGCAGAGCAGTGTACTAAGCGCTTGGGAAGTACAAGTTGGCAACATATAGAGACAGTCCCTACCCTAGGCTCACAGTCTAGAGGGGGGAGACAGACAACAAAACAAAACATGCGGACAGGCAGTTATTAACCGTCTATTATGAGCCAAGCGCTGAAGTATTTTCTATTCTCTAATCGCCTATTATTGTGACCTTCTCTGTGCACAGAAGTTGCTCAGTTAATACTGGTAATGCCGATGTTTGTGGTTCATTCTGATGCCGTGGTCTTTTTCTGAAGGACTTTATACATTACTGCTCTGCATCTTACATTTAGTGTAGTTTGGCTTTTATATTTTGCCTTTCTGTCTGTGACCCTTCATCCTTCGAATTGATTGTCTCTGGTTTGAATTCCATTGCCTAGTTTTCAACCGCCCTCTATAAACTTAATAATAATGGTATTTGCTAAGCGCTTACTATGTGCTGAGCACTGTTCTAAGCGCTGGGATAGATACAAGGTTATCAGGTTGTCCCACGTGGGGCTCACGTTCTTACTCCCCCTTTTACAGATGAGGTAACTGAGGCCCAGAGAAGTTAAGTCACTTGCCCAAAGTCACACAGCTGACAAGTGGCAGAGCCGGAATTTAAACCCACAACCTCTGACTCCCAAGCCCGTGCTCTTTCCACTCAGCCACACTTCTTCTTCTTAATATCAGTCAATCAATGGTATTTATTGAGTGTTTACTGGGTGCAGAGCACTGTACTAAGCGCTTGGGAGAGGACAGTACAATAAAGTTGGTAGACACTCTCCCTGCCCACAAGGAGCATATTGTCTAGAGGGGGAAAAAGACATTTAAATAAATTATAGCTATGTACATTCATTCATTCAATTGCATTTATTGAAAACTAACTGTGTGCAGAGCACTGTACTAAGTGCCTGGGGGAGTTCAATACTCTGTACACAGTGAGTGCTCAATAAATACGATTGAATGAATGAACAATCAACAGACACATTCCCTGCCCACAACAAGCTTTACATAAGTGCTGTCTATTCCAACATTCAAGTCATGGGTCACGGGCAGGGAACGCATCTGCTGATTCTGTTGTACTCTCCCAAGTGCTTAGTATGGTCCTCTGCACATAGTAAATGCTCAATAAATACTATTGATTGACTGATTGATGGGCGAAAAAGTATGGAAAGCAGCACACTTTTGACACCACACAATCATGGAACCAGCAAAGGTGCAATCGTGTTCCATGATTCTCTGCCTCTACCGACTCTTTTATACTGGACTCTCCCAAGCGCTTAGTACAGTGCTCTGCACACAGTAAGTGCTCAAGGAATCTGATTGATTTATTGATTTTGAAGAGTTCACCCAAGTCTCCAGGAATTCATGCTAGCACTATGCATTTTGTAAAGAACATTTTAGGAGCTTAGTTGTCATCCAACCCAATGAACCTGGGAACTTATTTATACCCTCCTAATAATAAATAGAATAATTGTGGTATTCCTTAAGCATTTATTATATATGGTATAAGCACTGGGTAGAAAACTAATCAGATTAAATACAGTCCATGTGCCACATGAGACTCATAATCTTAATTCCCATTTTACAGATGATGTACCCAAGGCATAGAGATAATAATAATAATGATGGCATGTGTTAAGTGCTTACTATGTGCAAAGCACTGTTCCAAGCGCTGGGGAGGATACAGGGTGATCAGGTTGTCCCATGTGGGGTCACAGTCTTAATCCCCATTTTACAGATGAGGTAACTGAGGCCCAGAGAATTGACTTGCCCAAGGTCACACAGCTGACAATTGGCAGAGCCGGGATTTGAACACATGACCTCTGACTCCCAAGCCAGTGCTCTTTCCATTGAGCCAAGCTGCTTCTCTATGTTAAGCGACCTGCCCAAGGTCACCCAGAAGATGCAATCCTTCCTGCCTCCTTGCCACCTGTATACATGTAAATATGTTTGTACATATTTATTTATTTATCTTACTTGTACATATCTGTTCTATTTATTTTATTTTGTTAGTATGTTTGGTTTTGTTCTCTGTCTCCCCCTTCTAGACTGTGAGCCCACTGTTGGGTAGGGACTGTCTCTATATGTTGCCAACTTGTACTTCCCAAGCACTTAGTACAGTGCTCTGCACACAGTAAGTGCTCAATAAATACGATTGATTGATTGATTGGAAACAGAGACTGTAAACACCAGCCCTTCGAATCCGGGCCGGAGGACTTGCCAATTCCTTCCCAGAGGGGCTGGAAATTTCCCATCCCGTGTGTTTCCGTGACGCTGTTCCCTGATGGCTCCTCGTAATGGGTCAGGGAATGGGGTTTACCTGAAACTTTGCTCAGGTATTCAATCCCAAGTCAGTTTCGGGGTCCAAGCTAGCATTTTGAAGAAGGGGTGGAAGGCCTAGGAAATAAAGTGACACAAGGCATGGTAGAGTGGGTAGAGCCTCGGGCCTCAGAGTCAGAAGGTCATCATCATCATCAATCGTATTTATTGAGCGCTTACTATGTGCAGAGCACTGTACTAAGCGCTTGGGAAGTACAAATTGGCAACATATAGAGACAGTCCCTACCCAACAGTGGGCTCACAGTCTAAAAGGGGGAGACAGAGAACAAAACCAAACATACTAACAAAATAAAATAAATAGAATAGATATGTACAAGCAAAATAAATAAATAAATAGAGTAATAAATAAATAAATAGAGTAATAAATAAATAAATAGAGTAATTTGTAGAGAAGAGAGGTCGTGGTTCTAATCCTGGCTCCACCACTTGTCCGCTGTGTGACCTTGGGCAAATCACTTCACTTCTCCCTGCCTCGGTTTCCTCATCTGTAAAAGGGGGACTGAGACTGGGAGCCCCATGTGAGACAGAGACCGTGACCAACCTGATTTGCTCGTCTCCACCCCAGCATTTAGGACAGTGCCTGGCACACAGTAAGCACCTAGAAAATACCAGAATTACGATTATTATTATGAACTATTATTAAAACCAAACATACTGTAAAGCCTGTTACCCAGTCATTTTCACTGAGCGCTTCCTGTGTGCAGAGCACAGTACTAAGGGCTTTGGAGAGTACGATAGACCGGAATTGGTAGACATGGTCCCTGCCCACAAGGAACTTGCAGTTTGGAGGGGAGACAGACAAAATAAATTTCAGATACAGACATAAGTGGTGAGGGGCTGAAAGTGAGGTAAATCAAAGGGTACACATCTAAGTGCAAAGGTGACACAGAAGGGAGAAGGAGGAGAGGAGATGAGGGTTTAGTCGGGGAAGACCTCTGTGACTGAAAACTCCATCTTTTCAGAAGCAGCGTGGCTTCGTCAATCAATCAATCAATCAATTGTATTTATTGAGCGCTTACTGTGTGCAGAGCACTGTACTAAGTGCTTGGGAAGTCCAAGTTGGCAACATATAGAGACAGTCCCTACCCAACAGTGGGCTCACAGTCTAGAAGGGGGAGACAGAGAACGAAACCAAACATATTAACAAAATAAAATAAATAGAATAGGTATGTACAAGTAAAATAAATAAATAAATAAATGGAGTAATAAATATGTACAAACATATATACGTACATACAGGTGAAGATGGGCCTGGGAGTTGGAGGATCTGGGTTCTAATCACGGCTCTGCCACTCGTCTGCTGGTGACCTTCGTAACTTCTCTGTGCCTCAGTTCCCTCATCTATAAAATGGGGATTAAACCCTCCTCCCTCCTACTTAGATTGTGAGTCCCATGTGTCCATCTGGATGAATTTGTGTCTACCATAGCACTTAAGACAGTGTCTGGCACATCGTAAGCACTTAACAAGTACCATAATCTATTGAACTCACAGCAGAGAGAAATCACAATATTTTTATTTCAAGAAGTGACTCGATCTCTCCTTTAAAAACCAGTTCCACCATTGCGAGAGCCAAAAGCTCTGAGCACAGACCTGCCCTGTTGCTTTCTTTGTGGGCAATGGCTTCTTCTGCCAGAAAGAACTCAATAAATGTGATTGTTCGATCATTCAGAGAGCACTGAGCGTTGGACCCAACTTTTATGGCCCTTTTTCCTGCCTGCTGAGGCATTGCTCCAGGGACAGTCAGTCAGTAGTATTAATTCAGCACTTACTGCGGGCAGAGCACTGTACTAAGCCCTTACGTGGGTACGATACAACAGTAAACAGATGCATTCCCCACCCACAACGGGCTTACAGTCTAGAGGGACTTTCCTGAAACACCCTCACGTGCCATCACCAGGACTGCAACCTCCATCTCCAAAGCCCTTTCTGAAATTACACCTCTAGGAGGTCTTCCCTTTTTTAAAATTTTTAATGGTACTTGTTAAGCACTTACTATGTACCACACACTTTTCTAAGTACTGGGGTAATAATAATAATAATAATAATATAAATAATGATAATAATGACTTTTGTTAAGTGCTTCCTATGTGCCAGGCACTGTTCTCATGTTTTGTTTTGTTCTCTGTCTTCCCCTTCTAGCCTGTGAGCCCATTGTTGGGTAGGGATCGTCTCTATATGTTGCCAACTTGTACTTCCCAAGCGCTTAGTACAGTGCTCTGCACACAGTAAGCGCTCAATAAATACGATTGAATGAATGAATATAAGGTAATCAGGTTGGATACAGTCCATATCCCACAGTCACTCAATTGTATTTACTGAGCACTTACTACGTGCAGAGCACTGTACTAAGTGGTTGGGAGGGTATGATACAACAGTAAACGGACACATTCCCTGCCCACAGTGAGCTTTCAATCTAAAGGAATAATTATTGTGGTATTTGTTAAGGGCTTACTATGTGCCAGGCGCTGTACTAAGCGCTGGCGTGTATACAAGCAAATTAGGTTAGACAGAGTCCCTGTCTCATATGGGTCTCACAGTCTCAACCCCCATTTTACAGTTGAGAGAACTGAGGCACAGAGAAGTGATGTGACTTGCAGCAATGTTGCAAGGGATGAATGTCACAGTGTCCAAACTTCCCCTCCCCTCCCCATCACCAAAATGAAGGAATTCAGATCAGACCAAGGTTTTTATTTGTTTATTCTTTGCACTTGAAACATTCTTCGATGACATCTTTGGGCTGAGATCCTTTGCTGTAGTCCTCGACAACCACACAGGTCCCCCTCCGTGGAGATACCCTCGGAGGCAGAGTGTTGCGGAAAGTCGGGAATGATGGCAACACCAGAAGCAGAGATCCGAGAGATGGCAGAGGGAGCTCAGACCCAGGGAGCACTCGGACAGAGCCTGACTTGCTTAGTGGGCAGGGAACGTCGGGAGGAGAAGCCACATGGCCTAGTGGATAGCACATGGACCTGAAAGTCATGGGTTCAAATTCTGACTCTGCCACTTGTCTGCTGTTTGGCCTTGGGCAAGTTACTTCACTTCTCTGGACCTCAGTCACCCCATCAGGAAAATGGGGATTAAGACTGTGAGCCCCGTGTGGGACAAGGACTGTATCCAACCTGATCAGCTGCTGTCTATCACGGTGTTTCGTACAGTGCCTGGCTCATAGTAAGTGCTTAACAAATGCCATTTTTTTTTTTAAAAAAGCATCTACCTACTCTGTTTATTTCATTAATTAATTTTAAGGTCTGTCTCCCCTCTATACTGTAAGCTTTTTGTGGGCAGGGATCGTGTTACTAACTCTGTTGTACTGAGGTCTCCCAATTGCTTAGAGTGGTGCCTTGCACACAGTAAATGCTCAATAAATTCTATTAATTTACTGATTAATTGTTTCATGGTATTTGTTAAGCACTTACTATGTGCCAGGCACTGTACTAAGCACTAGGGTAGATACAAAGTCCATGTCCTATGTGGGGCTCACAGTCTTCATCGCCATTTGACAGAGGCATAGAGAAGTGAAGTGACTCGCTCAAGGTCACACAGCAAACAAATAGCAGAGCCCGGATTAGAACCAGCTGGCTTGACTCCCAGAGGCCTGTATTCTTTCCTCTAGGCCAGCTGGGGAAGGAGTATGGTCTAGTGGATAGAGCAGGGGCCCGGGGTCTCAGAAGGTCATGGGTTCTAATCTCGGCTCCGCCACTTGTCTTCTGTGTGGCCTTGGACAAGCCACTTCACTTCTTTGTGCCTCAGTTCTCATCTGTAAAATGGGGATTAAGACTGTGTGCCTTATGTGGGACAGGGACTGTTTCCAACCTGAGTTCCTTGTACCCATTGCTTAATACAGTGCCTGGCACATAGTAAGTGAGCCCATTGTGGGCAGGGATTGTCTCTGTTGCTGAATTGTACAGTGCTCTGCATACAGTAAGTGCTCAATTAATATGATTGAATGAATACCACAATTATTATTATTGTTATTATTATACACCAGGGTTGGTTGACTTGATCTCTGCCCTTAAGGAGTTTACAGGGGAGACAGGCTAGAGGGGAGACAGGCTTTAAAATAAATTATGGCTGTGTACATAAGGGCTGTCTATAGCATCATCCAAGTCATGGGGAAAAAGTATGAAAAGCAGCGCACTTTTGATACCACACATTCACTCAACCGGTAAGGGTGTAAGTGCAGAGGGAATGTAGAAAGGAGAGGGAGTAGGGGGGGCTAAGTTGAGGGAGGTCTCTTGGAGGAGATGTGATTTTAGGAGGGGTTTGAAAGTGGGGAGAGGGAGAGATGGTCTGTCTAACATGAAGGGAGTCCAGAGCAGAGGCAGGATGGAGGCAAGGGGTTGGCAGGGAGATAAACCAGATCGAAGCACAGTGAGTATGTTGGTGTAAAAGAAGTAGGGGAGAAGGTTGGTGTTGGGAAGAAGCAGCATGGCCTAGGGAAAAGCACCCAGGTGGAGGTGGTCAGAGGACCTGGGTTCTAGTCCCTGCTCTGCCACTCGTCTGCTGTGTAATCTTGGGCAAGTCACTTCACTTTTCTGGCTTCACCTGGAAAATGGAGATTAAGACTGTGAGCCCCACATGGGACAACCTAATTACATTGCGTCTACCCCAGCGCTTTGAACAGTGGTCGGCACATAGTAAGCGCTTAGCAAATGCCATTATTATTATCATTACCTGGAAAATGGGGATTAAGACTGCGAGCCCTGTATGGGACGGGAATTGAGTCCAACCTGATTATCTTGTATCAACCCCATTGCTTAGTACAGTGCCTGGCACGTAGTGAATACTTAACAAATGCCGTGAAAAATAAAAAGAGGAAAAAAGCGTGCAAGTTGGCTCTTTGGAAGAAATCAGTGAAGTACATTGTCCTTTCTGTGAGATTGGAGTTGCCAATAAAGGCCAAATCAAGGCCAGCTGAGCCTGTGAGGTAGGAGAGGTAGGTGTTAATAATAATAATAATGATGGCATTTATTAAGCCATTAAGCTTACTATGTGCAAAGCACTGGGGAGCTTACAAGGTGATCAGGTTGCCCCACGGGGGGCTGAAGTCTTCATCCCTATTTTACAGATGAGGAAACTGAGGCTCAGAGAAGTGAAATGATTTGCCCAAAGTCACACAGCTGACAATTGGCAGAGCTGGGATTTGAACCCATGACCTCCAACTCCAAAGCTCGGGCTCTTTCCACAGAGCCACGCTGCTTCTCTCCCTATTTGACCAGTGAGGAGACTGAGTCACAGAAAGACTAAGTGATGGGAAATCAGTAGCCTGCAGGCAGAAATGAGGGGCAAAGACCTCACTCTTTTCTCATGATCACCTTTGGTCAAGCTGCCAGAGAGGAGTTTGATCTAAAGACATCAACTAAGAAGTGGTTGCTCAGAGGTAAGGTAGAATTTGCTTAGGAATTTTTTTTTTTATATTTGTCAATTGCTTACCGAATGTCAGGTCCTATACTAAGCGCTGGGGTAGATACAAGCTAATCAGATTGGACAAAGCCCCTGTCCCACATGAGGCTCACAGCCTTAACCCCCATTTTACAGATGAGGGAACTGAGACACAGAGAAATGAAGTGACTTGCCCAAGGTCACACAACTGGCAAGTGGCAGAGTAAGGATTAGAACCCAAGTCGGGAAGCAGCATGGCTCAGTGGAAAGAGCCCGGGCTTTGGAATCAGAGGTCATGGGTTCGAATCCCTGCTCCACCAATTGTCAGCTGTGTGACTTTGGGCAAGTCACTTCACTTCTCTGGGCCACAGTTCCCTCATCTGTAAAATGGGGATTAAGACTGTGAGTCCCACGTGGGACAACCTGATCACCTTGTAACCTCCCAAGCACTTGGTAAGTGCTTAATAAATGCCATTATTATTATTATTATTATTATTAAGTCCTTCTGAATCCCAGATCTGTGCTTTATCCACTAGGCCACACTGCTTACTATTAGTAAGTCTTCATTGGGTCCATTGCCCTTGAAAAGTAGAATCCCAGAGAAAAAGAAGTGGTATCGCCTAGAAGAAAGAATATGGACCTGGGTGTCAGAGGGCCTGTATTTTAATCCTGGCTCATTCAGGTGCTTGCTGTGTGACCTTGGGCAGGCCACCTTCTCAGTGTCTCAGCTGCCTCATCTGTAGAAAGGCAATTAAATATTTGTTCTCCCTGCTACTTGGACTGTTTTCCCCTTGTGGGACAGGGACTGTGTCCTACCGATGAATTTATAACTACTCCACTTCTTAGAAAGATGCTTAACACATAGTAAGCACTTGAAAACACCTGCAAAAAAAAAGTTACACCCTCCCTGCCCTTGAGCATTCTAGCATGGGAGATAGATATTAAACATTTGAGTAATACCAAACAAATACTTCAATGTGAAATTAAGTGAAATTACCTAAGTGCTGAAGATGTGTGATTGTCTTTGGGAATTCTCAGCCAGCCAGTCTTAGCTGGTCAAAGTGCTTGTGACTTTCACTGAAACATGAAGGTTTAATTTATTCCTGCTTAAAAGGATTATTTCCCTGATCTTCTACAGATTTTTTTTTTTTCCCGGCTCGTACTTCACACCGTGGCCTCATCTCCTTCCTCATGGCTTTCCTAGGAAAGCAGAGAGCAGTACTTCTGCAGGCTGGAGCTCTTGTTTCAGGCAGTCTGCTTTGTGTCGACATGTCATGCACACAAATCCCCGTCACAGCTGCAGCCATGTGTTACAAAACAACTCAGTGTCCTTGTTTCCAATGGCCAGTTGGCTATGTTTCAGGTCTATTTTTACATTTTGATTTTCAGGGGGAGAAAGAGGGGGTGGTGGGGGAGAGAAAGAGTGTATTAGGAAAAAAAAGCAGAAACGGTCTGGTGTCTGCACAAAACTTCAGCACATTAGCCTCCACCTCTTGAATCCTCCTTTTCTTTGTCTCTAAGGGTTTGGGCTTTGCTGCCCAGGTATGAGTCGTTCATACGTGGCTTTTTTTTTTTTTCCCCGAAACCATTTTGGGTAGGTGAGTAGTACCTAATCAATCAATCAATCGTATTTATTGAGTGCTTACTGTGTGCAGAGCACTGTACTAAGCGCTTGGGAAGTACAAGTTGGCAACATCTAGAGACGGTCCCTACCCAACAGTGGGCTCACAGTCTAGAAGGGGGAGACAGAGAACAAAACCAAACATATTAACAAAATAAAATAAATAGAGCCTGATAGTCAGGGGACCTAAATTCTAATTAATAATAATAATAATAACAATTGTGATATTTGTTAAGCACTTACTATGTGCCAGGCACTGTACTAAGCACTGGGGTAGATACAAGCTAATCAGTTTGGATACAGTCCGTGTTCCACATGAGGCTCATAACCTTAATCCCCATTTTATTCACTCATCCAGTAGTAACTATTGAGCGCATACTGCGTGCAGAGCATTTCACTGAGTGCTTGGGAGAACAAAATACAACAATAAACAGAAATATTCCCTGCCCACAATGAGCTTAAATCTAGAGGTGGAGAGACAGATATCAATACAAGTAAATAAATTACAGAAATGCACCATTAGTGCTTTGGGTCTGGGAGGGGGAAAGAAGCAGCTTGGCTTAATGGAAACAGCAGGGGCTTGTGAGTCAGAGGTCATGGGTTCTAATTCTGGCTCTGCCGCTTGTCAGCTGTTTGGCCTTGGGCAAGTCACTTAACTTCTCTGGGTCTCAGTTACCTCATCTGTTAAATGGGGATTAGGACTGTGATTCCCCATGTGGGATAGCCTGATCACCTTGTACCTACCCCAGTGCTTAGAACAGTGCTTGGCACATAGGAAGTGCTCAACAAATACCAACATTATTATTATTATTATTATCAAAGGGAGCAAGTCAGGGTGACATAGAAGCGAGTGGGAGAAGAGGAAAGTGGAGGTTTAGTCTGGGAAGGCCTCTTGAGGGGTTGGGGGAGAGTAATTGTCTAGCAGATGAGGTAAATAAATGGGGCACAGAGAAGTGAAGCAATTTACCTAAGGTTACACAGCAGAAGAGTGACAGAGGCAGGGTTAGAACCCATGTCCTTCTATCTCTTAGGCCCATGCTCTATCCATTATCCACTAGACCATGCTGCTTCTTTACGGCTGAATTCTGACAGCTGTGGAACCTGTACACTTTACCCGAGAGGACTCCTTTAACCAACAGGCAGAATATTCCGGGCTCAGGAACAGACAAAAATGATTCATTGGACATGAAGATCTCTCTTCAAATGGATATGGATTAATTGTTGTCTATTGGTAAAAGGAAGATAATCATCTCCATTATTATTGCGCTGATTAGACCTCATTTGCCATTCTAATGGGGCTTTAATCTGCCATTATTGTGCAGTACAACCTTAGCCAGAACCCAAGAATAACTGGCTAATTTTCCCTCCCAGCTGTTGCTCTGTTCACTGCAATAACCTTAGCTGGGAACTCTTGTTCTTCAGTGCTTGGCACATAGTAAGCGTTTAACAAGTACCACCATCATCATCATCAGATGCAGTGTCTGGCAACATCAGAAATCAAGAAGAGTCACCTGGGATTGAGTGGCATGTGGAAGACTCCAGGGATGTGGTAAGATTTTTATCTGGGCATGTGCTCACCCAGGAGGTCAGTGGCCCTCCTGATAAGGTGGTAGGGGAGGGGAGGGTGGGGTCCATTACACTGAGACCCAGCCGGTCAGTTTGTCACATTTTTGGAGCGCTTACACTGTGTGCAAAGCACTGTACTAAGTGCTTGGGAGAATACAATATAACAGACACAATCCCTGATCACAATGATCTTTCAGTCTAAAGGGGGAGATGGACATTAACTAATAATACTAATAATGAAGGCATTTATAAAGCGCTTACTATGTGCAAAGCACTGGTTTAAATGCTGGGGAAGTTACAAGATGATCGGCCTGTCCCATGGGGGGCTCACAGTCTTAATCCCCATTTTGCAGATGAGGTAACTGAGGCACAGAGAAGCTAAGTGACTTGCCCAGAGTCACAGAGCTGACAATTGGCGGAGCCAGGATTTGAACCCATCATCATCATCATCATCAATCGTATTTATTGAGCGCTTACTGTGTGCAGAGCACTGTACTAAGCCCTTGGGAAGTACAAGTTGGCAACATATAGAGACAGTCCCTACCCAACAGTGGGCTCACAGTCTAAAAGTCTAAAAAAGTCTAAAACCCATGTCCTCTGACCCCGAAGCCCGGGCTCTTTCCACTGGGCCACGCTGCTTCCTCTTGGCGAGATGGAGCGAGGAAGATATTGTTGGAGAAAAACTTCACAGACTCTGTGTTGTGTTTGAGTGGGTATGTTAGAGACAAGTTTATTACTTTGAGCGCTGCTTCTAGCACTAGTAGGGAGAAGCGGTTGACGGGTAGAGTTTCCATTGCTAGTCAAGGCCAGCTCAACTCTGAGCAATCCAGAGCTTCCTTCTAAACAATACAGCATCTAATTGAATCAAAGAATACGATACAGGATAAATACCTCAGGATTGGCAGCAATAACTCCTTGGGCCAGCATTCTGCAACAAGCCTCTGCCTTGTTCTCAAAGTGATTTAATCCCTATAGACCAGGGATCCTAATTAAATCAAGGTGGTAGCTTTAAGCGCTTAATACAGTGCTCTGCGTGCAGTAAGCTCTTAATAAATACGATTGAATGAATCTCGTTCTCAGCTATTCCTTTCAGAAGACCAGAGAACACAGGGACGATGGCTTTTGGAGTGCTTGCCTTGGCAAACGAGAACACCCAGAGGCAGTCAAGCAATCCTAGACTGAGCAAATGCGTTAGCTTTTCCAGAGTCGTAGAGCTGGAAAGTAGCTCAAGAAATCATTTAGACTTGTCCCATGGTAGGTGACCTCCTCAAGCACGTGGAAAGCAGTGTGACCTAGTGAACACGGGCCCCGAAGTCAGAGGACCTGGGTTCTAACCTTGGCTCTTTCACTTGTCTGCTGCGTGACCTGGGATAAGTCACTTCACTGGGCTTCAGTTATCTCATCTGTAAAATGGGAATTGTGACTGAACCCCACGTAGGACATGGACTTTGTCCAAGCTGATTAACTTGTACCTGTCTCAGAGCTTAGTTCAGTGCCTGGCATGTAGTAAGCACGTAACAAATGTCATCTAAAAACAAAAACAAAAAAACACCCATCAAAGTCGATTTGAGGAATTGGGCATAGAGAATTTAACTAATGTTCAGGCTCTCAGGGATTTGGTGGTTCTCGTGGGATTGAGTCCAGGCTTTGAAAAATGTTTGTAAAAATGAATGATCAGTCCCTTCCTCTCTCCATTACTATTATTATTATTATTGTTGTTGTTATTATTATGGTGTTTAAGTGCTTACTATAATAGTAATAATAATGATGGTATTTGTTAAGCACTTAATATATGCCAAGCACTGTTCTAAGCACCGAGGTAGTTACAACGTAATCAGGTTGTCCCACGTGGGGCTCATAGTTTTGATCCCTATTTTATCGATGAGGTAGCTGAGGCACAGAGAAGTTAAGCAGCTTGCCCAAGGTCACACAGCAGACAAGTGGCAGAGCCGGGATTAGAAGCCATGTCCTCTTATTCCCAAGCACGGGCTCTTTCCACTAAGCCATGCTGCTTCCTGGGATGTCAATTCACTGGGCCTCAGTTATCTCATCTGTAAATGGGGATTAAGACTGAACCCCACGTAAGACATGGACTTTGTCCAACCTGATTAGCTTGTACCTATCTTAGAGCTTATGGCAGTGCCTTAGAGAAGCAGCGTGGCTCAGAGGAAAGAGCCTGGGCTTGGCAGTCAGAGGTCATGGATTACTGTGTGCCGAGCACTGTAATAAGTGCTTGGAAAGTACAATTCAGCAACAAAACAGTCTCATCGTTAGCAAAACATCTCCCAGAGGAAGGAAGCAGCATGGCGGAGTGGATAGAGCATGGGCTTGGGAATCAGAAGGCTTTGAGGTCTAATTCTGGCTCTGTCACAAGTCTGCTATGTGACGTTGGGCAAGTCCATTTAATTCTCTGTGCCTCAGTTGCCTCAGTTGTAAAACGGGGATTGAGACTGTGAGCCCCACATGGGACAGGGCCTGTGTCCAACCCAATTTACTTGTATCCACCCCCGTGCTTAGTATTGTGGATGGTTTAATAAATACCATTATTATCATTATTAGATTCGGAGACAATACAATGAGATTCTTAACGTTGCCATGAATCTTTCTGCCTGTCAGTCAGGTTTTCTTCTGCATTCTTATTTCTAGCACCTAGACTACTCTCCCACTGTTGAGGGAAGCGTTTTCTGGGGAAGGGAGAGATCAAGGCGGTTGTGGGGGCAGCGAGAGAAAGCCGCCTCAGGGAAACTTCCAACAGGGGTGGCAGGAACAAGGGTTTAATTGGTCCCGAGAGATTTGCCAGGGAACCCAACACCAATACCTCTCTGGTGAAGTAGCATGGCTCAGTGGAAAGCGCATGGGCTTTGGAGTCAGAGGTCATGGGTTCAAATTCCGGCTCCGCCAATTGTCAGCTGTGTGACTTTGGGCAAGTCACTTCACTTCTCTGTGCCTCAGTTACCTCATCTGTAAAATGGGGATTAAGACTGTGACCCCCCCGTGGGACAGCCTGATCACCTTGTAACCTCCCCAGTGCTTAGAACAGTGCTTTGAAAAAAGTAAGCACTTAATAAATGCCATTATTATTATTATTATTATCTGTGCCCCAGTTACCTCATCTGTAAAATGGAGATTAAGACTGTGAGGCCCCCGTGGGACAACCTGATCATTTTATAACCTCCCCAGCTCTTAGAACAGTGCTTTGCAAATGATAATAATAATAATAATAATGATGGCATTTGTTAAGTGCTTACTATGTGTGAAGCACTGCTCTAGGCACTGGCGGGGGTGGGGGGGAATAGAAGGTGATCAGATTGTCCCAGGTGGGGCTCACAGTCTTAATCTCCATTTTGCAGACGAGGTCATTGAGGCCCAGAGAAGTGAAGTGATTTGCCCAAAGTCACACAGCTGACAGGTGGCAGAGTGGGATTAGAACCCATGACCTCTGGCTCCCAAGCCCATGCTCTTTCCACTGACCCATGCTGCTTCTCTAGTAATAGTAAGTAATTAAGCACTCATACAGTAAGCGCTTAATAAATGCCCTCATTATTATCATTATTATTATTATTAGTGCTTACTGTAGCAGGAAGGCTTGAGGAGCAGAGGGTGGAGGTGAAGGAGAGGATGTGCCTTTATTTCCAAGATAAATGGTGCAAGGGCTGGTCTCTGAATCCACATTTTCTTTGACCCCCCCCATGAGAATGGCACTGTATACCCATCCATCCTCGAGGTACCAGGACTCTGCCCGAAGGTGCTAGCATCCAGGGCTGGATTAACTATCCTGTGGGCTCAGGGCTGTTTAATTTTCTGGGGCCCCTGTAGCAACATCATCATCAGTGGTATTTACTTAGCTCTTACTGAGTGCAGAGCACTGTAATATGCACTTGGAAGAGTATATCGCAAGAGAGTTGGTAGAGAAGCAGCGTGACCTAGTGATACCTGGGAGTCAGAAGGACCTGGGTTCTAATCCCGGCTCCACCACTTGTCTGCTGTGTGACCTTGGGCAAGTCACATCACTTCTCTGGGCCTCCGTTACCTCATCTGTAAAATGGGGATTGAGAGTGTGAGCCCCGTATGCGACAGGGACTTTGTCCAACCTTATTACCTTGTATCTATCCTAGTGCTTAGAACAGTGTCTGTCACATAGTAAGCACTTTACAAATACCATAAAAAAGACCCATTTAGTAGAGTGCTCTGCACACAGTAAGTGATCAAGAAATACAGGTGACCGAACCTGTTCCCTGCCCACAATGTGTTTAGTCTGCCATCATTTTCCTAATTTTTAAAACACAGTGATCACAGTTCTAGCATCAAAGCTATTAATGTAATACTAAACCTGCCTTTTAATGAACACAGAATGGTTCTGATTACATTTCCATCTAAAGCCATGTAGAATATACTTGAAACCATAAGTCATGCTTGTATTTGTGTGATATATTCTGTGGGGACTCCATTAGCTCAAGGCATCTGGCAGTAGCCCCTGTATTAATCCAACCTTGGCAGATATTGATCCATGGTGGGTTTTTTCCCTCATCCCCTTTCTGCTTCTCCCTGAAGCTCTCCAGGGCTATTTCTCTCCAGCCTCGGTCCTCAAAGGGAATGGCAGGTTGGGTATTATACTCTCCCAAGCACTCAGTACAGTGTTCTGCACCTAGTAAGTGCTCAATACATACCATTGATTGATTGTACACACCCTTTCTTTCCCTCCCTTTTCTCTTCCTCCACTCCCTCTTCTCTTCCCTCTAGACCGTAAGCTTGTTGCGGGTAAAGGATACATCTACCAACTCAGACGTATTGCATTCTCCCAGGCACTCAGTACAGTGCCCTGCACAGAGGAAGTGCTCAGTAAATACCATCCATTGGAGATTGACAGCTCAAAAGCATGCTTCTAGACTGTGAGCCCACTCTTGGGTAGGGACTGTCTCTATATGTTGCCAACCTGTACTTCCCAAGCGCTTAATACGGTGCTCTGCACACAGTAAGCGCTCAATAAATACAATTGAATGAATGAATGCTTAGGACCTATAACCAACTTTCCTGCTGAGTTAATATCAGAGACTTTGCAAAGAAGAGGTGAGACATCATCTTCCCTTTCAGCTCAGATTTTTCTTCCTTGGGACTAGCTAATTAATCGAAGAATTCTGGCCAGAGAAGCATTATGGCCGAGTGGATAGAACACGGGCTTGGGAGTTGGAGCGTTCTAATCCTTGCTCTGCTACTTGTCTGCTGCGTGACCTTGGGCAAGAAACTACTCTGTGCCTCAGCTATCTCATCTGTAAAATGGCAATTAAAACTGTGAGACTGGGGTCGGGGACTGTGTCCAACTCAATTATCTTGTGTGTACTCCAGTGCTTAGTACAGTGCCTGGCACATAGTGTTTAACAAAATATCACTTACAAAAAACCCCCCAAACCCTCCTTCAACAAATCTCAAGGCCCTACTGAGAGCTCACCTCCTCCAGGAGGCCTTCCCAGACTGAGCTCCCTCCTTCCTCTCCCCATCCCCCCAGCCTTACCTCCTTTCCCTCCCCACAGCACCTGTATACATGTATACATGTTTGTATGTATTTATTACTCTATTTATTTTATTTGTACATATTTATTCTATTTTATTTTGTTAATATGTTTTGTTTTGTTCTCTGTCTCCCCCTTCTAGACAGTGAGCCCGTTGTTGGGTAGGGACCGTCTCTCTATGTTGCCAACTTGTACTTCCCAAGTGCTTAGTACAGTGCTCTGCACACAGTAAGTGCTCAATAAATACAATTGAATGAATGAATCTGTGGTAAAGGGTTGCTAAAGGAAGCTTCTTGAATTTCTCAAGGCCTGGGGAGAAGAGATAAGCTGATGAGGTTTAATTCATTCATTCAATCGTATTTACTGAGCGCTTACTGTGTGCAGAGCACTGTACTAAGCAAGCACTTGGGAAGTACAAGTCGGCAACAGATAGAGACGATCCCTGCCCAACAACAGGCTCACAGTCTAGAAGGGGGAGACAGACAACATTCATTTACTCAATCCTATATATTGAGCACTTACTGTGTGCACAGCACTGCACTAAGCACTTGAGAGGTACAAATAGGCAACAGATAGAGATGGTCCCTGCCCAACAACGGGCTCACCATCTAGAAGGGGGATTCCGAATCTCCCCCCACCTAAATGATAGAATTCCATCATTCTCTTTTGAAACTAGGTACCTAAAAGTTACAGCAAATGCCATGCAAGTCTTAAATTTAACTAGCTGATTCAATATTAGCAGTTGGTTACAAAAGCCAAACTTTGAATTACAGAAAAATCAAGATATTCAGGATTGAAGTTCCCTAAGAAACCGCAGCATCACTTTAATAGCCTACACATATTCACTTTCCAAAATGCCCTTACCGATTGTCTGGCTGTGCAGGTGTGTCTGACATCTGGTTAATCAATCGATTATATTTATTGAGTTCTTACTGTGTGCAGAGCACTGTACTGATCACCTGGAGAAGTACAAAATGGCAGAGTTGGTAGATATTTCCTTCCCACAGCGAGCTTATGTAGAGAGTTAGAATTCCTTAATGAGCTGGTTAATTTGAGGCTTTTAGGGTCTGCCATTGTCTTCTGGCCTGTCTCTTGGTATCCTGAAGTTCCCGAAACCTCGGCTCAAAGAGAAAAAACCCCCTCCTGATGACTGCTTATCAGGCTGATCTGTCTGCTATTGGTGTTCTGGGCAGGGAATGTTACTGTTTATTATTGTATTGTAGTCTACCAAGCGCTTTGTACAGTGCTCTGCACACAGAAAGCGCTCAATAAATAAGATTGAATGAATGTCTTGGACACTTATCTGTCGTGTGACCTAGGGTAAGTCATTAAACATCCCTGCGCCTCATCTACTTCACCTGTAAAATGGAGATTCAGACTGTGACCACCCTGTGGGGCACGGATTCTATCCAACCCGATTAATTTGTCTCTACCCCAGGGATGAGTACAGTTCCTGGCACCTATAGTGCTTAACGAATACCGTTCTCCAAAAAAAAAAAGTTGGCTGCTAGTAATAATAATGGTGTTTATTGGGTATCTTGTGAGTGAAGTAGATGGTACTAAGTTCTGGAAAAGTACACTAGAAGCTTTCTCAGTGCACATTTTTCTTGTCTGCAAAGACCTTACAATCTAATAGGCCAGATGGATATTGCTACACCATGATGGTTGAGACAAAGTATATTGGTGGTAGTATTTTTCTTAGTTGGGTCTCTTAGTTCTGGGGCAAAAATAAATGGGTGAAAAATAGACATGTTCAAAGCATTATTAAAGGCACATCTCGTCCAAGAGGCCTTCCCAGATTAAGCCCTCTTTTCCCCAGCTCCCTCTCCCTTCCGCATCGTCTGTGCAGTTGCTCTGTGGACTTTGGACATGTGATATTCACCCCAACCCCATGGCACTCATGTACATATCTTTAAATTATATATTATAAATAATTCACACATTAATGTCTGCCTCCTCCTCTAGACTGTAAGCTCGTTATGGGCAGGGAATATGTCTGCTAATTGTTGTACTCTCCCAGGCACTTTGTACAGTGGTCTAACAAGTGCTCAGTAAATAACATTGATAAAACAATTAAAAGACAAGGACAGGCATAAGCCTCATGGGGGTCAGGGATGATCCAACTATAGTGGATCTACCTCAGTGCTAGGTGCATTTTAAGCATTTAATATCACAGTTGTTTTTATTATAAATACTAAAAAAGAAATAGGGAACTGCCTGCAGGAGCAGATTTATATGGCTCCTGGCTCAAAGTTCAGGGGTTACAATAGTGGTTTTTTGTTTGATTTTTTTTTTAACATGTACCAGGTACTGTACTAAGAGCTATGATAGATCCAAGCTTATTAAGCTGTACCCAGTCCATGGGGCTCAAAATTTTAATCCCCATATTAATAATAATAATGGCATTTATTAAGTGCTTGCTATGTGCAAAGCACCGTTCTAAGCACTGGGGAGATCACAAGGTGATCAGGTTGTCCCACGGGGGGCTCACAGTCTTAATTCCCATTTTACAAATGAGGTAATCGAGGCCCAGAGAAATCAAGTGACTTGCCCAAGGCCACACAGCTGACAAACAGTGGAGCCGGGATTTGAACCTATGACCTCTGATCCCCAAGCCTGTGCTCTTTCCACTGAGCCATGCTGCTTCTCTACCCAATCTTGATGACCACCTAAACTCTAGGAGTTTTCCAAACTCCAAGAATGAGTCGTCTACACCTGCTGCCTCAATCAATCAGTCGTATTTATTGAGCGCTTACTTTGTGCAGAGCACTGTACTAAGCGCTTGGGAAGTACAAGTTGGCAACATATAGAGACAGTCCCTACCCAACAGTGGGCTCACAGTTTAAAAATTCGACGGAGCCTCGAATTCCAGAATTAGAACCTAGGTCCTTCTGACTCCCGGCCCGTGCTCTATCTCAGCGCTTAGAACAGTGCTTTGCATATAGTAAGCGCTTAATAAATGCCATCATTATTATTATTATCCACTAGGCCACACTGCTTTTCTAGCCAAACTGTAGTCAAACTTGCAGCCAGACTCACAGTCTTCTCTCTCTACCCTGTCACGGTGCTGTGAAGGGAGGGCAGATGGGAAGTCTCAGTAGTGTGGACCCAAGGCATATTTTCTCGTGGGCAGCAGAGTGCCAATCTGGTGGAGAAGGGCAAGCAGGAGGCCTCCAACTCTTCTTTCAACCTTCAATGCCAAGACAGATCAGCAGATCTGGATTCTAATCCTGGCTGTGCCACATGTCTGCTGTGTGATCTAGCGGGGCTCAGTGGAAAGAGCCCGGGCTTTGGAGTCAGAGGTCAAGGGTTCAAATCCCGGCTACTCCAACTGTCAGCTGTGTGACTTTGGGCAAGTCACTTAACTTCTCTGGGCCTCAGTTACCTCATCTGTAAAATGGGGATGAAGACTGTGAGCCCCCCGGTGGGACAACCTGATTACCTTGTAACCTCTCCAGCACTTAGAACAGTGCTTTGCACATAGTAAGCGCTTAACAAATGCCATCATTATTATTATTATTTGGCAAGTCACTTAACTTCTCTGTGTCTGTTACCTTATCTGTAAAATGGGGATTAAGATTGTGAGCCCCAATGTGGGACATGGACTGTGTCCAACCTGATTAACTTGTATCTACCCCAGCATCTAATAAATCCTGGAACATAGTAAGTGCTTAACAAGTACCATTAAAAAGCATGGGCTACTTAATTTATCAGCAAGGCTCTCAGAACCAAATCTAATGAAACTGGGCGGGTCTTGTCCATGTCTCCCCCTTCTAAACTGTGAGCCTGTTGTTGCGTAGGGACCATCTCTATATGTTGCCGACTTGTACTTCCCAAGCGCTTAGTACAGTGCTCTGCACACAGTCAGTGTTCAATAAATACGATTGAATGAATGAATATACAGTCCAGGAGATTATTATCATTGTGCTAAGTGGCTGCCAAACTCCCTGGGAGAGTTTGAGCTGGGGACAGGAGAGGAACAAGGTTTGCTCACTGAGCTATTATTTGTTTATTACTATATGTCAGTTCTATCGCTCTGTATGTCAGGTCTATCATTCCATCTCCACACACATAAGGAAGTGAAATTGCGTCAATTATGTGGATAATTAATAGTTAAGTTATTTTTAAACTCCTTACAATGGGCCAACCACTGGGTTAGTTACCTGATAATCACCTCACGCACAGTGTCTCACACTGACCTGAAAGACAAGGGCACATATTTTAGCCCCGTTTTACAGATGAAGAACTTGAAGTCTGAAGAGGGTAAATAAGATGACTTGGCCTGAATCGGTGGCAAGGCTTGGAGTAGAACCTGGGTTTCCTGACTCCCAGTTTTATGCGCTTTCCATCAGGCTGCACTGCCTCCCTTGATTTAATTTAATGCTTGTTATTGAGCAAAAGGGATCCAGGAAGGATGAAGTCTGGTCACTTCCCCATTTGAGTTTGGGATAGTGGAAGCCTGTATGCCTCCTTCTTGCCCTCAGGTTGCTGGATTTTTTGCCCTCCATGGCTGCGCAGGCTGGGCTTTGGGGCTTAGCCCAACCCAGAGGTGGCCTCCTGGTCTTAGCGAAACTTCCAATCCGGTCTGCTCAAGCCTCAGTTGTTTCGAAGAACTTCTAGTACTGTGGTGGCTTGTTAGAGATCTGGCAGCACTTTGACCCCTTTGAAGGGGTCGATTCTGACTGGATCATCATCAATCATCATCAATCGTATTTATTGAGCACTTACTATGTGCAGAGCACTGTACTAAGCGCTTGGGAAGTACTTGTTTGTGGATATTTATTTGGCAACTGGATGGTAGCCAATCCTCAGACAGAGAGGCAGGAGAAAGTGGGAAGTTCCAAGCACTTATGTACATATCTGTAATTTATTTATGTTAATGTCTGTCTCCCCCTCTAGACTGTAAACTTGTTGTGGACAGGGAATGTCTGTTATGTTGTTATATTGTACTCTCCCAAGAGCTTAGTATAGTGCTCCGCACACAGTAAGCGCTCAATAAATATGACTAACTGCCTTGCTTCAGTCTCCTTTTGAGCTGGGAGCATTTTTCTTTGCCATCAGTTCATTCATTCATTCACCCATTCATTCATTCATTCAATCATATTTATTGAGCGCTTACTGTGTGCAGAGCACTGTACGAAGTGGGTTCCACCCACAGTTGGGCCCAGCAGCATTATGGGAGGCCTGAGTGGAGAGGGGAAAATGGATGCCACTCTCATTCATTCATTTATTCAATTCATTCAGTTGTATTTATTGAGCACTTGCTGTGTGTAGAGCAATGTACTAAGCACTCGGAAAGTACAAAACAGCAACAAAGAGAGGCAACCCCTGTCGAGAGACAACCCCTGCCCATAATGAGCTCACAGTCTAGAGAGCGGGAGACAGACATCAATACAAGTAAACAGGCATCAATATAAATGAATAAAATGTAGATCAATCAGTCAATCATGTTTATTGATGGTAGAAATATACATCAGTGCTGTGGGGTGGGGAAAGAGGGGAAGAGCAAAGGGAGTGAGTCAGGGTGACATGGAAGAGAATGGGAGATGAGGAAAAGTGGGGCTTAGTCTGGGAAGTGGGGCTTAATCTCAGGTCAAGACCAGGCTGGGCTGGTGAAGGCTAAGAGTCCTGGGGCTAACTCAGAGGACCAGATTCAGGTGTGATGGCCTCGCTGCCAGGGAGAAGGCCTTTCCAACCCACCATTTTTCCCCTCGGGTCCCAACATCCAAGCCCCATCGCCCGGATCTGGATTAGGCTGTGACTCCCATCCACCTGGCCCCAGACTGGCCTTACCTCACTTGTGCCCAACTCCTGCCATAGAACAGCAGGCCTAGTGAAGCAGCGTCGCCTAATGGATAGAGCCCGGGTTTGGGAGTCAGAAATAATAATAATAATGGCATTTATTAAGTGCTTACTATGTGCAAAGTACTGTTCTAAGCTCTGGGGAGGTTACAAGGTGATCAGGTTATCCCACTGTGGGGCTCACAGTCTTAATCTCCATTTTACAGATGAGATAACTGAGGCACAGAGAAGTTAAGTGACTTGCCCAAAGTCACACATCTGACAATTGTCAGAGCCGGAATTTGAACCCATGACCTCTGACTCCAAAGCCTGTGCTCTTTCCACTGAGCCACGCGGCTTCTAAGAAAGACCCGTGTTCTCATCCATACTGATGTGAGACCTTGGGCAAGACACTTCACTTCTCTGGGCCTCACTTCCCTCGTTTGCAAAATGGGGATTAAGACTGTGAGCCCCATGTGGGGCAGGGACTGAGTCCAACCTTATTAGCTTGTGTACCCCAGTGCTTAGTACAGTGCCTGACACTTAGTAAGTGCTTAACAAATACCAATAAAATGAAACAAAAAAACACAGCTTCCTGCCCTAGTCTTAGTAGCTGTAGTCATAATGGCATTTATTGAGCACCTGCTGGGTACAATTCATAGTCATGAGCACTTGGAAAGAACCAGTGACCTTCACATAGCACTGTCTCCTGCTGGGGAGCAGAGGGGAAATGCTTCCAAGATTGGCCAGA
The DNA here is from genome assembly GCF_015852505.1 of Tachyglossus aculeatus. Taxonomy (NCBI): domain Eukaryota; kingdom Metazoa; phylum Chordata; class Mammalia; order Monotremata; family Tachyglossidae; genus Tachyglossus; species Tachyglossus aculeatus. The sequence continues at coordinate 43,849,683 of NC_052071.1, forward strand.
TCAAACGATGGTGATTATTATATACATTTAGATTGCCCAAGTCATTAACCTTCCCTTCTAGAAGTTGGCAACTTTGCAAAGTAGTTTAAGGCCGAAAGACAAGTCCTTCGAATCGGATGAAGCGTTCTAATTTTAGCAGAAGACAGGTAAAATTTCTAGGGCAGGGAAAACTTCGGATTCTACTGCAATCTACAAAATTCTCATCTCTCTCCATTCCTCCCTGCCCCTCCCTCCCCCGGGGAAGTAATAAATCATACAAATTCACCGGGACCTCAATGTTCCCTACCTCCCTAAACGCTATTGACAATTTTGTGTTAATTATTAGAAGGTTTAAGATGTTCGATACTTCCAAGTTATTTACAGAAAGAAAATCAATTTGGGTTTTCATTCCAAGGCCCCTTGTCATAGAGTAAAACTCATTTCATCCAACTTCGGTCATCCTCTGCTTGGCACCAATTAAGAGGACATTTTCTCTGTAAGCAGTGAGAGAACCGATCGTGGAGATATCATTACTTCCTTGTTTGACTCTGTTTGGACCAGTTCCTTCTCACTGGGGTTCTGATCGGGCCTGCCAAGTTTTGAGGGTGAGGTTTTTAGGGTGTCTGGGGACAGGCAGGGGATAAGCTTCAAAGAGCTAATGAGACACCAAACCTTCATTTTGGATCTCTTCAGCGTGTATTGTAAACTGTCCAGTCTGGAATGAACTAGAGAAGCAGCGTGGCTCAGTGGAAGGAGCCCGGGTTTGGAAGTCGAGGTGGTGGGTTCTAATCCCGGCTCTGCCTCTTATCAGCTGTGTGACTTTGGGCAAGTCAGTTCACTTCTCTGAGCCTCAGTTACCTGTAAAATGGGGATTAAGACTGTGAGCCCCATGTGGGACAACCTGATTACCTTGTATCCTCTTCCAGCGCTTAGAACAGTGCTTCTCACAAAGTAAGCGCTTAACCTGTAGCCCGCTGTTGGGTAGGGACCGTCTCTATATGTTGCCAACTTGTACTTCCCAAGCACTTAGTACAGTGCTCTGCACACAGTAAGAGCTCAATAAATACAATTGAATGAATGAATGAACAAATACCATTATAAAACTAGTTTGGAAGTCCAGCTGACAAAGCCATGGCTTCAATCGCTCTCATCACCCCTGTGGAGTGCTTGCTTCATGATATTTGTTAATCAATCAATCATATTTATTGAGCGCTTACTGTGTGCAGAGCACTGTACTAAGCACTTGCTTAGTTAAGCATTTGCTATGCTTTAAGCATAGCATTTGCTATGAATGTTAAGCATTTGCTATGAATTTACCCGTACCAAGCGCTGGGGGATTACAAGCTAATCCGATTGAACACAGTCCTTGTCCCACAAGGGGCTCACAGTCTTAATCCCCATTTTACAGGTGAAGTAACTGAGGCACAGGGAAGTGAAGAAGTGACTTGACCAAGGTCACACTGTGGGCAGGTGGCAGAGTGGGCACTGCTGGTGCTAACTGATGGAGTTACAGAGAATTAGTGATGCAAATGTACATTTTTAGATGATGACGATGGTATTTGTAAAGCGCTTACTATGTTCTAAGCGCTGTGGGGATACAAGGTGATCAGGTTGTCCCACGTGGGGCTCACAGTCTTAACCCCCATTTTACAGATGAGGGAACTGAGGCACAGAGAAGTCAAGTGACTTGCCCAAAGTCACACAGCTGGTAAGTGGTGGAGCCAGGATTAGAACCCACAACCTCTGACTCCCAAGCCCGTGCTCTTTCCACTGTAATAATAATAATAATGATGGCATTTGTTAAGTGCTTACTATGTGCAAATCACTGTTCTAAGCGCTGGGGGAGATACAAGGTGATCAGGTTGTCCCATGGCAGGCTCACAGTCTTAATCCCCATTTTACAGATGAGGTAACTGAGGCTCAGAGAAGGTAAGTGACTTGCCCAAGGTCACACAGCAGGCTTGTGGTGGAGCCGGGATTCAAACCCATGACTTCTGACTCCAAAGCCCGTGCCCTTTCCACTGAGCCACGCTGCTTCTCTAAGGTAAGTTGGGTAGCCCTTATTCCTCAGTCCCTCCATCCCCGACATATCTTTTAGTCTTTGAGGATCCCCCATTCCCTTCCAGGCTCTGTATGCTTCATTCCCTCCTTGAGCAAACCCTTAGTACAGTGCTCTGCGCATACCAAGCGCTCAATAAATACCATGGATCGATTAAGCGTCCATCTCCCCCTGAATATATTGCCTTTATTCCCTGTCCTGTCTACCTATCTCCTTTCATTTTCCACCCCCAGCAAAGGCATATGATTTTACAAAAAGACGGGCGTTAATACTTGCTATGCACCCCACAGATGAGATAACGTAACCACAGGGAAGTGAAGTGATTTTCCCAAGGTCACACAGCAGAAAAGGAGGAGCTGGGATCAGAACCCAGGTCCTCCAATATCCAGGCCTGTGCTCTGTAAGAAATAATAATAAAGTGCTCAGTACAGTGCCTGGCACATAGTAAGTGCCTAACACATACCATAAGTCCTTACTGGAAATCCCTTTGGGGATGATACTACCTGCTAGTTCAGACAAGAATATGAAACACTGGTTGGGCCTGTCTGGTTCCTCTGGCAGAAAACTCTTAAATTTTTCCAAATTATGATGAGATCTTGTGGAGCAGTGGGACTTCCAACAGGGGGCTGGAAGTCAGGAGACCTGGGTCTCTTTCATTTGCCTGTTGGGGGACCTTGAGCAGGGCATTACTCTGGGCCTCAGTTTCCCCCTGCAAAATAGGGATGGGATACCTATTTTCTTCACCTTTAGACAGGAATCTCCACAAAGGGCAGGAATTGCGCCTGGTTTGATTGTAGTGTAGCTACCATAGGGGCTGGTGCCCGGTAGAAGCAGTGTGGTCTCGTGATTAAGCGCTTACTACAGTGCTCTACACACAATAAGCGCTCAACAAATACTACTGAATGAATGAATTAGAGCACGGGCTTAAGGGTCAGAGGACCTGGGTCCTAATCTTAGCTCCACTACAAGTCTGCTGGGTGAAATTGGGCAATTGGGCAATTCTTCTAGACTGTGAGCCCACTGTTGGGTAGGGACCGTCTCTATATGTTGCCAACTTGTACTTCCCTAGTGCGTAGTACAGTGCTCTGCACACAGTAAGTGCTCAATAAATATGATTGAATGAATGAATTCAGTTCACTTCTCTTGAAGCAGCGTGACTCATTGGAAAAGAGCTCGGGCTTTGGAGTCAGAGGTCATGGGTTCAAATCTTAGCTCCGCCAATTGTCAGCTGTGTGACTTTGGGCAAGTCACTTAACTTCTCAGTGCCTCAGTTACCTCACCTGTAAAATGGGGATTAAGACTGTGAGCCCCCCGTGGGACAACCTGATCACCTTGTAACCTTCCCAGCACTTAGAACAGTGGACATAGTAAGTGCTTAATAAATGCCATCATAATTATTATTATTATTCTCTGTGCCCCAGTTACCTCATCTGTAAAATGAGGCTTAAGATTGAGAGCCCCATGTGGGACACGGACTGCTCAACCTGATTAGCTTGTATCTACCTCAGAGCTCAGGAGAGTGCCTGCCACATTCATTCAATCGTATTTATTGAGCGCTTACTGTGTGCAGAGCACTGTACTAAGTGCTTAATAATAATGCTGGTATTTGTTAAGCGCTTACTCTGTGCCAAGTACTGTTCCAAGCACTGGGGTAGTTACAAGGTAATTAGGTTGTCCCACACAGGGCGCACAGTCTTCATCCCCCTTTTACAGATGAGGTAACTGAGGCAGAGAGAAGTTAAGTGACTTGCCCAAAGTCAAACAGCTGACAAGTGGCTGAGCGGGGATTAGAACTCACGACCTCTGACTCCCAAGCCCGGGCTCTTTCCGCTAAGCCACGCTGCCCCATAGAAAGTGCTTAACAAATACCATTTTAAAGAAAGTGATTAACAAATTCTACCTTTATTACTAATTGTATTTATTAGTGCTATCTTCCTTGACACGAACAGATATCTCAGATGGAGCCTGGCTGAAATCTACACTCCTCCCTCGACCTCAAATTTAATACATTTAGGAAGCAAAGCAGAATTTGGCCAAAGACTAATCCATAGGAAAATAGCCTCTCCAGCATTTGCTTATCAACTGAAATTAACACTTCTCCACCCTACTCCTGAAATTCACACCAACCCACTGAGGAGGGAGGTCTTGGAATCTACTCACCAGATCTAGAGGGGAAAAAAAAGACACAAATCCACAGCCTTGTTGAAATAAAGTGCTTTAGTTTGGAAACAAACCCAGGTTGGCACAAATGGCAAGGAGAGACGCTTGTTGAGGCAGGTAAGGCATACGGGGATTTTTTTCCTCTGTTGTTGTTACTGACACCTGCCCAGCTGAAGTTGTTTGGTAAAACAGATTTTTATGGAGAGTTCTGTTGTAACTTAATTTTCAGAGATCACGGGTCTTGGAGAGAGACCCGGCAGTGTATTGGGAGGGTGATTTTGAAGATTCAATTAAGAGTACCAATGAATTAATGGAATTTTTATTTTATTTTCTTAATTGTATTTGTTAAGCACGTACTATGTGGCAGGCACTGTACTAAGCTCTGGGGTAGATATAAGATAATCAGGTTGGACGTGGCTCCTGTTCCACACGGTATTTACGGTCTAAGTGGGAGGTAGTAAATTGAATCTCCATTTTACAGAGGGGGAATTGAGGCACAAAGAAGTTAAATGATTTGCCCAAGGTCACTCAGCTGCTGAGTGGCAGAGATGAGATGGGAAGCCAGGACCATTAAATCCCAGGGCTGCAGTGTTTCCAATAGGTTACACAGCTGGACATCTAATGGAAATATGTGTTGTGTCTTGCCAGTGGGTGAATCCAGCATGCGTTTTCCCGGGATCCGGGGCAAGGGGAGACAAAATTGTGGGGTGGTCAAGCTTGGCCAGATTGTGGGAGTGAGTGTAAACAACCTCTAGATCATGAGGAGAGGAGGGAGAGCATGCTAATGTTTATATGTCTATAATTCTATTTATTTATATCAATGCCCGTTTACTTGTTTTGATGTCTGTCTCCCCCCCTTCTAGACTGTAAGCCCACTGTGGGCAGGGATTGTCTCTCTTTGTTGCTGAATTGTACTTTCCAAGCCCTTAGTACAGTCTCTGCACACGGTAAGCGCTCAATAAATGTGATTGAATGAATGAATGAAGTCCCATTTCTCAGTTGTAATCCCAGCCATGGCAGAGAAACAACAAGGCCCAGTGGAAAGGGCACAGGCCCATAAATCAGAGGACCTGGGTTCTAATCCTGCCTCTGCCACTTGCCAGCTGAGTGATCACACGATAAGCTTTGTACACAGTAAGTTCTCAATAAATACAATTGAAATGAATGAACCTCGGACAAATCTCTTAACTTCTCTGTGCCTCAGTTTCCTCATGATAATAATAATTGTAGTATTTAAGCGCTTACTATGTTCCAGGCACCGTACTAAGCGCTGGAGTGGATTTTACAGGTCATCTGTAAAATACCTATTTTCCCTTCTTTTTAGGCCGGGAGCATCACATAGAACAGGGACTGTATCCAATCTGATTATCTTGAATCTATCCCATGCTTAGAACAGTGGTTGACACATAGTGCTTATTATTACTATTATAATGATTATTATATAATAGTGCTACTATTATTACAGTCCTCTACTGGATGATGATAATAATAATAATAATTCTGGTATTTGTTAAACACTTACTATGCACCAAGCACTGTACTAAGCACTGGGGCAGATACAAGATTAGCAGGACCCACATGGGGCTCACAGTAGGAGGGAGAACAAGTGTTGAATCCCCTTTTTTAGATGAGGGAATTGAGTTACAGAGAAGTGAAATGATTTGTCCAAGGTCACACTGGAAGCTGGTAACCTGGGTTATGCCAGTGGCCCCGAGCAAAGGGCAAATGGCAAAGGGAGAGTTGGGTACATTCTTTTTCACTCTTGGGGAATATGCCCTCTGTACCCCGGAAGACAACGAGAATAACAACAATAGATTGAATTTACAACATTGTGACTTTCTTCCAAGAAAAGCACAAATTTCAAAATTATGGAAATTTGTCCTATTATTCTGAAGAGTCAAGCCAGGACGGGGGAGGTGTGCCCCAAACTAGATTCTAGAAGAGATTTGGGTTTTGTTTTTTTTTCATCTCATGCAGTCCTGCCCAGGTGAACTTACTCACCCATTATTTGCATTTGCTGAAGAGTGCTAAGGTGAGTTGTGTGTTCATACAAAGGAAGATTCTTGTGTCACCCACGGGGGTAGAGAGATAAGGATTTGGGGAAAATCTCATTTCCCTGACTTCTGGAGAAGTGAAATGATGATGATAATCTAAATGTTGCATTAACCTATGCCATGGGAGAGAGAGTCTTGTTTACAAGGAACAGAGAATCCATTTGTAAAAACTTGCCATGATTGTATGGGCTCTTCCCACCCCAGTTCTGTCTTCCCCCTGCCTTTGCCATCATTATAGACAGCACCAACATCGCACCAACTTGATAATCTAAATGTTGCATTAACATAGCCCTATACCATGGGAGAGAGAGTCTTGTTTACAAGGAACAGAGAATCCATTTGTAAAAACTTGCCACAATTGTATGGGCTCTTCCCACCCCAGTACTGTCTTCCCCCTGCCTTTCCCGTCATTATAGACAGCACCAACATCACCCCTGTCTCACAAGCCTGCAACCTTGGCATTATCCTTATTCATCTCCCTCATTCAACCCACATATTCAATCTGTCACCAAATCCTGTTGGTTCAACCTTCATAGCATCGCTAAAATCCTCCCTTCCCTCTCCATCTAAACTGCTACTTTGCCGATCCGAGCTCTTATTTTATCCCGCCTTCACTACTGCATCTGCCTCCTCTCTGACCTCCCTGCTTGCTGTCTCTCCCAAATCCAGTCTACACTTCCCTCTGCTGCCCGGATCATCTTTTTACAAAAACGTTCCGTCAGTTTTTCCCCACTCCTCAAGAACATCCAGTGGTTTCCCATCCACCTCCGCATCAAACAAAAACTCCTAACAATTGGCTTTAAAGCTCTCGGGCACCTTGCCCTCTCTTACCTTACCTTGCTGATCTCCTTCTGTAGCCTAGCTTGCACATTTTGCTTCTCTAGAGAAGCAGCATGGAATAGTGGTTAGAGCACAGGCCTGGGGGTCAGAAGGTCATGGATTCTAAGGCCAGCTCCGCCATATTCATACATTCATTCATTCAATCGTATTTATTGAGCACTTACTATGTGCAGAGCACTATACTAGCACTTGGGAAGTACAAGTCGGAAACATATAGAGACGGTCCCTACCCAACAATGGGCTCACAGTCTAGAAGGGGGAGACAGACAACAAAACATGTAGACAGGTGTCATACGTCTGCTGTGTGAACTTCTCCGTGCCTCAGTTACCTCATCTTTAAAGGGGGGATCAAGACTGTGAGCCCCATGTGGGACAACCTGATTACCTTATATCTACCCCAGCACTTAGAAGAGTGCTTGACACATAGTAAGTGCTTAACAAATACCATTATTATTAGTAGTAGTAGTAATAGTAGTAGTAGTATCTTGGGTAAGTCACTTCACTTCTCTGTGCCTGTTACCTCATCTGTAAAATGGGGTTGAGACTGTGAGCCCCATGAGGAACAGGGACTGTGTCCAACATGATTTTCTTGTATCTACCTCAGTGCCTAATATAGTGCCTGGCACATAGTAAATGTTTAACAGATACCATAATTGTCATTATTATGATTATTTGTTCCAGTTTGCTCAATGTACCCCACTCTCATCTATCTCACCACCAATCCCTTTCATTCATTCATTCAGTCATATTTATTGAGGGCTTACTATGTGCAGAGCACTGTACTAAGCACTTGGGAAGTACAAGTTGGCAACATATAGAGACGGTCCCACATCCTCCTGGCCTGGAATTCCCTCCTCCTCCATATATGCCAGACCAGCATTCTCTCCACCTTCAAAGCCTTATTTAGGTTACATTTCTTCCAAGGGGCCTTCTCTTGATTAAGTCCTCTTTTCCCCTATTCCTTCTCTCTCCTGCTTCATCTGTCCACTTGGATCTATGAGGACATATCTCATTAGACAAAGAATTAACTGGAAAAGGTGGTATGAGCAAGAAAGTAGAATAAGACAAATCTTTGTTTAAAAATGTAATAGATTTTTAGATTTGAAGAATTCTATTTAAATGTTTTGCATGTATATCTAAGCAGGCATCGGTGGTAATCCTGGTGACTAAAAGATTCAAATTCTGCAACTGTGACTACAGTCTTTGATAATATCAGACTGAGCCCCCTCCTTCCTCTCCCCCTCCTCCCCCCATCCCCCCCACCTTACCTCCTTCCCTTCCCCACAGCACCTGTATATAAGTTTGTACAGATTTATTACTCTATTTTACTTGTACATATTTACTATTCTATTTTATTTTGTTAATATGTTTCGTTTTGTTGTCTGTCTCCCCCTTCTAGACTGTGAGCCCACTGTTGGGTAGGGACTGTCTCTATATGTTGCCGGCTTGTACTTCCCAAGAGCTTAGTACCAGTGCTCTGCACACAGTAAGCGCTCAATAAATATGATTGAATGAATGAATGTTTTTTAAACACTTGCTATTCACCCCCACCCTCTTACCTTCACAGCTCTATGGACATAGCCAATCAATTGATCAGTCATATTTATTGAGCGCTTACTGTGTGCAGAGCATTGTACTAAGTGCTTGGGAAGTACAAGTTGGCAACATATAGAGACGGTCCCTACCCAACAGTGTGCTCACAGTCTAGAAGGGGGAGACAGAGACGAAAACCAAACATACTAACAAAATAAAATAAATAGAATAGTACAAGTAAGATAAATAGCGTAATAAATATGTACAAACATATATACATATATACAGGTACTGTGGGGAAGGGAAGGAGGTAAGATGGGCGGGATGGAGAGGGGGACGAGGGGGATAAGGCTCTCCTTCCACAACTTCCACAAGATATCCACAACTTATTTATATCATCTATCCCCAGCTCTAAACCGTAAGCTCATTGTGGGAGGGGAATGTGTCTTCCAACTCCGTTGTATTGCACTTTCCCAAGCTCTTAGTGCCCTCCCCAGGGTCGCACCAGGAGATTTTCCAGTACTCTACCAGTCTCGACTAAGGGAGGAAGAGTCAAGTAGAGGCCTACCCATTCCATTCCTAGCTTGGCCAGCTTGGTAAGGGGAAGGCAATCTGCTACAAGTCAAAACTCCCCTATGCTGGGCAGCAGCGGCACAGGAGAAAGTCGAGGGCGGAGACTCAAGTTTACTGCGCGGAAGGAGGCAGAGGTAAACCAATTCCGGATTTTTACCAAAGAAATGTCTCTGGATTCACTACCAGAACGATTGCAGTTGGAGAGTGGGGCATTCTGGGAGAGATATGTCCATGGTGTCACTATGGGTTGGAGATGACTCAATGACATAAGACAAGCTTTTAGTACAATACTCTGCACACCGTAAGCACTCAGTCATCATCACTGGAATTAATGTTTTTTATCCTGATTGTTAAGCACTTATTATGTGGCAGGCACTGTTCTAAGCACTGGAGTAGTTATAAGGTAATCAGGTTGGACACAGTCCGTGTCCCACATGGAGCTCACAGTCTTCACCCCCATTTTTTTACTGATGAGGGATCTGAGTCCCAGAGAAGTTAAGTGATTTGCCCAAGATCACACAGCATTCATTCATTCAATTGTATTTATTGAGCACTTACTGTGTGCAGAGCACTGTACTAAGCGCTTGGGAAGTACAAGTTGGCCACATAGACGGTCCCTACCCAACAGCGGGCTCACAGTCTAGAAGGGGGAGACAGACAACAAAACAAAACATATTAATAAAATAAATAGACTAAATATGTACAAATAAAATTAATAAACAGAGTAATAAATACATACAAACATATATACATATATACAGGTGCTGTGGGGAGGGGAAGGAGTTAAGGCGGGGGGGCTGGGGAGGGGGAGGAGAGGGATAAGAAGGAGGGGTCTCAGTGTGGGAAGGCCTCCTGGAGGAGGTGAGCTCTCAGTAGGGCTTTGAAGGGAGGAAGAGAACTAGCTTGGCGGATGTGCGGAGGGAGGGCATTCTGGGCCAGGGGGAGGACGTGGGCCGGGGGTCGACGGCGGGACAGGAGAGAACGAGGCACGGGGAGGATATTAGCGGCAGAGGAGCAGAGGGTGCGGGCTGGGCTGGAGAAGGAGAGAAGGGAGGTGAGGTAGGAGGGGGTGAGGTGAAGGACAGCCTTGAAGCCGATGGTGAGGAGTTTTTGCCTGATGCGTAGGTTGATTGGTAGCCACTGGAGATTTTTGAGGAGGGGAGTAACATGCCCAGAGCGTTTCTGCACAAAGACGTTCCGGGCAGCGGCATGAAGTATGGATTGAAGTGGGGAGAGACAGTAGGATGGGAGATCAGAGAGGAGGCTGATGCAGTAATCCAGCCGGGATAGGATGAGTGATTGAACGAGCAGGGTAGCGGTTTGGATGGAGAGGAAAGGGCGGATCTTGGCAATGTTGCGGAGGTGAGACCGGCAGGTTTTGCTGATGGATTGGATGTGAGGGGTGAACGAGAGAGCGGAGTCGAGGATGACACCAAGGTTGTGGGCTTGTGAGACGGGAAGGATGGAAGTGCCGTCAACAGTGATGGGAAAGTCAGGGAGAGGGCAGGGTGTGGGAGGGAAGATAAGGAGTTCAGTCTTGGACATGTTGAGTTTTAGATGGCGGGCAGACATCCAGATGGAGATGTCCTGAAGGCAGCAGGCAAGCCGTGGAGCCTGGACTAGGACCTTGAGTCTTCTGACTCCCTTGGGAGAGTACAACAGAGTTAGCTTAATAAATACCATTGATTAATTGATTGGTTTCAAAGCCCCTTGAAGATCTTGCCTCCAGAACTGGGTACTGACCGCGGCTTGGGAAGTCGAAAATGCTTTGACCAAATTCGTGGCTGAAGGATATGACGCTTATTCCCTAAGGCCTAGTCTGGAGGCATTGGCGGGATAGTCCAGAGGCAACGTTAAAGAGCATCTACACTGTGCGAGCACTGTTACAAATCTCATGGGAATGTGCAGCATTATGGGTTAATAAATGCCACAGTCATTTTATTGCTGATACTAAAAATAATAATAATTGTGGTACTTAAGCGCTTAGCATCAGGCGCGGTACTAAGTGCTGGAGTAGATACAAAGTAATTGAGTTGGACACAGTCCCTGTCCCTCACAGGGCTCACAGTCTTAATGCCCATTTTACAGATGAGGGAACTGAGACCCAGAGAAGTGACTTGCCCAGGGACACACAGAAGACAAGTGGCGGATTAGAACCCAGGTCCCTCTGACTCCTAGGCCTGGGCTTTGTATTGTCATACAACACAGCAGAAACAGGAGAGATGGCCCCTGTGTCCTCCATCAAAGAGTAAAAGTTTTTGGCGGCTTTCCTTCTGTTCCCCCTCTAGACTATAAGCTCATTGTGGGCAGGGAATGTGTCTGTTATATTGTTGTGTTGTATGCTCCCAAACGCTTAGTACGGTCACCTGCACAAGGTGAGTACTCGATAAGTAAAATCGACTTATTAATTGATCTCCAGTTACACTAGGGCAATTCGGAACCCACTTTTCTTCAAACTCAGTTTTATTTCTTTCACTCCACTCCCCACAGCCAACTCACCAGGGTTCTAGACATATTTTGACTCCGTACTAGGTCAGAGGTAATTTTTGCTCAATCGCGGATTTGTTTTGTTTGAATTTCTGTTCTCTGAAACGGCTCCGCAAAGCCCCGTCCATCCGGAAAAGCGACCATTTCGAGTTCCGCCGCCTTTCGGTCTCCCAGGCGGATCTGGATAGCGTGTTTGCCGGGCAGCAGTGTGCGTATGTGTGTGTGTGACAGTGCGTGGCAACGGTTGGTAAATATTTACATGGAAACCCATGAGGAAATCGGTCTACATGTTGCTGCAGAAAGTAGGTGGGGAGCTCAGCCTTCTCTTTCCACTCGGGGTCCGTCAGTCAGCCAGCTAGGAAGGGATTGGGGGGCAGAGAGGGGTTATGGAGAAGTCAGTGCAGAGCACATCTTCCAGCTGATCAGATGAATTTCACCAATCAATAATCGTATTTACCCCCCTCCCCATCTCCCCCGCGTTACCTCCCTCCCACAGCACCTCTGTGCGTATTTATTACTCTATTTAATTTGCGTATTTATTACTCTATTTATTTTATTTGTACATATTCATTCTATTTAGTTTATTTTGTTAATATGTTTAGTTTTGTTGTCTGTCTCCCCCTTCTAGACTGTGAGCCCGCTGTTGGGTAGGGACCGTCTCTACATGTCGCCAACTTGTACTTCCCAAATGCTTAGTACAATTCTCTGCACACAGTAAGCGCTCAATAAATATGAATGAATGAATGAATGACGATGGTATTTGTTAAGCACTTACTATGGGCCAGGTAGTACTAAGCACTGGGCTGGATACAAGCAAATCATTCATTCATTCATTCAATCATATCTTTGAGCGCTTACTGTGCACTGAGCACTGTACTAAGCACTCGGCAACATATAGAGACGGTCCCTACCCAACAACGGCTCACAGTCTTGAAGGGGGGAGGCAGACAAAAAAAGAAACAAAATCGAGTTGGAGTCAGTCAATTGTATTTAATGAGCACTTACTGTAATAATAATAATAATTATGGTATTTGTTAAGCACTTAACTATGTGCCAGGCACAGAACTAAGTGCTGGAGTGTATACAAACAAATTGGGTTGGAAACAGTCCCTGTCCCACCTGGGGTTCACAGTCTCAATCCCTATTTTACAGATGAGGGAACTGAGGCCCAAAGAAGTGAAGTGACTTGCCCAAGGTCACACAGCAGACAAGTGCGCAGGGCACCGTACTAAGCACTTGGAGGGTACCACAGAATTAGCTGACGTGTTCCCTGCCCAAAATGAGCTTACAGTCTAGAGGGGGAGACAGACATTGATATGCATGAATGAGAAGTTTATAATATAGAATTTAAAGATATTCATTCATGCATTCATTCAATTGTATTTATTGAGCGCTTACTGTGTGCAGAGCACTGTACTAAGAGCTTGGGAAGTACAAGTTGGCAGCATATAGAGATGGTCCCTACCCAACAGCGGGCTCACAGTCTAGAAGGATATGTACATAAATGCTGAGGGGTTGGGGAAAGCGCGAGTACCAACTGTCCAAAGGTCACAGACCCAATGCGTCGATGATGTAGAAGGGAGAGTGAGCTCGGGAAAGAGGGCTTAATTGGGGAAGGCCTCTTGGAGAAGATGATCATCATCATCATCATCATCAATCGTACTTATTGAGCGCTTACTATGTGCAGAGCACTGTACTAAGCTCTTGGGAAGTACAAATTGGCAACATATAGAGACAGTCCCTACCCAACAGTGGGCTCACAGTCTAAAAGGGGGAGACAGAGAACAAAACCAAACATATTAACAAAATAAAATAAATAGAATAGATATGTACAAGTAAAATAAATAAATAAATAGGGTAATAAATATGTACAAACATATATACACATATATAAACATATATATATATATACATGTATATAGATAGATAGATAGATAGATAGATAATGATATTAATACTACTACTAATTCCTCTTGGGGGTCACCATGCCCTGTCCTCTGCCCATCTGTGATTAAGGAGAAACTATGGAGCTACAAGGATTCTCCCCTGGCTTGCTGCTTGACTGACAATGAAACTTTTAGTCACAGTTTGTCATAAATTACCTTCTAGGGTCCAAGCTCTTTGAAACCCTTTTGAACCTGGACAGTATTATTTGTGTTATTTAGAGTGGTGGACTAAGAGAAGGTGTTGAAGGGAGGATAACTTAGTTATCCGACATTTCCCTGATTAGGGTGCCATTGGTGATGGAAAAAAGAATCGGAAACCAAGGCCTGGCTCCCCCAGAAATGCGGGTGGTGTCAGAGACTGGGGAATCTGGAAACGGAAAGACAGTTTGGAGGTTGTGATCGACGAGGGACGCGTATTTTCACTGTGCATTTTCCTTTCATAGTCTTCAGCTAACTTCCTCTTTCCCTTGGGAGTGGTACACACGAAGAAGCACTTGGTGTGTACTTTACATTACGAAACTTGAGGTGCCGCCTTCTCTTTTTGAGTGAGACAATGAAGAGGGGATTGGAAGTGCTGGGGTTTCAGAGAGCTAATGAACTAGGGAGTCATTCACTCAATCAGTGTGATTTGAGTGCTTACTGTGGCACTGTACTAAACGCTTCCGAGAGTACAATGCAAAAGATTCAGTGGACCCCAATTCCTGCCTTTAAGGAGCTAAAAGTCTAGCTACAGAAATTGACCATTAGGGTTTTTGTTTTTTCTTAAAGGTATTTATTTAAACTCTTACCATGGAGAAGCAGCATGGCCCAGTGCAGAGATCCCCTGGCCCGGGTTCTAATCCTGGCTCTGCCACTTGTCAGTTGTGTGAATTTGGGCATGTCACTTCAATTCTCTGGCTCTTAGCCACCTGTTCTGGAAAATGGGGATTCATTCATTCAGTCGTATTTATTGAGCTCTTATTGTGTGCTCTGCACTGCACTAAGCGCTTGGAAGAGTCCAGTAGAAAAATAAACAGACACATTCCCTGCCCACAACTAGCTTACAGTCTAGAGATTAAGACTGTGAGTCCCATGTGGGACACGGACTATGTCCAACCTGATAATCTTGTATCTGTGCTTAGAATAGTTTTTGGCATAATAATAAGAGCTTAGCAAATTCCATTAAAAAATAAACAAATAAAAAATGCCCTGATAAGTCAGCTTCAGGAATGACGCAAATCACAATGCAAAATGTGTTACATGTTGTTAACTGTTCCCTGAGCTCTGGCGGTTTTTAATGAAGCCTCAGATCCCCAAAGGAAAATGGGGTGTGGGGATTCAATTTGAATAATATTAGTAGTAATAGTAGCAGTGTTTATCAAGCATTTTACTGTGTAATAATAATAATGATAATAATAATAATGGTATTAATCCTCTCCCCCTCTCCCTCTCCCCCATTGTAATAATAATAATGATAATAATAATAATGGTATTAATCCTCTCCCCCTCTTCCCCCTCTCCATCCCCCCATCTTACCTCCTTCCCTTCCCCACAGCACCTGTATATATGTATATATGGTTGTACATATTTATTACTCTATTTATTTATTTATTTATTTTACTTGTACATTTCTATCCTATTTTTTATTTTGTTGGTATGTTTGGTTCTGTTCTCTGTCTCCCCCTTTTAGACTGTGAACCCACTGTTGGGTAGGGACTGTCTCTATGTGTTGCCAATTTGTACTTCCCAAGCGCTTAGTACAGTGCTCTGCACATAGTAAGCGCTCAATAAATACGATTGATTGATTATTAAGATTTAATAAGTACCAGGCACTGTACTATGCACTGGGGTGGATTCAAGAAAATCGTTGGACACAATCCCTGTTTTACGTGGGGCTCACAGTCTCAATCCTCGTTTTCCAGATGAGGTAACTGATCACAGAGAGGTGAAGCGAACTTCCCAAGGTCAAATAGCAAACAAGTGGCGGAGCCGGGATACAGAACACTATTCTAATCTCTGGGTCTATGGAACTGACTCCTGAGAGAGAGAAACACACACACAAACACACACACCCTCACTCTCTCTCTCTCGCTCTCTCTGTTTTTCCAATGTCCATTATGATCTAACCGCCAGTTCTGAGTCAGGGACTCTTGACTAGCACAAAGCTTAGGGCACGGTGCCTCATGTGTCTTCCTTGGCTAGCAGTAGACGATGATGTCAAGCTAAAACATAACCGGTTCATACCCTTTCTTGCAGATAAAGCAGGGCCGGGGCCACAGATTTGATCTGATTTCCGAATATCAGATGCTTTTACCTGTTTGTTCCGGCTCCCCATGAAGGGTTCTGGGCAGTATCTCTCAGACTAAGCCTCCTTAGAGTGGGTTTTTCCTACCCTTACTCCAGGGAGGAGGGAAATAGCATTCTGGGTGCCAGGGTTGTGCCTAGATAAGAAGAGTTTAATCCTCTAGACTGTAAACTCGTTGTGGGCAGGGAATGTGTCTCATATTGTTATAGTGTACTCTCCCAAGCGTTTAGTACAATGCTCTGCATTTAGTAAGTACTCAATAAATGTGATTGAAAGGAAAGAAATGGAAAGGCCTAGTTTAGTTTTTCCCTATATCCATAAAGACCCCAGGGAGATTGGGTTCAACTGCTCCCCTATCCTGGGTTAAATAATAATAATAATAATAATGATGATGACATTTATTTCTGAACCCCAAGGTAAACCTAAAGTTTTGTAGGGAGGTGGTAAGAGCTGCAGAGGTAGTCCTTATGACCCAATAGGTTTTTTTTTTTGATTGTTTGTTTTGGGTTTTTTAATGGCATTTTTTAAGCGCTTACTACATACCAGGCGCTGTTCTAAGCACTGAGGTAGATACAAGTTAATCAGGTTGGACACAGACCTTATCCCACATGGGGCTCACAGTCTTAATCCCCATTTTGCAGATAAGGTAACTGAGGCCCAGAGAAATGAATTGATTTGCCCAATGTCACACAGCAGACAAGTGATGGAGTCAGGATTAGAACCCAGGTCCTTCTGACTCTCAGGCCTAGTGCTGCCTTTGTTACTCAAAGGAGAGGAGAAATCCACTCCTAATGTGGTGCCCCTCACGTCTCACCTGAGGAATCATGATTCCCTCATTGGAGAGGTCATTCATTTGTTTTTCTACTGCAGCCTGGTTTCAGCTGATCTGCTCCCTCCTATACGGATCCAGCAGCTAGGATGTCTGTGTCCCCTATTTTTATTTTAAGCCCTCATTTTTCTCATTCATTTGTTTTTCTACTGCAGCCTGGTTTCAGCTGATCTGCCCCCTCCTATACGGATCCGGCAGCTGATGTCTGTGTCCCCTGTTTTTATTTTAAGCCCTCAGTTTTTCTCTTCCGTGGCTTGTGTCCCTGACTTCCGCAGCCCGGATGCTGCGACAAGACTTCACGGGGATTTGGGAAGCAAACTCAAAGACTCTGGAGCAAGTGTGGGAGTTCAGGAATCCATCTCTCCAGGTCCCCAGAGAGAGAATGACACCATGTTACCCTGTGTATCCTACAAAATGCATGCGACGTCACCACGAGTGTCTTTGTGTCTGGTATTGTCAGTCTCTGGTAGCAGTCGGCCTCCTCTGTCCCCCCCATCCTACACACGTTGCTTTCCTTGGAAGGGGAAATAAACGGGATTTTTCAAGTGCCTACTGTGTGCAGAATGCTCCAAGTACTGGGGAAAAAATATGCAGCTGAGAATTAGACACAGTTCCTGATCCCCATAGGGTTCACAATCTAAGAAAAAAGAAGAGAGGGGAGTTAGTATAGATATATAAGGAGAGATGAGATAATAACACAAACTGTGTATATATATACATATATGTATACACATAAGCACAGTGGTAAATGCAATAAAGTAATAGGGCACGGTAGCTAGAGCACTGTATTAAGTGCTTGGGAGTGTACAATATAACAGACACATTCCCGGCCCAGATGAGCTTACAGTCTAGTGGGGGAGACAGACATTAATAGAAATAAATAAATTACAGATATATACATATATGATGGGGGCAGGGATGAGAAGCAAGGTGGCTTAGTGGATCGAGCACTGGCCTGGGAATTAGAAGGTCATGGGTTCTAATCCCGGCTCCGCCACATCTGCTGCGTGACCTTGGGCAAGTCACTTCACTTTTCTGGGCTTCAGTTACCTCATCTGTAAAATGGGGATTAAGAATGTGAGCCCTATGTGGGCCAGGGACTTTGTCCAACCTGACTAGCTTGTATCTACCCTAGTGCTTAGAACAGTGCTTGGCACATAGTAAGTGCTTAAGTACCACCATCATCATCATTATTATTATTATTAGGAGCAAGTCAATAGAATTTATTGTGCTTCTACTGTGTGCAGAGCATTATACTAAGAGCTTGGGAGGCTATAATTCAACAGAGTTGGTAGAACCATTCCCTCCCAAAAAAGGGTTTAAACAATTTGCCCTGTTTGTGGCTTCTCAGACCGTTTCCAACTTCCCCTCCTCTCAACCCTGGCTAAGATGAAGCCTGCAATTGTCACCCAGAGTGATGGAGGAGTGGAAGGAGATGAAGAGGTCTGTCTTCAAGTGTCATCAAGAGCCGAGGGTCTGGGTCATGGGGGGTCCCGCCACGCGGTCAGTAAAGCAGGGTGAATCATTCCTTAAATTAGCCTTGGTAAGTACGACTGAATGAATGAATGGATGAACGAAAACTCATCACTTTGGTACTGAGATCTATTGATTTACCAGAATCAATCAATCAATTTATAAAAAGCAGAGTGACCAGCTTGAAAGAGAACCAAAAAGGAGCCTAGTGGATAAGCTGCCTTTTTTAATTTTATGACATCTTTAAAATGCCTGAATAATTCCTCTGCAACCGGAGAGTCTGAACGTCTTGAAAAGTACCAGGGGTGGGATGAAAGGAAGGGTGTGGATTGAACCGGTGAGGGGAAGCACAGAAATCGGGCTGGGATTCTTCCTCTGATTCCTCCAAACGTTTGCCTCCTCCTCGCCACTCCGAAATGGGAAAGGTAGAGAAGGGACACTGCTCTCGGTCTTCAGGGAACGGGGGCAGTCACCATGTAGAAAGTCTACTAGAAATCCTCTCTTACCTAGACTCCAATTATTCCCCACCTTCTGTTTGTTGCCTACCTTCAGCCCAGTTGGTTCAATCAATCAATCAATCATATTTATTGAGCACTTACTGTGTGCAGAGCACTGTACTAAGCACTTGGGAAGAACAGGTTGGTTGGGAAGTACAAGTTCAGAAGTGAGCACACTGGAGCGGTGAACTCAGGAAAATCCGTTTGTCAATGGTCTGGAAGTGGGAGGGAACTCTGCAGAGAGAATGAGGGAAATGCATGCAGTGATAAAAACTACTCTAAACCTCAGTCAGTCATTTACTGAGTGCTTACTGTGTGTGTGGAGCTCTGTACTGAGCGCTTGGGAGAGTGCACTATAACAATATAACAGCTCAGGAACGTGATGAAATGGACTGGAAACCCTAGTCCGTGAGCTCATTGTGGGCAGGGAATGTGCTTGTTTGTTGTTATATTCATTCATTCAATCGTATTTATTGAGTACTTACTGTGTGCAGAGCACTGTACTAAGCGCTTGGGAAGTACACGTTGGCAACATATAGAGATGGTCCCTACGCAACAACGGGCTCACAGTCTAGAAGGGGGAGACAGACAACAAAACAAAACAAGTAGACAGGTGTCAATAGCACCAAAATAGATAAATAGAATTATAGATATATACACATCATTAATAAAATAAATAGAATAATAAATATATACGGATATACACCAGTGCTGCTTTGCACTTAGTAAGCACTCAATAAATACGATTGAATGAATGAATGAATGAATGAATGAATGAATGAAAACTCATCACTTTGGAACTGAGATCTATTGATTTACCAGAACTATGGATCTGCTTGTGGTGTATTGACCCCAGTACTTAGCACAGGGCTTGGCACTCAGTGAGTGCATGTTATCTATCAGTGGGATTTATTAGTAATAATGATATCTGTTAAGCACTTATTATGTGCCAAGCACTGTTCTAATTGCTGGGGTAGAAACAGGGTAATCAGGTTATCCCACTTGGGGCTCACACTTACAATCCCAAAATTACAGATGAGGTAACTGAGGCACAGAGGAGTTCAGTGACTTGTCCAAGGTCACACAGCAGACAAGTAGTGGAGCTGGGATTAGAACCCATGTCCTCTGACACCCAAGCCAGTGCTCTTTCCACTAAGCCACACATTTACTAAGCACTTATTAGAAAATATATAAGCCCCAGTACTATTTTCATTCCTTTCCTTTTGTCTAGCATCTTTTTTAACCGGGGGCACAGTATGTGTAAGTAAAATAGAAAAAAAAATTACCTAGAATATCTAATAATTGTAGTAATAATTGTACTTAAGCAGTTATCATGGGCCAAGTACTATAGTAAGCGCCTTGTAGATGCAAGATAATGAGTAAGCTTGTCTTCTAGACTGTAAGATCGCTGTGGGCCGGGAATGTGTCTGTTTATTGTTATATTGTCACTCTCCCAAGTGCTTAGGAATCGTGGTGTCTGTTAAGTGCTTAGCATGTGCCAGGCACTGTACTAAGCGCTGGGGTGGATACAAGCAATTCGGTAAGGTGCTCTGCACATGGTAAGCGCTCAATAAATACGATTGAATGAGTGAATGAAGGTCAGACACAGTAGCTGTCCCACATGGGGCTCTGGAAGGAAGAACAGGGGGTTCAGTGACCCCTGTTTTCCAGATGAGGAAACTGAGGCACAGAGAAGTTCAGTGAGTTGCACGAGATGACACAGCGGGAAAGCATTAGAGCTGAGATTAGAACCCTGTTCCTCTGACTCCCAAGCCAATGGTCTTTCCACTATGCCATGCTGCTTCTCCAGACTAATCTCAGTCCAATCAATCAATCAATCAATCGTATTTATTGAGCGCTTACTGTGTGCAGAGCACTGTACTAAGCGCTTGGGAAGTACAAATTGGCAACATATAGAGATAGTCCCTACCCAACAGTGGGCTCACAGTCTAAAAGGGGGGATACCCTTTTATTGGGTATTGGGGCAGTCCAATACACAGTGTTTTCAGTAATGGAAAGAGAGAAAGCCTCTTCACTCTCTATAATAATAAATAATAATAATGATGGCATTTATTAAGCCCTTACTACATGCAAAGCACTGTTCTAAGCGCTGGGGAGTTTACAAGGTGATCATATTGTCCCACGTGGGGCTCACAGTCTTCATCCCCATTTTACAGATGAGGGAACTGAGGCCCAGAGAAGTGAAGTGACTTGCCCAAAGTCACACAGCTGACAATTGGCAGAGCCGGGATTTGAACCCATGATCTCTGATTCCAAAGCCCGGGCTCTTTCCATTGAGCCACGCTGCTTCTCCATAGGAATGCAGTTCCCGGAGAAGCTTTTCCAATGGGGCCCAGAGCTTATCTAAGATGTTAGACACCATCATCCAAACGAATAAACGCATATTGCTCCATTTCTGTTGTAACATTTGAATACACGGCTACTACAGGCTGGGTTGCGTCAACCCTCAAACTATATTTGCCTGCCTCGAGTCTCTGGATAAATAGATCTATCGGCTTCCCTGGTATTAGAGAAACAGAGTGGCTCAGTGGAAAGAGCACAGGCTTGGGAGTCAGAGGTCATGGGTTCAAATCCCGGCTCTGCCAATTGTCAGCTGTGTGACTTTGGGCAAGTCACTTAACTTCTCTGGGCCTCAATGACCTAATCTGTAAAATGGGGATTAAGATTGTGAGCCCCACATGGGACAACCTGATCACCTTGTATCTTCCCCAGCGCTTAGAACAGTGCTTTGCATATAGTAAGCGCTTAACAAATGCCATTATTTATTTATTTTATTTATTTTATTAGCTGGAAACGGTTCCGGGTCCCATGAGGGTACAATATGAGGGAGAGCAGGAAGCGTGGAGCCTCAGAAGGAGGGGAGCGCACCTGCTTTGCATAATGGTTAACTTGCTCCCAGACACGTCCGAACAAACCTGTTCCCCCTGCACCGCCCTGGAGGTTCTCTGCACCCCATTGTGTGTGTGTGTGTGTTTGCATGCACGCAAGCACATGCATGTGAAAGAATAATAATAATTGTGATATTTGTTAAGCGCTTACTATACGGCAAGCACTGTTCTAAGCGCTGAGGTAGATACACAATAATCAGTCTCTTTCCCACAGGTCATTAGAACCCTTACTCCCAAGCCCATGCTGTTTCCGCTAAGCCGTGCAGCTTCGTATCTATCTTCTTGTGTCCACCCCAGCGCTTAGTACAGTGCCCTACACAAAGTAAGAGCTTAGCGAATGCCACCATCATCACAGGAAGGGGGCTTTAATCTTGGCTCTGCAACACGTCTACTGTGTGACCATGGGCAAGTCACTTCACTTCTCTGGACCTCAGTTCCCTCATCTGGAAAATGGGGATTAAAACTGGGAGCCCCACATGGGACAACCTGATTACCTTGTATCTACCCCAGCGCTTAGAACAGTGCTGGATACATAGTAGAGCTTAACAAATGCCACCACTATTATTATTATTATTATCCCAGCACTTAGAACAGTACTTGGCATGTAGTAAGCGCTTAACAAATAATAATAATAATGATGGTATTTGTTAAGCGCTTACTATGTGCAAAGCACTGTTCTAAGCTCTGGGGAGGTTACAAGTTGATCAGGCTGTCCCACGGGGGGCTCACAGTTGTAATCCCCATTTTACAGATGAGGTAACTGAAGCACAGAGCAGTTAAGTGACTTGCCCAAAGTCACGCTGCTGACAGTTGGTGGAGCTGGGATTTGAACCCATGACCTCTGACTCCAAAGCCTGTGCTCTTTCCACTGAGCCACTCTGCCTCTCCCATCGTTATTATTATTATTATTATAAGATAATAAAGGTGGGACAGAGTATCTGTCCCACAGGGGGCTCCCAGTTTTAATCCCCATTTTCCAGATGAGGGAACTGAGGCCCAGAGAAGTGAAGGGACTTGCCCAAGGTCCCACAGCAGACATGTGGCAGAGCCAGGATTAGAACCCACATCGTCCGACTCCCAGCCCTGTGCTCTTTCCACTAGGCCACACTGTTTCTTGACTGTGAGCCCGCTGTCTTCTAGACTGAGCCTGCTGTTGGGTAGGGACCATCTCTGTATGTTGCCAACTTGTACTTCCCAAGCGCTTAGTACAGTGCTTTGCACACAGTAAGCGCTCAATAAATACGATTGAATGATTGATTGATTGATCCGACTCCCAGCCCTGTTCTCTTTCCACTAGACCACACTGTTTCCTGACTGTGAGCCCGCTGTTGGGCTCTATATGTTGCCGTCTCTATATGGGACCGTCTCTATATGTTGCCACCTTGGACTTCCCAAGCGCTTAGTACAGTGCTCTGCACACAGTAAGCGCTCAATAAATATGATTGAATGACTGTGACTGGAGCTGGAGTTGGTGGTGGTTGGGTGTGGGCTGGGGGAGGGCTGCTTTGTTGCGCTGCCCCTTCCCTGAGCCCAAAGGAAAGGAGAGGAGGAAGAGGGAAAGGGAATTGGGGAGAGACTACTGGGAGGAGCTTGCCCTTTGCCCCGGGACAGTGGTAGAGTTGTGAGGTCACTCTGGCTGGAAGTCAGCTTGTACTTCCCAAGCGCCTAGTACAGTGCTCTGCACACAGCGCTCAATAAATACGATTGATTGATTGATTGATTGGACACGGGTAAGGCCGGCAAGAAGGGAGAGGTGGGAAGGTGGAATTCTAGACCTCAGAGGTGCTGCGGGTGACATGGATGCCCCAGGGGACAGGGTCCAGCCCTACCGGTCACCCTTGGGGGGTGGGGATGGACCCCGCCGCTAACTCAGGCTGTCCTGGGATAGCACCTCTTGGCCCAGGACATATGGAGAAGCAGCGTGGCTCAATGGAAAGAGCCCAGGCTTTGGAGTCAGAGGTCATGGGTTCAAATCCTGCCTCAGCCAGTTGTCAGCTGTGTGACTTGAGCAAGTCACTAACTTTTCTGTGCCTGTTACCTCATCTGTAAAATGGGGATGAAGACTGTGAGCCCCAAGTGGCACAACCTGATCACCTTGTATCCCCCAGCGCTTAGAACAATGCTTTGCACAGCGTGGCTCAGTGGAAAGAGCCCGGGCTTTGGAGTCAGAGTTCATTGGTTTGAATCCCGGCTCTACCAATTGTCAGCTGTGTGACTTTGGGCAAGTCACTTCACTTCTCTGTGCCTCAGTTCCCTCATCTGTAAAATGGGGAATAGGATTGTGAGCCCCCCAAGGGACAAGCTGATCATCTTGTAACCTCCCCAGCACTTAGAACAGTGCTCTGCACATAGTAAGCGCTTAATAAATGCCATTAAAAAAAAAGTAAGCGCTTAACAAATGCCATTATTATTATTATTTATTATTATTATTATTATTATATAGAGCCCAGGCCTGGGAGCCAGAAGGTTATGGGTTCTAATCCCGACTCTACCATGTCTCTGCTGTGTGTCACTTCACTTCTCTGCGCCTCCATTCCCCTATCGGCAAAATCGGGATTCAATACCTGTTCTTCTTCCTCCTTAGATTGAGAGCCCCCCGTGGGACCTGATCTACTCCATTGCTTAGAACAGTGCTTGGCACATAATAAATGCTTAACAGATATCACAATTATTATTATTACCTTAATTAAACCAGTGACAGGCCCGCTGCAGTATCCCTGGATCTCAGTAAGCAGGCTGACAGGAGTCTCTGCCTCTGTTTCTGCATTTTCAGCTTTTTCTGAAGGGTTTCTGACATTGGAAGGAAGAAGAGGGTCATCTCCTTATTATATCTTAAGGAAAACATCCGGAAGTGCTGGAATCTGGGAAAGGGGTTCAAGAGAGGTGGGTTCCCTCACCAGCATGTGAGGTTAGATGAATAAATAATAGGCATTGTGATACTTGTTAATCCATCAATGGTATTTATTGAGCGTTTACTATGTGCAGTATTACACACTTGAGAGAGTGTGATACAAGTCAGTAGATACGGTCTCTTCACTTCTCTGTGCTTCAATCATCTCATCTGTTAAGTGTTTAGTACAGTGCTCTGCACACAGTAAGTGCTCAATAAATACAATTGAATGAAAATGGAATTAAGAATGTGAGCCCCAAGAGAGACATGAACTATGTCCGACCTGATTAGCTTCTATTTACCCCAGTACAGTGCCTGGCACCTAATAAGTGATTAATCAATCAATCAATCAGTCATATTTATTGAGCACTTACTGTGTGCAGAGCACTGTACTAAGCACTTGGGAAGTACAAGTTGGCAACATATAGAGACAGTCCCTACCCAACAGTGGGCTCACAGTCTTAAAGACAAATACCATTAATAAAAAAGAGTTTACAATCTAAGTGCTTTGTTCGAAGTGCTATGTGCATACAGTACAATCAGATCAGATTCAGTCAGGTAAGGGACTCACCATTTAAAGGGGAGGGAAAACAGGTATATATAAACCCCAATTTACAGATCAGGGAACTGAGGCACAGAGTAGTTAAGCAACTCCCCCAGAGTCACACAGCAGGCAGATTCATTCAATCGTATTGAGCGCTTACTGAGTGCAGGGCGTACAAATCGGCAGCGTATAGAGACGGTCCCTACCCCACAACGGGCTCACAGTCTAGAAGTGGGGAGACAGACAACAGAAGAAAACATGTGGACAGGTGTCAATACCATCAGAATGAATAGAATTATACCTATATACACATTATTAATAAAATAGAGTAATAAATACGGACAAATATACACAAGTGCTGTGGGGAGGACTAGAACCCGGGTCCCCTGACTCCTAGAATGGGGCTCTTTCCGCAAGGCCGGGCTGCAGTGGACCCCTCTTGAAGGAATTTCCCCATTCCCCATCCTCCCCACCCACCAAGAATTCCCTGACACGTCCAGTCAGGGGTGGGATGAGAGAGATGGGCCCTTCTCAGCGGTGGGTCTGCAGGCTGCGCAGATGATAGCTTCTGTGAGGAGAGGAAAGCCTGCCATTTCTGGGATGATCATCAGCTTTGTGTAAAATATTGTTTTGGAAGACAGCTCTCCCCTCAGCAGACGTCTCCCATGTGGTCTGCCTCCTTGGAGACTCCATCTGGAGCTGGGAATTCATTCATTCATTCATTCATTCAGTCGTATTTATTGAGCGCTTACCGTGTGCAGAGCACTGGACTAAGCGCTTGGGAAGTACGAATTGGAAACCTATAGAGATGGCCCCTACCCAACGGGCTCACGGTCTAGAAGGGGGAGATGGACAACAAAACATGGGGACAGGTGTCAAAAATCGTCAGAGCAAATAGAATCAAAGCTATATGCACATCATTCACAAAATAAATAGAATAGTGATTATGTTCAAGTAAAATAAATAGGGTAATAAATCTATACAATTATATATACAAGGGCCGTGGGGAGGGGAAGGAGGTTGGGCAGAGGGGGAGGAGAGGAGACACACGTCTGCTGTGTGACTTTGGGCAAGTCACTTCACCTCTCCGAGCCTCAGTTCCCTCATCTGGAAAATGGGGATGAAGACCGTGAGCCCCACGTGGGACAGGGACCGGGTCCAACCTGATTAGCAGCGCGGCTCAGTGGAAAGAGCCCGGGCTTTGGAGTCAGAGGTCATGGGTTCAAATCCCGGCTCCGCCAATTGTCAGCTATGTGACTTTAGGCAAGTCACTTGACTTCTCTGGGCCTCAGTTACCTCATCTGTAAAATGGGGATGAAGACTGTGAGAAAACTTGATCACCTTGTAACTTCCCCAGCGCTTAGAACAGTGCTTTGCACATAGTAAGCGCTTAATAAATGCTATTATTATTATTATTATTATTAGCTTGTATCCGCCCCGGGGAATTGTGAGGGAGATCCCAGTGCCCTGTGGGGTGGGACTTCACCAGCCTGGCAGGGAGGGTGGAGGTCAGAGGACAGGCGACAGTGACTGAGTCCCTCACAAAGGGCCCAGGTGAGGGGCTTAGATCTTTCAAGCATCAATCGGTGCTATTTATTGGGCGCTTCCTATGTGCAGGCCACTGAACTGAGCGCTTGGGAAAGTACAGTAGAGCAGAGCTAGGAGATGTGATCCCTGCCCACGAAGAGCTTGCAGTGTATGGCAGCGTGGCTCAGCGGAAAGAGCCCGGGCTTTGGAGTCAGAGGTCATGGGTTCAAATGCCGGCTCTGCCAATTGTCAGCTGTGTGACTTTGGGCAGGTCACTTAACTTCTCTGTGCCTCAGTTACCTCATCTGTAGAATGGGGATGAAGATTGTGAGCTCCCCGTGGGACAACCTGATCACCTCGTAACCTCCCCAGCACTTAGAACAGTGCTTTGCATGTAGTAAGCGCTTAACAAATACCATCATTATTATTGTTATTCTTTGCTATTGTTTTTCAGGGATTCTTTCATTCAATCGTATTTATTGAGCGCTTACTGTGTGCAGAGCACCGTACTGAGTGCTTGGGAAGTACAAGTCGGCAACATATAGAGACGGTCCCTACCCAACAACAGGCTCGTAGTATAGAAGGGGGGAGACAGACAACAAAACAAAACATGTAGACAGGTGTCAAAACCATCAGAATAAATAAATAAACGGTCAAGGACGGACGGTAGATACGCACATATGTAGTAATTGCTTAATAAATGCCATCATTATTATTACAGTTCCTGTCCCATGGAGGGGCTCAAGCGGGGAGGGAAAACATGTATTTACTCCCCCATTTTACAGCTGAGGAAACTGAATTTGTCCAAGGTCACACTGCAGGCTGGATTAGAACCGAGGGCCTCTGATTCCCGGGTTTGTTCTCTTTCCATTAGGCCTCACTGCTTACAGAGAAGCAGCAGATCAGAGCTTGTCAAAAGAGCATTTGAATCAATCAGTTGTACTTATTTAGCACATACCACGTGCAGAACACTGTACTAAGCACTTGGGAGAGCTCAGTGGGACAGAGTTGGTAGACAAGTTCCCTACCCACAGCAGGTGTACAGTCTAGTCTAGGAGAAGCAGCATGGCTTAGTAGCAAGGCCCCGGGCTTGGGAGTCAGAGGTTGTGGGTTCTAATCCCGGCTCTGCCACTTCTCAGTTGTGTGACTTTGGGCAAGTCACTTAGCTTCTCTGGTCCTCATTTACCTCATCTGCAAAATAGGGATGAAGACTGTGAGTCCCACGTGGGTTAACCTGATTACCTTGTAGAGAAGCAGCGTGGCTCAGGGGAAAGAGCCCGGGCTTGGGAGTCAGAGGTCCTGGGTTCAAATCCCCGCCTCCGCCACATGTCTGCTGTGTGACCTTGGGCAAGTCACTTAACTTCTCTGAGCCTCAGTTCCCTCATCTGTAAAATGGGGATTAAGACTGTGAGCCCCATGTGGGACAAACTGATCACCTTGTATCCCCCCCAGCACTTAGAACAGTGCTCTGCACATAGTAAGTGCTTAACAAATGCCATCATTATTATTATTATTATTACCCCAGTGCTTAGAACAGTGCTTGGCACATAGTCTTTTAGACTAGACTAGTTTTTTAGACCGTGAGCCCATTGTTGGGAAGGGACCGTCTGTATATGTTGCCGATTTGTACTTCCCAAGCACTTAGTTCAGTGCTCTGCATGCAGTAAGCACTCAATAAATGCGATTGAATGAATGAATGAATAGTAAGCACTCAACAAATACCATCATCATCATTATTATTATTAGTTGCTTTGTAAAACACGCAGAGACCATTTTGCTTCCCGGGAGAGGCACAGACTCGATCAATAGTTTTTATTGAATGCGTACCGTGTGCAGCGCACTGAACCCACTTTGGGTGAATACACTACAACAGAGTTGGTGGGAACATTCCCTTCCCACCGAGAAAATTACATTTTAGAGAGAATGTAAAGCAGCATGGCTTAGTGGAAAGAGCCCGGGCTTTGGAGTCAGAGGTCATGGGTTCAAATCCTGGCTCCACCAATTGTCAGCTGTGACTGTGAGCCCACTGTTGGGTAGGGACTGTCTCTATGTGTTGCCAATTTGTACTTCCCAAGCGCTTCGTACAGTGCTCTGCACATAGTAAGCGCTCAATAAATACGATTGATTGATTGACTTTGGGCAAGTCACTTACCTTCTCTGGGCCTCAGTTCCCTCATCTGGAAAATGGGGATGAAGACTGTGAGCCGCCCGTGGGACAACCTGATCACTTTGTAACCTCCCCAGAGCTTAGAACAGTGCTTTCACCTAGTAAGCGCTTAATAAATGCCATCATTATTATTATTATTATAAAGAACAGAACAGTGATGCTGAGGGATTCCTTGCTTCTGTGACTTCTTGGGAAGAAGGAGAAATTAGTGGGTTTGGAGGGGTGGAGTTGTGGTTGATGAGGGTGGGGGTCTGGGGTGGGGAGAGCTGAGGCAGAGAAATCAAAGCAGCAGCAGAACCTCTGTGGCGGAGACTCCGCCACTAGAATTTTTCAGGTGCAGGGACCTCCATCTGTAAAATGGGGATGAAGACTGTGAGCCCCCCGTGGGACAACCTGATCACCTTGTAACCTCCCCAGCGCTTAGAACAGTGCTTTGCACATAGTAAGCGCTTAACAAATACCATCATTATTATTGTTATTCTTTGCTATCGTTTTTCAGGGATTCATTCATTCAATCGTATTTACTGAGCGCTTACTGTGTGCAGAGCACTGTACTAAGTGCTTGGGAAGTACAAGTCGGCAACATATAGAGGCGGTCCCTACCCAACAACAGGCTCACAGTCTAGGAGGGGGAGACAGACAGCAAAACAAAACATGTAGACAGGTGTCAAAAACATCAGAATAAATAAACAGTCAAGGATGGACGGTAGATACGCACATATAATAGTCGCACTTGGATATCCCCTCCCCTCGGCCTCCAGCATCTGTATACATATCCATAATTTCTAGACTGTGAGCTCATTGTTGGGTAGGGATTGTCTCTGTTGCCCAATTGTACTTTCCAAGCACTTAGTACAGTGCTCTGCACACAGTAAGCGCTCAATAAATATAACTGAATGAATGAATGCTCTGCACACAGTAAGTGCTTAATAAATATGATTGAATGAATGAATGAATGCATAATTTTAATGTCTGTCTCCTCTTCAAGACTGTAAACTTGCTGAGGGCAGGAAACGTGTCTAACCACTCTACTATATTGTACTTTCCCAAGCGCTTAGTACAGTGCTCTGCACACGGTAAGCCCTCCAGTAAATACGATTGAGTGATTGATTTATTCCAGATGATGAAAAAGTGGCCCCTAGGTATTTTGGTATCAGAGAGACAGAGGTAAATGCTAAAATAAGAAGCAGCATGGCCTGGTGGAAAGAGCAAGAGCCTGAGAGTCAGATGACCTGGGTTCTAATCATCATCAATCATATTTATTGAGAGCTTACTATGTGCAGAGCACATAGTAATCCCGGCTCTGTCACTTGCCTGCTGTGTGACCTTGGGCAAGTCGCTTCTCTGTGCCCATTTCCTTATCAAGTAAAACGCATTTCAATAGCCATCCAATAACCAACCACCAAGCGCTTAGTACAGTGCTCTGCACACAGTAAGCACTCAATAAATACAATTGATTGATTGATTGACTGATCCTCCCTGCCACTTAGACCGTGAACCCCATGTGGGGCAGGGATGTGTCGAACCTGATTATCTCAGCGCTTAGTACAGCTCTCGGCACGGTGTAAGGGCTTAACAGATACCGCAGTGATTATTATTCATGGTAAAGAACAAAACATTCAGAGATGCCTGGAGAGCGAAATGCGGGCATGGGAGAAATACAAGAGAAGGTGGAATGAATCAGCGGTTAAAGAGTCACACTGAGAATTAAAGGAATCATTTTACTACTTGGGATCTGCACAGACATCTTGGGGATGATTCAGCAGTGGGGTTTCATGTATTAGCGAGCTTCAGGCCCCAGGGCCCCTTTCCCGGAAAAAATGGAAGTACGGGAATGCTTAGTTTCAGAACGTCCGTGGGTGAACGCTTTCTGGAACAAACGAACCCGGGGCTTGTGAAGGCCTTAAGGAATTAATCTGATAAGGCGGGAGTGTCTGGGAGAACAGGGAAAAGAACGTGGCGTGCGGATACCTTGGGATTACGGAGTGTCTTGGCATCTCGTGGGCTGGTGATGCAAGGAATCGGAAACTAAACCCGGCAGGAAATCGAAGAGTGGGAGGAGCAAGGATGGAGCCATTTCACCAGGGGATGAAGTAAAGGACAATGGAATTCTTGGGGGGTTGGAGGAGGCTGGGATAGGTGAGATGCAAGCGCTATCAACCTGCTCCTTTATAGAGTTAACTTTGATTATCCTTGAGTGAGCAATCAATTAATCAATCATTTATTTCTATTGAGAACTTAATATGTGCAGAACACTGTACTAAGCAGAGCATTAGTGAGAAAGTGTGGCTTAGTGGAAAGAGCATGGGCCTGGGAATTTTAGACTGTGAGCCCACTGTTGGGTAGGGACTGTCTCTATATGTTGCCAACTTGGACTTCCCAAACGCTTAGTACAGTGCTCTGCACACAGTAAGCACTCAATAAATATGATTGATTGATTGATTGAGTGAGAAGACCTCTCGACTGTAAGCTTGATGCGGGCAGGGAACATGTCACTTGTGTATATATGTATGCATTTATTATTCTGTTTATTTTATTAATGACGTGTATATATCTATAATTCTATTTATATTGATGCTAGTGATACCTACTTGTTTCATTTCATTGTCTGTCTCCCCCCTTCTAGACTGTGAACCCATTGTTGGGTAGGGACCGTCTCTATATGTTGCCGACTTGTACTTCCCAAGCGCTTAGTACAGTGCTCTGCATGCAGCAAGTGCTCAATAAATACGATTGAATGAATGAATTGTACTTTCCAAGCACTTAGTACAGTGCTCTGCACACAGTAAGCTCTCAATAAATACGATTGAATGAATGAATGAATTGTACTTTCCAAACAGTACAGTGCTCTGCACACAGTAAGCACTTCATTAATATGATTGAATGAATGAATGTCTGCTGACCCTGGTGTATTGTACGCTCCCAGGGCTTAGTACATAGTAAGCACTTAATAAAGCAGTGTGGCGTAGCAGATAGAGCACGGGCTCGGGAGTCAGAAGGACCTGGGTTCTACTTCTGGCTCTGCTGCATGTCTGCTGTGGAAACTTGAGCAAGTCACTCAACTTCCCTGTGCCTCATTTACCTCATCTGTAAAATGGGGTTTAAAGCTGGGAGCCCCATGTGGGACTGGGACTGTGTCCAACCTCATTAGCTTGTATCTTCCTCAGTGCCTGGCACATAGTAAGTGCTTAACAAATACCATGAAAAAAGAAAAAAAAGTGTTACAGTGACACAGCCAGAGGGACAAAATCATTTTTGGATTAGCTCCCAGATGGAAGAATTCTCCCGGAGGATCCGTTGGCTTCTCCCAACCCACCCATCACAATGAACTGGCTTTCCACCATGGCTACATGTCGGAGCAGCGCCTTTGGATGGGCGAGTAGAAGAATCTTGATATGTCCTCATGCCTGCCTCGTCTTCAGGACATGGGGAGAGCGAAACACAGACACAGTTCACACATCAATCAATCAATCCATCCTATTTATTGAGTGCTTACCGTGTGCAGGGCACTTTGCTAAGTGCTTGGGAGAGTACGGCACAATACAAAAGACACGCTCCCTCTAGTCTGTAAGGTCCTGCTAGTCTGTAAATTCTTTGTAGGCAGAGAATGAGTCTGGTTATTGTTACAGTGAAATAATAATAATAAGTGCTTAACAAATGCTGTTATTATTATTATTATTAATAATGGTATTTGTTAAGCACTTACTATGTGCCAAGCACTGTTCCAAATGTCGGGGTAGATACAGGGTAATCAGGTTGTCCCATGTGGGGCTCACAGTCTTAATCCCCATTTTCCAGATGAGGTAACTGAGGCTCAGAGAAGTGAAGTGACTTGCCCAAAGTCACACAGCTGACAAGTGGCGGAGCTGGGATTTGAACTCACGACCTCTGACTTCCAAGCCTGTTTTCTTGCTGCTAAGCCACCCTGCTTCCCTTGAGCAGTGTATTCTCCACTGTACTCTTCAGTGTACTCTCCAATCAATCGTATTTACTGAGCGCTTACTAAAGTGTGCAGAGCACTGTACTAAGAGCTTGGGAAGTACAAGTTGGCAACATATAGAGACAGTCCCTACCCAACAGTGGGCTCACAGTCTAGAAAGCACTTAGTACAGTTGTCTTTACACAGTAAGTGCTCAATAGTGCTTCTAGACTGTGAGTCCACTGTTGGGTAGGGACCGTCTCTATATGTTGCCAACCTGTACTTCCCAAGCGCTTAGTACAGTGCTCTGCACACAGTAAGTGCTCAATAAATGCGATTGAATGAATGAATGAATTAATGAATAAATACGATTGACTGACATTCCCTGCCCACGGTCTAGTGGGATCTCCACAAATACCTAAGACATATACTGGTTCTTTTTCATGAGGTGTTCATGAATACTTGAATATGGCTAGGATCTAAACGGAGCCTCCTAAATCTTTCAGAGTTCTCTAGACTCTTGGTTTTGAATCTCTCTCTCTCTCTCTCTCTCTCTCTCTCTCTCTCTCTCTCTCTTTAATGGCATCTGTTAAGTGCTTACTATGTACAAGGCACTTTTCGAAACCCTGGGGTAGATAGAATCAGGTTGGACACGGTCCACGTCACCTCTGACTGCAAAGGGGTACCAATCCATAGATGGGTTCGGGTAGTTTATTACGTGGCAGATATTCAGGTGATAACAAGACAAGTCGGGAATTGAAAATGAAGTGGGGCCTGGGAAAAGTGATGGTATCACCCAGGTGTTGGTGCCAAGCAGTTTTTTCTAGTGTCCCGAAGTAACCTTTTCGTCAGGATTTCAGACTCTCTGGCATGCGGCAACATTCAGGTGAAAGAGAACTGGAGGCAAATAGATAGAATAGAAGAGGCACCTCTGAAAACCTTCCTCGTCCCCCTCTCCATCCCCCTCATCTTACCTCCTTCCCTTCCCCACAGCACCTGTATATATGTATAGATGTTTGTACATATTTATTACACTATTTATTTATTTTACTTGTACATATCTATTCTATTTATTTTATTTTGTTAGTATGTTTGGTTTTGTTCTCTGTCTCCCCCTTTTAGACTGTGAGCCCACTGTTGGGTAGGGAATGTCTATATATGTTGCCAACTTGTACTTCCCAAGCACTTAGTACAGTGCTCTGCACACAGTAAGCGCTCAATAAATACGATTGATTGATTGATTGATTGATTGACAGTATTTCCCTACTTCATGAATTCAGTCATATTTGTTGAGCACTTACTGCGTGCAAAGCACTGTACTAAGCGCTTGGGAGAGTCCAACTTGGGCTGTGAGCCCCATGGTGGGACAGGTATGATGCCCAACTTGATTATCCTGTATCTGCCCCAGTACCTAGTGCAGTGCTTGGCACATTCATTCATTCATACATTCAATCGTATTTATTGAGCAGTTACTGTGTGCAGAGCACTGTACTAAGTGCTTGGGAAGTCCAAGTTGGCAACATATAGAGATGGTCCCTACCCAACAGTGGGCTCACAGTCTAGAAGGGGGAGACAGAGAACAAAACAAAACATATTAACAGAATAAAATAAATAGAATATGTACAAGTAAAATAAATAGAGTAATAAATATGTACAAACATATATACATATATACAGGTGCTGTGGGGAAGGGAAGGAGGTAAGGCGAGGGGGATGGAGACGGGGAGGAGGGAGAGAGGAAGGAGGGGGCTCAGTCTGGGAAGGCCTGGGCACATAGCAAGTACTATGTTATTATTATTGTTATAATATAATAGAACAATCCAAGATTCCATCCTCAAGCCAGGCAGCAAGTGAACAATGGAATAATAACGATAATAATAATAATTGTAGTGCTTAAGTGCTTACTCTGTGCCAAACACTGTACTAAGCATTGGGTTTTAGCCAAATAACCAGATCAGAAACGGACCCTGCCCCACACAGGGTTCACAGTCAAGAGGGAAGGGGGAACAGTCAATCAGTCAGTGGTATTTATTGAGCACTTACTGTGTACAGAGCACTGTACTAAACGCTTGAGAGAGTACACTACAACAGAGTTGGTCTGCACATTTCCTGCCCACAGTGAGCTTATGGTCCAGAGGGGGAGACAATCAGTGTATATTCTTCCCTCCGTGCTGCTCCTGTTTACTTGTTTTGATGTCTGTCTCCCTCCTTCTAGACTGTGAGCCGGTTGTGGGGAGGGATTGTCTCTACCTGTTGCTGAATTGTACTTTCCCAGTGCTTAGTACAGTGCTTTGCACACAGTAAATGCTCAATAAATATGATTGAATGAATGATTGAATAAATGCATTAATTCTGTTTGTTCTGACGACTTGACACCTGTCCACATGTTTTGTTTTGTCTGTTTTCACCTTCTAGACTGTGAGCCCGTTGTTGGGTAGGGACCGTCTCTAGGTAAGCGCTCAATAAATATGATTGAATGAATGAAGAATGAATGAATGAAATTACAGCTATTCAAATGAGTGCTGTGGGGCTGGGGGGTGAATACCAAGTGCTCAAAGAGTACAGATCTAAGTGCATAGATGATACATAATCAATCGTTGGTATTTATTGAGCACTTGCTTACTATAATATTAATAATAATAACAATAATGATAGTATTTGCTAAGTGCTTACTATGTGCCAAGCACTTTTCTAAGTGCTGGGGTAGATCCATGGTAATCAGGTTGTCCCACGTGGGGCTCACAGTCTTAATCCCCATTTTACAGATGAGGTAACTGAGGCACAGAGAAGTTAAGTGAATTGCCCGAAGTCACACAGCTGAGAAGTGGAGGAGCTGGGATTAGAACCCACGACCTCTGACTCCTAAGTTGTGCAGAGCGCTGTACTGAACACTTGGAAGTAAACCATACAACAAAATTAAGGGAAAGGATATTGAATCCTCATTTTACAGTTGAGGAAATTGAGGCATAGTGAAGTCGAGTGACTTTTCCAAGGTCACACAGCAGGCAGGTGGCAGAGCCAGGATTTGAAACCAGTTCCTCTGACTCTTAGGCCTGTGCTCTTTCCATTAGGCCATGCTGCCTCTCAACCTGTATCCCGTAGCACGGAGGAGCCCTAAGGAGCCATAAATGCTGTGGGGTTGATAGTGGGGTGGATGTGAAAGCTCATTGTGGGCAGCGAATGTGCCTGTTTACTGTTATAGTGTACTCTCCCAAGTGCTTACTACAGTGCTCTGCACACAGTAAGCGCTCAATAACACAATTTAATGAATGAATGAAGTGCTTTTCTTTGACGCAGAAGGGAGGTGGGGTAGGGAAAAGGAAGGTTTGGTTGGGGGAAATTGTCTTGGAGGAGATGTGATTTTAGTAAGGCTTTGAAAGTGGGGAGAGTGGAGGTCTGTTGCGTATGACGGGGAGTTAGGTCCAAGGAGGATGTGAGCAAGAGGTCAGTGGAGAGGTAGATGAGGTTGAGATACAGTGAGTAGGTTGGCGTTAGAGTGAAATGTGTGGGCTGGATTGTAGTAGCAGAGCAGTGAGGTAAAATGTTGAGAGCAAGCTGACTGAGTGCTTTAATGGGGATGGAAAGGAGTTTCTGTTTGATGGGGAGGCGGAAGGGCAGCCACTGGAGGTTCTTGAGGAGTGGCGAGATGTGGACTGAATTTTTTTTTTTTCTTTAAGGAAAATGTTCCGGGCAGCAGAGTGAAGTGCGGACTGGAATGGGGAGAGACAGGAGGCAGGGGAGGTCAGCGAGGAGGCGGATACAGTAGTTAGGGTAAGAAAAGTGCTTGGATCAGCATGGTAGCAATTTGGATGGAGAGGAAAGGGAGGATTTTCAGTTGTGACCCTAGAACTGACTGGATTTGGTGATAGATTGAATATGTGGGTGGAAGGAGTGAATGGAGTGGAGGATAAGGCCAAGGTTATGGCTTCCTGGGCCTCTCCCCAAACTCCAGCTTCTTTAGCACGAACGGGAACTCGTTTAGCTGTTTGCATACATTTTCCTCAAAGATTGGTTTTCTTCTCATCAATCGTATTTATTGAGCACTTACTGTGTGCAGAGCACTGTACTAAGCGCTTAGTACAATAGGCAAGTGGCAGAGACAGGTGTAAATATTTTTCTATTTGTCTCCCCCATTAATATGTAAACTCCTTGTGAGCATGGAACACATCACACTTTTATTCTGTACCTCTCAAGTGCCCAGTACAGTGTGAGGCACCAAGAGGGTGCTCAGTAAATGACGGGCTGGGAGTCAGAAGGTCATGGATTCTAATCCCAGCTCTGACACTTGGCTGCTGTGTGGCTTTGGGCAAGTCACTTCACGTCTCTGGGCCTCAGTTTCCTCATCTGTAAAATGGGGATTGAGACTGTGAGCCCCACGTGGGACAGGGACTGTATCCAATCCGATTTGCTTGTATCCACCCCAGTGCTTAGTACAGTGCCTGGCACATAGTAGCGCTTAATAAATACCACAGTTATTATTATTATGATGATATTTGTTAAGCACTTACTATGCATCAAGCCTGTTCTATTTATAAATTAATCTGGTTGGATACAGTTCCTGTCCCACATGGGGCTCACAGTCTAAATAGGAAGCACGAAGCAGCGTAGCTTAGTGGAAAAAGCACAGGCTTGGGAGTCAGAGGTTGTGGGTTCTAATCCTGGCTCTGCCACTTATCAGCTGTGTGACTTTGGTCAAGTCACTTCACTTCTCTGTGCCTCAGGTACCTCATCTGTAAAATGGGGATTAAGATTAAGGCTGTGAGCCCCATGGGGGACAACCTGATTGCCTTGAATCTACCCCAGTGCTTAGAACAGGGCTTGCCACCTGGTTAGCGCTTATCAAATACCATTATTAGTATTAAGTAGGAGGGAGAACAAGTATTGAATTCCCATTTTACAGATGAGGAAACTGAGGCACAGAGGTTAAGGGACTCGCTCAAGGTCATAGAGCAGACAAGTGGCAGAGCTGGGATTAGAGATGAGATCTTCTGATTCCCAGGCCTGGGC
Organism: Tachyglossus aculeatus; assembly: GCF_015852505.1. Classification (NCBI taxonomy): domain Eukaryota; kingdom Metazoa; phylum Chordata; class Mammalia; order Monotremata; family Tachyglossidae; genus Tachyglossus; species Tachyglossus aculeatus. The sequence continues at coordinate 43,887,360 of NC_052071.1, forward strand.
TCTTTCCAGAATCCGGAGTGGAGTCACTCTCTTCTAGCCGAAGCTGTGGCACGATTCGGGTGGTTGGGTAAGATTGGCAAGGGGCAGATTTGAAATCAAGGACAGTTCCACAAATGGCAGGCACATCAGCCTGGCTCCCGGAGCATGTGTGTGGAGTAGATTTGCGGTTACTTAGCTATTGTTTTGGCCCCACACGCGTGTGTGGATAAGATCTTAACTTGTACTGTCTTCTTCCAATATACAGGGCAGTTCTTATTCTCTGGCTCTATCTTGCTATCTTTTGTTGAGCTTAAAGTTGTCTGCCTCCCCTGATACGTTTGAGGGTTGGGATCATCTCTACTAACACTGTTATGTTCTCCAAGTGCTCAGTACAGTGCTTTGCTCACAGTAAGCACTCAAAGCGCTTAGTACAGTGCTCGGCACACAGTAAGCGCTCAATAAATATGAATAAATGAATATACACCTGTACCTTATTTATTTATCTAATTACTTATATTAATGTCTGTCTCCTCCTCTAAACTGTGAGCTCGTTGTGGGCAGGAATGTGTCTGTTTGTTGTTATATTGTACTCTCCCAAGCGCTTAGTACAGCACTTTGTACACAGTAAGCACTCTGTAAATAGGATGGATTGAATGAATAAAATACCACTGGGGAAGCAGTGTGGCCTAATGGAAAGAGCATGGGGTTGTGAGTCAGAGGACGTGGGTTCTAATTTTGTCTCTATCACTTGTCTGCTTTGTGACTGGAGGCAGTCTTCTTGATTTTAAGCTCCTTGTGGACGGGGAACATATCTACCAAATCTGTTAGATTGCACTCTCCCAAGCATTTAGTACAGTATTCTGCACATAGGGGAAGTACTCAATAAATATGATTGCTCGAGTAACTTCTCTGTGCCTCATTTTCCTCACCTGTAAAATAGGGATTAAGTCCTACTCCCTTCTAGTTAGACTTTGAGCCTTGTGTGGGACTTGGACTGTGTCCAACCAGATTATCTGGGATCTACTTCAGTGCTTAGTACGGTATTTGGCACATAGTATTTAATTATTTATTTGTTTGTATATTTATTAATCAATCAATCAATCGTATTTATTGAGCGCTTACTGTGTGCAGAGCACTGTACTAAGCGCTTGGGAAGTACAAGTTGGCAACATATAAGACGGTCCCTACCCAACAGTGGGCTCACAGTCTAAAAGGGGGAGATAGAGAACAAAACCAAACATACTAACAAAATAAAATAAATAGGATAGATAAGTACAAGTAAAATAAATAGAGTAATAAATATGTACAAACATATATACATATATACAGATAATTAATATTCACGTCTGTCTCTCCCTCTAGACTGTGAGCTAGTTGTGGGCAGGAATGTGTCTGGTTATTGTTATATTGTACTCTCCCAAGCACTTAGTACTGTGCTCTGCACACAGTAAGCGCTCAATAAATGCGATTGAAAGAGTGAATGAATACTAAGCGTTTAGTGAACATATGAATGAATGAATGAATCATAACTATTATTGACAATCTATTAGAGACCCATTACTGCTGACAAGGTTCACAGTAGTTTCCCCGGGCACCTGAGAGCTGACATAATTTCCGACAGGCTATCTAATTCTCCAGAGGTTTGTGTTTTCAGCCCAATCATTTTTCCAAGCCTTTCCTTCCACGAGGCCGGACTTCCCAGATTAGCCCCACAGCACTTCTGTGCACATTTTTACACTCGCCTGCTTCCCCTGCCTGTAATTTTTTTTTATGGTCTGTTTCCCCCCCCTAGTCTGTAATGCTCCTTGAGGGCAGGGACTCTGGCTACCTACTCTACTGGACTGCACTATCCCACCTCCGCCACTCGTCTGCTGTGTGACCTTGGGCAAGCCACTTCACTTCTCTGTGCCTCAGTTACCCCATCTGTAAAATGGGGATTAAGACTGTGAGCCCCACGTAGGACAACCTGATTACCTTGTATCTACCCCAGCGCTTAGAACAGTGCTTGACACATAGTAAGTACTTAACAAATACCATCACTATTATTTGTATGAGAAGCAGTGTGGGCTAGTGGATAGAGCACAGGCCTGGGAGTTAGAAGGACCTGGGTTCTAATCCCAGCTCTGCCACTTAATAATAATAATAATAATAATAATGATGGCATTTATTAAGCGCTTACTATGTGCAAAGCACTGTTCTAAGTGCTGGGGAGTTTACAAGGTGATCAGGTTGTCCCACGGGGGGCTCACAGTCTTAATCCCCGTTTTACAGATGAGGGAACTGAGGCCCAGAGAAGTGAAGTGACTTGCCCAAAGTCACACAGCTGACAAGTGATGGAGCCGGGATTTGAACCCATGACCTCTGACTCCAAAGCCCGGGCTCTTTCCACTGAGCCGTGCTGCTTCCCTGCTGTGTGGCCTTAGGCAAGTCACTCCACTTCTCTGGGCCTCAGTTACCTCACCTGGGGATTGAGACTATGAGCCCCACGTGGGACAGTGACTGTGTCCAACCCAATTTGCTCATCCTCATCATCAATCGTATTTATTGAGCGCTTACTGTGTGCAGAGCACTGTACTAAACGCTTGGGAAGTACAAATTGGCAACATATAGAGACAGTCCCTACCCAACAGTGGGCTCACAGTCTAAAAATATCTATCCCAGCGCTTAATATAGTGCCTGGCACAAAGTGCGTGCTTAACAAATACCGTAATTATTATTAATAATAATCAGAGTTCTCTGGAGAGGGGGGGGGCCGCTCTCCCCGGCCAGGATGTTTGTAATTCAGGAGCCAAAGGGAGGAGAAGTTTCTCTGTGGACGTGGGACCATGTGTGTGTCCACGCAGGGGTGTGTGTGTGTTTTTGTGTGTGAACATGTGTCCCTCCAACTCACCTCTTCCACCTTCCTGAGGTCTCCGCGTGGGTGTCTGGGGCTGGGCCCATTCATTCATCCATTCCGTCGTATTTATTGAGCGCTTACTGTGTGCAGAGCACTGTACTAACCGCTTGGGAAGTACAAGTTGGCAACATACAGAGACACGCGGCTGGTCGTTGTTGTGGTCATCGTTGTTGCTGCCCCAGCCAGAGGTCCTTCCACCGGGACCGTGTCTCACCATCACATCCGAGCCTTCTTTTCCCAAGGTGGGATTAAGTCAGGACGGCTTTGGAGCTGCCGGTTCTGCGCAGTTCATTATTTTCCACTGATGTCGGGAGTCCACGGGAGGATGAGATTCCCATGTGGGAGGGCGGAGGTGTCGGCGGCACCACATTCTCCGGGAAGACATTAGTCCACCGGCTCGGGGCAACTTTATTTAGCGGTGGGCAAGCCGGTGGTTTTCCCCACTGGACACGGGCAGCAGGTTTTGGCTGGGGCAGGGTGGAGGTGGGGAGCAGAAAAATAACCTCTCTGCCTTTCTTACCACCTGCAAATAAGCCTCTTTAAACTGAAGCTCCTTGTGTGTGTAGAATGGATCTACCAACTCTGTTCTGTTGTAATCAATCAATCAATCAATCGTATTTATTGAGCGCTTACTTTGTGCAGAGCACTGTACTAAGCGCTTGGGAAGTACAAGTTGGCAACATATAGAGACAGTCCCTATAACCTTTCTGCCTTTCTTACCACCTGCAAATAAGCCTCTTTAAACTGAAGCTCCTTGTGTGTGTAGAATGGATCTACCAAGTCTGTTCTGTTGGAATCAATCAATCAATCAATCGTATTTATTGAGCGCTTACTTTGTGCAGAGCACTGTACTAAGCGCTTGGGAAGTACAAGTTGGCAACATATAGAGACAGTCCCTATAACCTCTCTGCCTTTCTTACCACCTGCAAATAAGCCTCTTTAAACTGAAGCTCCTTGTGTGTGTAGAATGGATCTACCAACTCTGTTCTGTTGGAATCAATCAATCAATCAATCGTATTTATTGAGCGCTTACTTTGTGCAGAGCACTGTACTAAGCGCTTGGGAAGTACAAGTTGGCAACATATAGAGACAGTCCCTATAACCTCTCTGCCTTTCTTACCACCTGCAAATAAGCCTCTTTAAACTGAAGCTCCTTGTGTGTGTAGAATGGATCTACCAACTCTGTTCTGTTGGAATCAATCAATCAATCAATCGTATTTATTGAGCACTTTATGCAGAGCACTGTACTAAGCGCTTGGGAAGTACAAGTTGGCAACATATAGAGACAGTCCCTATAACCTCTCTGCCTTTCTTACCATCTGCAAATAAGCCTCTTTAAACTGAAGCTCCTTGTGTGTGTAGAATGGATCTACCAACTCTGTTCTGTTGGAATCAATCAATCAATCAATCAATCGTATTTATTGAGCGCTTACTTTGTGCAGAGCACTGTACTAAGCGCTTGGGAAGTACAAGTTGGCAACATATAGAGACAGTCCCTATAACCTCTCTGCCTTTCTTACCACCTGCAAATAAGCCTCTTTAAACTGAAGCTCCTTGTGTGTGTAGAATGGAACTACCAACTCTGTTCTGTTGTAATCAGTCAATCAATCAATCAATCGTATTTATTGAGCGCTTACTTTGTGCAGAGCACTGTACTAAGCGCTTGGGAAGTACAAGTTGGCAACATATAGAGAAGGTCCCTATAACCTCTCTGCCTTTCTTACCACCTGCAAATAAGCCTCTTTAAACTGAAGCTCCTTGTGTGTGTAGAATGGATCTACCAACTCTGTTCTGTTGTAATCGGTTAATGGTATTTATTGAGCGCTTACTGTGTGCCGAGCACATTGTTGAGAAGCAGCGCGGCTCAGTGGAAAGAGCCCGGGCTTGGGAGTCAGAGGTGATGGGTTCTAATTCTGACCCTGCCACTTGTCACTTCTGCCCAGCCACTTCTAGATATACTATACTTTTATACTTTATGCTTTTATTCTTTTATACTTCTAGACTGTGAGCCCACTGTTGGGTAGGGACTGTCTCTATATGTTGCCAGCTTGTACTTCCCAAGCGCTTAGTACAGTGATCACATATATATATATATGTTTGTACATATTTATTACTCTATTTATTTTACTTGTACATATTTATTCTATTTATTTTATTTCGTTTATATGTTTTGTTTTATTGTCTGTCTCCCCCTTGTAGACTGTGAGCCCGCTGTTGGGTAGGGACCGTCTCTATATGTTGCCAACTTGTACTTCCTAAGCACTTAGTACAGTGCTCTGCACACAGTAAGTGCTCAATAAATTTGATTGAATGAGTGAGTGAGTGCTCTGCACACAGTAAGCACTCAATAAATATGATTGATTGTCTGCTGTGTGACTTTGGGCAAGTCACTTTTCTGGGCCTCAGTTACCTCATCTGTAAAATGGGGATTAAGACTGTGAGCCCCATGTGGGACAACCTCATTACCAGTGCTTGGCACATAGTAAGCGTTTAACAAATGCCATTAGAGAAGCAGCATGGCTCAGTGGAAAGAGCCCAGGCTTTGGAGTCAGAGGTCGTGGGTTCAAATTCCGGCTCTGCCAATTGTCAGCTGTGTGACTTTGGGCAAGTCACTTAACTTCTCTGTGCCTCAGTTGCCTCATCTGTAAAATGGGGATGAAGACTGTGAGTCCCCTGAGGGACAACCTGATCACCTTGTAACCTCCCTAGCGCTTAGAACAGTGCTTGGCACATAGTAAGCGCTTAATAAATGCCATCATCATCATCATTATTATTATTATTACTAAGTGCTTGGGAGAGTACAATATAGCAGAGTTGGTAGACACGTGCCCTGCCCACAGTGAGCTACTCCCTCAAGCACTTAGTACAGTGTTCCACACACAGTGGTTCTAATCCCAGCTCTGCCAATTGTCAGCTGTGTGACTTTAGGCAAGTCACTTAACTTCTCTGGCCTCAGTTGTCTCATCTGTAAAATGGGGATTAAGACTGTGAGCACCTTGTGGGAAATGGACTGTGTCCAAGCTGATAATAATAATTAAAAATAATAATTCTGGTATAAGCGCTTACTATGTGCCAGACACTGTGCTAAGTGCTGGGGTGGATACGAACAAATCAGGTTGGACACAGTCCCTGTTCCACATGGGGCTCACCATCTCCATCCCCATTTTACAGATGAGGGAACTGAGGCCCAGGGGAGTGAAGTGACTTGACCAAGGTCACACAGTATCTACCCCAGCACTTAGATCAGTGCTTGGAACATAGTAAGCGCTTAACAGATACCATAAAAAGTGTTCCCTAGTAGCCCAACCAGGGATGGCGTGTTTGGGGGTTGGCTTGCTTAGGAGAATCGGGCAGGGACCAGAGAGGGCGAGAGGCACTGTGCAAACTAGAGAAACAGCGTGGCTCAGTGGAAAGAGCACGGGCTTTGGAGTCAGAGGTCATGGGTTCAAATCCCGGCTCCGCCAATTGTCAGCTGTGTGACTTTGGGCAAGTCACTTCACTTCTCTGTGCCTCAGTTATCTCATCTGTAAAATGGGGATTAAGACTGTGAGCCCCCCGTGGGACAACCTCATCACCTTGTAACCTCCCCGGTGCTTAAAACAGTGCCTTGCACATAGTAAGCGCTTAATAAATGCCATTATATAATCAATCCCTTTGCCCTTCTTCTCAGACTCAAGACATCAGGATGGAAGTTCATCCTCATTCCTGATGGGAAAACCCATTTGCTATCTGCTATTTTTCCCTGGGTGGAAAAATGAGGCTGTCCTTCAGCTGTCAGAGGCCAGTTTATAACAGTTATAACTATGGTATTAAGCGCTTACTCTGTGCCAAGCACTGTTGTAAGCACTGAGGCAGGTACAAGTTAATGAGAGAAGCAGCGTGGTTCAGTGGAGAGAGTACGGGCTTGGGAGTCAGAGGTCATGGGTTCTAATTCCGGCTCCGCCACTTGTCTGCTGTGTGACTTTGGGCAACTCACTTAACTTCTCTGTGCCTCAGTTATCTCATCTGTCAAATGGGGGACTAAGACTGTGAGCCCCATGTGGGACAACCTGATCACTTTGTATCCCCCCCCCAGCGCTTAGAACAGTGCTTTGCACATAGTAAGCTTTTAACAAACGCCATTATTAGATAAGCAGCGTGGCTCGGTGGAAAGAGCCCGGGCTTTGGAGTCAGAGGTCATGGGTTCAAATCCCAGCTCCACCAATTGTCAGCTGAGTAACTTTGGGCAAGTCACTTCACTTCTCTGTGCCTCAGTTTCCTCACCTGTAAAATGGGGATTAAGACTGTGAGCCCCCCGTGGGACAACCTGATCACCTTGTAACCTCCCCAGCCCTTAGAACAGTGCTTTGCACATAGTAAGCGCTTAATAAATGTCATAAAAAAAATAAGGTTGGACACCGTCCTTATCCCCCATGGGACTCACAGTCTTAATCCTCGTTTTTCAGATGAGGTAACTGAGGCCCAGAGAAGTTAAGCGACTTGCCCAAGGTGACACCGAAGACAAATCTGGTTGCTTTTTGCTGTTAATGGCATTCCCTTTCTGGAGCTAGGAGAACAGAGAGATCACCCCGAGGCAGAACCAGAAACCCCAAATGAGTTCACGAGGTTTGTCAATTAACTGCTGCGGACGACCGTGTCTGTACAATGGGACCGGATGAAGCCACATACGGACCACATGTATTTTGAGGATTATTCATTCACATTCCTCGCATTGCTGAACAATGAGTTTCCCAGCCGCTGAGGTTTCGAGCTGCGGGTTTGGACACCTATCTGATGAATTTTTCGCAGGCTGCTTTAATTGCCAAAATGGTTTCAACCTTTTCGTCTTCGGCTTCTTGGGCCCGGGATCTAAAGGAAACAACCGTCCAACTAAAGATACCCCTTCGTGTACCTCTCTCTCTCTCGCGCCTGGTATCCCAGGCTACTGAAGATGCGCCTTTTCTTGTCTTAGACTGTCGGCTCTGATGTTTCTCTTCGTCTGGGCATCGGGCCCTTTTTTAAAAATGGAGAATTAATCAAGCTTCTTTCTACAAGAGCCGGTGACCAGTTTAAAGCAAGGCAGCTTTGAACGAGGCTTGTCTTAAAATCGGTCGATGGTATTTATTTTTTACTCTGGACAAAAGAAAACTTTACTGAGCGCTCGGGAGAGTACAGTACAATAGGGTAGGTACGCTTGATTACTGCCCACAGGGAGATGACGGTCTAGGTGAGGAGACAGACGGCTCAGTGGAAAAGAGCACGGCCTTTGGAGTCAGAGGTCATGGGTTCAAATCCCGGCTCCGCCAATTCATTCATTCAATCGTATTTATTGAGCGCTTACTGTGTGCAGAGCACTGTACTAAGCGCTTGGGAAGTACAAGTTGGCAACATATAGAGGCGGTCCCTACCCAACAACGGGCTCAGCTGTGTGACTTTGGGCAAGTCACTTCACTTCTCTGTGCCTCAGTTACCTCATCTGTAAAATGGGGATTAAGACTGTGAGCCCCCCGTGGGACAACCTGATCACCTTGTAACCTCCCCAGCGCTTAGAACAGTGCTTTGCACATAGTAAGTGCTTAATAAATGCCATCATTATTATTATTAAAATACATAAATTGTTTTATTTAATCCAATCAAAAACGGTCAGGGTGTGCAGTGTTCCTCACATAGTAAGCACTCAGTAAAGATAATTGACTAATGAATTTTTTTTTGTGTTATTAAGCGCTTACTATGTTCCAGACACTGTACTAAACACTGGAGTAAATACAAGCTAATCAGGTTGGACACAGACCTTGTCCCATATGGGGCTCCCAGTCTTAATCCCCATTCTACAGATGAGGTCACTGAGATCCAGAGAAGTGAAGTGACTTGCCCAAGGTCACTGATCAGATAAGTGGAGGAGCCGGGATTAGAACCCAGGGCCTCCTCACTCCCAGGCCCGTGTTCTATCTACTAGTGCCTTGCACATAGTAAGTGCTTAACAAATGCCATCATCATTATTATTATTATTATTATTAAAATACATAAATTGTTTTATTTAATCCAATCAAAAATGGTCAGGGTGTGCAGTGTTCCTCACATAGTAAGCACTCAGTAAAGATAATTGACTAATGGATTTTTGTGTGTGTTATTAAGCGCTTACTATGTTCCAGACACTGTACTAAACACTGGAGTAAATACAAGCTAATCAGGTTGGACACAGTCCCTGTCCCATGTAGGGCTCCTGGTCTTAATCCTCATTCTACAAATGAGGTCACTGAGATCCAGAGAAGTGAAGTGACTTGCCCAAGGTCACTGAGCAGGTATGTTTGTACATATTTATTACTCTATTATTTATTTTATTTGTACATATTTATTCTATTTATTTTATTTTGTTAATATGTTTTGTTTTGTTGTCTATCTCCCCCTTCTAAACTGTGAGCCCACTGTTGGGTAGCGACTGTCTCTATATGTTGCCGACTTTCACTTCCCAAGCGCTTAGTACAGTGCTCCGCACACAGCAAGCGCTCAATAAATATGATTGAATGAATGAACGAATGAATGAATAAAGTGGAGGAGCCGGGATTAGAACCCAGGGCCTTCTCACTCCCAGGCCTCAGTTTCCTCATCTGTAAAATGGGGATTAAGACTGTGAGCCCCCCGTGGGACAACCTGATCACCTTGTAACCTCCCCAGCGCTTAGAACAGTGCTTTGCACATAGTAGGTGCTTAATAAATGCCATCATCATTATTATTATTACTAGGCCACACTGCTTCTCTGGATGGACTGTGGGAGAAGGAGAGTTGTTGAAGAAAGGGGCCCCAGAAGGAATATCCCTCTTTGGAAGTGGCGTTCCCAAAGGGTCTCCCCCACGTTCCCCCCAAATTCAACCAAAGCAAGAGGTCACCAGGCCAACCCTTCCTGCAGTTCTGATTTCGTGATCTGGTGGCTTGTTTGGACAGCGGCTTAGCAGAAAGAACCCGGGCCTCGGAGTCAGAAGGACCTGGGTTCTAATCCCTGCTCTGCCACCTGTCCGCTGGGTGACCGTGGGCAAGTCGCTTCACTTCTCTGAGCCTCAGTTACCTCATCTCTAAAATGGGGATTAAGACTGTGAGCCCCGTGTGGGACATTTACTGTGCCTCATCTGATTATCTGGCATCTACCTCAGAGCTAAAAACGGTGCCTGGCACATAATAAGCGTTAACAAATACCATAAGAAAGACTATACTGGTTAGTTAAACTCACTGTGGGCAGGGAATATGTAAGTGAATTGTTAATTGTTAATCCAGTAGCCCTCCCTGCCTTAACTGTTCTGCGCCTCAGTGTCCTCATCTGTAAAATGGGGATGAATCCATATTCATTCATTCATTCAGTCGTATTTATTGAGCACTTACTGTGTGCAGAGCACTATACTAAGTGCTTGGGAAGTACAATAATAATAATAATAATAATGGCATTTATTAAGCACTTACTATGTGCAAAGCACTGTTCCAAGCACTGGGGAGGTTACAAGGGGATCAGGTTGTCCCACGGGGGGCTACCAGTCTTAATCCCCATTTTACAGATGAGGTAACTGAGGCCCAGAGAAGTTAAGTGACTTGCCCAAGGTCACACAGCAGACATGTGGCGGAGCCAGGATTCGAACCCCTGACCTCTGACTCCAAAGCCCGGGCTCTTTTCACTGAGCCACGCTGCTTTTCTACAAGTTGGCAGCATATAGAGACGGTCCCTACCCAACAGCGGGCTCACAGTCTAGGACGGGGAATCCTCCCTCCTATTTGCCTGTGAGGCCTAAGTGGGACAGGGACTGTGTCCAACCTGATTATCTTTTCTCTACCACAGTACAGATCTTGGCACATACTAAACGCTTTACAAATACCACAGTTATTATTAAATCAAAATGGCATTACTTCCTGGGCATAAATTGAAACTGTCCTTGAGAAAGTAAGCTGACCCTGTATAAGCTCCTTGTGGTCAGCGAATATGTCTTCCACCTCCATTATGTTGTACTCTTCCAGGCGCTTAGTACAGTACTCTGCACCCAGTAAATGCTCAATGAACACCACTGATTGCTCGATCAATTGGCCTGGGCATGGTATAGTGGATAGAGCATGGGCCTGCTAGTCTGAAGGTCAATCAATCAATCAATCAATCGTATTTATTGAGCGCTTACTGTGTGCAGAGCACTGTACTAAGCACTTGGGAAGTACAAGTTGGCAACATATAGAGACAGTCCCTACCCAACAGTGGGCTCACAGTCTAAAAGGGGGAGACAGAGAACAAAACCAAACATACCAACAAAATAAAATAAATAGAATAGATATGTACAAGTAAAATAAATAAATAAATAAATAGAGTAATAAATATGTACAAACATATATACATATATACAGGTGCTGTGGGGAAGGGAAGGAGGTAAGATGGGGGGACGAGGGGGAGAGGAAGGAAGGGGCTCAGTCTGGGTCATAGGTCATGGGTTCTAATCCTGGGTCTGCCACTTGTCCACTATGTGACCTTGGGCAAGTCACTTCACTGCTCTTGGCCTCAGTTACCTCATCTGGGAAATGGGGATTGAGACTGTGAGCCCAGTGAGACAGGGCCTGAATCCAACCCAATTTGCTTGTATCCACCCCAGCGCTTAGTACAGTGCTTGGTACATAGTAAGCACTTAACAAATATCATAATGTGGCTCAGGAGAAAGAGCCCGGGCTTTGGAGTCAGAGGTCATGGGTTCAAACCCCGATTCCAGCTTGTCAGCTGCGTGACTTTGGGCAAGTCACTTAACTTCTCTGGGCCTCAGTTCCCTCATCTGTAAAATGGGGATTAAGACTGTGAGCCCCTGTGGGACAACCTGATCACCTTGTAAGTTCCCCAGCGCATAGAACAGTGCTTTGCACATAGTAAGCGCTTAATAAGTGCCATTATTATCATTATTATTATTATTATTATTATTATTACTGAGCCACCACTCACTTCATTGTCCTGAAGAGAAGGGTGGCCAAAGGAGGCCTGACCTTAGGGGAATGGAAATCCCAGTCCCTGGGGTCTGGAAAGACTGTGGATAATAATTGCAGGAAGCAGAGCACTATACTAAACACCGAGGTTGAGACTCACATTCTAAGATGGAAGGAGAACATTTATCGAATCCCCGTTTTGCAGATGAGGGAAGAGAGGTCCAGAAAAGTGAAGTGACTTGCCCAATGTCACCCAGCAGACAAGTGGTGGAGCCAAGTTTAGAACCCAGACCCTCTGACTCCCAGATTCTGCTAGGCCAAATTCCCAATCAACTAGTGACAGGGCCAACTCCTTCAGAACGAGGAATATTGAAGGCGAAGTTGATTCCTGTCTTCAGGGTCTCCTTAGAATAATAATGATGGCATTTATTCATCATCATCATCAATCGTATTTATTGAGCGCTTACTGTGTGCAGAGCACTGTACTAAGCGCTTGGGAAGTACAAGTTGGCAACATACAGAGACGGTCCCTACCCAACAGTGGTCTCACAGTCTAAAAGGGGGAGACAGAGAACAAAACCAGACATACTAACAAAATAAAATAAATAGAATAGATATGGACAAGTAAAATAAATAAATAAATAGAGTAATAAATATGTACAAACATATATACATCATCATCATCAATCGTATTTATTGAGCGCTTACTATGTGTAGAGCACTGTACTAAGCGCTTGGAAAATACAAATTGGCAACATATAGAGACAGTCCCTACCCAACAGTGGGCTCACAATCTAAAAGGGGGAGACAGAGAACAAAACCAAACATACTAACAAAATAAAATAAATAGAATAGATATGGACGAGTAAAATAAATAAATAAATAAATAGAGTAACAAATATGTACAAACATATATACATATATACAGGTGCTGTGGGGAAGGGAAGGAGGTAAGATGGGGGGGTGGAGAGGGGGACGAGGGGGAGAGGAAGGAAGGGGCTCAGTCTGGGAAGGCCTCCTGGAGTAGGTGAGCTCGCAGTAGGGCCTTGAGCGCTTTATTAAGCGCTTACTATGTGCAAAGCACTGTTCTAAGCGCTGGATGTCTCTTTGGACACAGAAATGTGCTCCAGGACCAGAGACTCCTCTCTTAAGCTGTGGAAGGGGAAAAACCCAGCACTGTTGGCCCAGAATTCTTCCATTTGCCACCCGGGCTGTCTGTCATGAAGGATTTCTTCCACACTGCTTGGCAGCATTTCCTGCTTGCTCAGTGTATTCACCTACCCCAGGGGGTTTGCTAATTTGCGAGCCCTTCCTTGTCTTGGGGCTTTCTGAGCTGTTCCCAGCTTTCTTTGCCCAGGGCTCTCTCTGCTTCTTGCTGCTTCGTTTTGTTTCCTTTTCGGTGTTTGTTTGTTTGTTTTTTAATGGTATTTGTTAAGCGCTTACTATGGGCCAGGCACTGTACTATGCCCTGGGATGGGTACAAGGTTGGACGCAGTCCATGTACCACGTGGGACTCCCGGTCTTAATCCCCATTTTACAGATGAGGTAACTGAGGCCCAGAGAAGTGAAGCATCTTGCCCAAGGACACGCAGCAGACAAGTGCTACTGAGAGCTCACCTCCTCCAAGAGGCCTTCCCTGACTGAGCCCCCTTTTTCCTCTCCTCAATCAATCAATCAATCATATTTATTTAGCACTTACTGTGTGCAGAGCACTGTACTAAGCGCTTGGGAAGTACAAGTTGGCAACATATAGAGACAGTCCGCCCTACCTCCTTCCCCTCCCCACAGCAGCTGTATATATGTTTGTACAGATTTATTACTCTATTCATTTTACTTGTACATATTTACTATTCCATTTATTTTGTTAATGATGTGCATCTAGCTGTAATTCTACTGGTTCTGACGACTTGACACCTGTCCCCATGTTTTGTTTTGTTGTCTGTCTCCCCCTTCTAGACTGTGAGTCCGTTGTTGGGTAGGGACCGTCTCTATATGTTGCCAACTTGGACTTCCCAAGTGCTTAATACAGTGCTCTGCATACAGTAAGCGCTCAATAAATACAATTGAATGAATGGATGAAAGTGGTGGAGGCGGGGTTAGAAACCAGGTCCTTCTGACTCACAAGCCCAGGCTTTATCCGCTAGGCCACACTGCTTCTCCCTCTGGGAGAGCCACTGAGATGAAAATCTCACGGAGAGAGTGGTAGAAGAGATGGAAACACCAATCAATTTACGAATGGTATTTATTAAACATATGCCTTGATCCCTTTTTCCCTCGCGGTCAAAATAGGAGTCCAGAGACCACTGGTGATCAGAGAGTCCTAACTTTGAGGCGTCTTTATGCCCACCCTTGAGTGCCTGCAGAGATTGTTTCAGTTAACTTCAGAAAGAAGCAGTGTGGCCTAGTGGATAGAGCACAGGCTTGGGAATCAGAATGACTTGGGTTCTAACCCCTGCTCCGCCACTCGTCTGCTGTGTTACCTTAGACCAGTCACTGCACTTCTCTGGGCCTCAGTTCCCTCCTCCGTAAAATGGGGATTAAGACTGTGAGCCCCACGTGGGACAGGGAATGTGTCCAACCTGATTCGCTTGAACGCACTACATTGCTTAATGAAGGGCCTGGCACATAGTAATTGCTTAACAAATGCCATTAGAAAAATGTAATGGTATTTGTAATGGCATTTAAGTGCTTTCTCTGTTCCAGACACTGTCAAAATGGGCAACATCTCTTCTAGAATTTAAGTTCATTTAGGTAGGGAAGGAGTCCACCAACTCTATTGTATTGTAATCTTCCAAGCACAGAGTACAGTCCTCTGCACACAGTATACAGTTCTCAATAAATACCAGGTATTGGGGGGCATGGAATTATCAGCTGTCGCTATTCTTTTATCATCCTGTTTTAAAAATAATGCAAACATCCCAAAAAGTGGAAATAATTCCCAATAGTAACAACTGTTGTATTTGAGCAATTGCTTTGTGTCAAGCACTGTGCTACATGGGGTTCATAGTTCAAGGGGGTGGGAGACGGATATTTAATCTCCATTTTACAGATGCGGGAACTGAAGTAGAGGTACGTGACTTGCCCAAGGTCACACAGCAGGCAGGTCCTAGAGGTGGAACTAGAACTTAGAGAAGGAGCGTGGCTCAATGGAAAGAGCCCAGGCTTTGGAGTCAGAGGTCATGGGTTCAAATCCCGGCTCCGCCAATTGTCAGTTGTGTGACTTTGGGCAAGTCACTTAACTTCGCTGGGCCTCAGTTCCCTCATCTGTAAAATGGGGATTAAGACTGTGAGCCCCACATGGGACAACCTGGTCACCTTGTAACCTCCCCAGTGCTTAGAATAGTGCTTTGCACATAGTAAGCGCTTAATAAATGCCATTAAAAAAAACCTCAGGTCTTTTGACTCCCAGTCCTGTGTTCTTTTCACCAGGACTCACTGCTGCTGTAATCAGGGACACATCTCTAGTTCTTCAGCCAGTGACTGCTATCAGCGACCAAGCCTTTTCCCTTTCCTGAGGGCCAGACTTTCAGTGCTTCACATTTGGTTTCCAAGGACAGAAGGATTAATAATCCTGTCTTGGGTTTATAGGGTGTCCTTCTCTGTTGATCGCCAAGATTTTTATGGGTCTCGTTTAATTAATCTTCCAACAAACCCCTGAGGAGTGATTATTCCCATTTCCCAAAGGAGGCCCCTGAGGCTCAGAGACTTTAAGTGCCTATGCAAGGTCATTCAGCAAGCAAGTCAGTCAAGAGTGTAAACCCAAGGCAGCCTTCTGTGTCCTGTCCCGCCTTACACCCGCCCGCTGACCCAAGAGACCTGCTTTCTGTTCTTAGGCCTCCCTGACAGAGAACCGTGGCTGACAGTAAGGACAGTTAGTGACAGTTAGTGACTCTATGGGTTTGCTTTGGCTCTGAGACATCCTCTCAGGGATGACAGGGCCTTATGGAAAAAAAACAAATCAGAAAGGGTAGTTTCTGTTTCCTTCTTACTCTTCTTTTCTCCATTCCTCCCCTCTTCCCTCCCTCCTTCCCTCTATCCCTTTGCCTTCCCTTACTCCTACCCTCTGTGCATTCCCCTTTTGCTTCATCCCTCCCTCTTCCTTCCATCTCTCCCCTCTTCCTTCCTTCCCTCTCTCCTTCCCTCCATTCATCCTTCCATCTCTCTCCTTTCCTCCCCTTCTTTCCATCTGTCTCTCTCTCCTTCCCGCCTCCTTCTTTCTATCCTTTCCCTCTTCCCCCCTCCCTCCCACCATCCTTTCGTCTCTCTCCTTCTCTCCCTTTTCCCTCCTTCTCTCCCTCCCTCCCTCCATCCTTCCATCTCTCTCTTGTTCCCTCCAATGATCCCTACAACCTTCCATCTCTCTCTCCTTCCCTCCATCCTGCCCTCCTTTCCTCCATCACTCCCCTCTTCTCTCTCCAGTACATCTACTGGCCCACTAATCGGTGCCTATGCCCACTCAAAAAGGAACCAGATCTCTGTACTCAGTTTTCCTGCCCTTCTAGAAGCTTGGAAGAGGCTAATAAGTTGGTTAGTCTCACTTGGCACTCTGTAGGTGCTCAGTAAAGACCATTACTAATCAGTCCATCAGTAGAATTTATTGAGTGTTTACTGTGTGCATGGCAGTAAATGCTGCTGAGGATATTTCACCGGAGTTAGTAGACTCTAGAATGTAACCTTGTTGTGGACAGGAAATGTGTCTATTAACTCTGTTGTATCATACTCTCCCAAGCGCTTAGTATAGCACTCTGCACAGAATAAGCGCTCAATAAATACCATTAAAGATGATGATGACATGGTCACTGCCCTCAAGGAGTTGAGAAGCCCCCTGGCATAGTGGAAAGAGCCCAGGTCTGGGAGTTAGAGGACCCGGTGACCTTGGACAATTTCTCTGGGCCTCAGTTCCCTGCGAAATGGGTATTCGATTCCTGTTCTCTCTCCTTCATGGATTGTGAGCCCCGTGCAGGATTTAATAATAATAATAATGTTGGCATTTGTTAAGCGCTTACTATGTGCAAAGCACTGTTCTAAGCACTTGGGGGGATACTAAGTGATCAGGTTGTCCCACGTGGGGATCACAGTCTTAATCCCCATTTTATAGATGAGGTAACTGAGACTCAGAGAAGTTAAGTGACTTGCCCAAGGTCACACAGCAGACATGTGGCGGAGCCAGGATTCAAACCCATGACCTCTGACTCCAAAGCCCGTGCTCTTTCCACTGAGCCACGCTGCTTCTCTGATTTGATTATCTTATATCTGCTCCAGCATTTAGTACAGCATTTGGATCATTGTCTTGTCTTGCACTGTTGAGTTGTCCCTGACCCATAGCGATGCCATGGACACATCTCTCCCAGAACGCCCCTCCTCCATCTGCGATCGTTCTGGTAGTGGATCCAGAGAGTTTCCTTGGTAAAAATCCAGAAGTGGTTTACCGTTGCCTCCTTCCGTGCAGTAAACCTGAGTCTCTGCCCTTGACTGTCTCCCGGGCCGCGGCTGCCCGGCACAGGTGAGTTTTGACCTGTAGCAGATGGCCTTCCACTTGCTAGCCCCTGGCCAAGCTAGGAATGGAATGGGTAGGCCTCTGCTTGACTCTCCCTCCCATCGTCGAGACTAGTAGAGTACTGGAAACTCTCCAGGTGTGACCCTGAGAGGGGTGTTTGGATCATAGTAAATTCTTAACGTGAGTATCACACTTAGAATTTACAATTTTCTGAGTGCAGAGCACTGTACTAACCACTTAGGAGAGCACAATGGAGTAAGTAGACGCAATCCCTGGCCTCTAGGAATGTCCAATCTATTGGGGAAGACAGACAATAAAATAACATACTATTGCTACTACTGATACTGCTTGTACTGTTACTATGTCAGAGCAGTGAAGTGACTTGCCCAGGGTCACACAGCAGGCAAGTGGTGAAACTGGGATTAGAATCCAAGTCCTCCAACCCTAGGTTCCCTGAGCCCAGGCCCATATGCCCCCTAGGCCGTACTGCTTCTCTAAATTATTGGTTGAAGATGCCACATTAGTGCCACTTACAGTCCACCCAAAATGGCAGATTAAACCAGGATGTTTTTCTTTGGCAGCGGCTTGTTTGGGAAATAATAATAATAATAACAACAATAATTGTGGTATTTAAGTGCTTACTATTACTCTATATCAAGTACCGTTCTAAATTCTGGAGTAGATACGAGATAATTAGGTCCTACATGGGGCTTGTAGTCTTACAAGGAGGGAGACCAGGTCTCGAGTCCCCATTTTTCAGTTGAGGGAACTGAGGCACAGAGAAGTGTACTTGTATATGTTGCCAACTTGTACTTCCCAAGTGCTTAGTACAGTGCTCTGCACACAGTAAGTGCTCAATAAATATGATTGAATGAATGAATGAATGAATGAAAGTGAAGTGACTTGCCCAAGAGCACGCAGCAGACAAGTGGTGGAGCTGGGATTAGAACTCAGGTCCTCTAACTCCCAGGTTTGTGCACTTTCCAGTAGGTCACACCACTGCCCGTTGTGGGTAGGGATTGTCTCTGTTGCTGAATTGTACTTTCCAAGAGAAGCAGCATGGCTCAGTGGAAAAGAGCCCGGGCTTTGGAGTCAAAGGTCAGGGGTTCAAATCCCGGCCCCGCCACTTGTCTGCTGTGTGACTTTGGGCAAGTCACTTCACTTCTCTGGGCCTCAGTTCCCTCATCTGTAAAATGGGGATTAAGACTGTGAGCCCCCCATGGGACAACCTGATCACTTCGTAACCTCCCCAGTGCTTAGAACAGTGCTTTGCACATAGTAAGCACTTAATAAATGCCATTAAAAAAAAGGGCTTAGTACAGTGCTCTGCACACAGTAAGCGCTCAATAAATATGACGAATGAAAGAACGAATGAATACTTCTGACCTTCGGCCCCATGATCTGTGGGGAGACTATTCATTTTGCCATTTTCCAGGTGGGCATAGGGAACATTCTAACTGCTGGACCATCTCCAATTCCATTGTGAAACCTCTTCCCAGCACCCAGGTGTCAGGGAAATAGCTTCGGCGTCTGTGGTGATCAGACTCTGGACTGCCAATCTGGAGATCCTGAAGGCCCAGGATCGGGAAGCAGCTGGGTAATCCTTGGAAAGGGCCTTGTTGCCAACGGTTGATTGGCGGAGCTTCCGAGTGCCAAGCGTAGTAAGGTGAGAGGAGGAAAGGAGATGGGCCATTGTCCCCCTGGTATGAGGGCATTTATTGACTCACGCTCAGTTTCGTTCCTTGACCTCTTCCTGCGTCACTGAACAAACCACTCATGCCTGTTTATTTTTAGAGCTTTTCATTAGTTGCTTTCCATTGTGCCTAGCCGGGAGAAAGGCCCTTTTGTAACCAAAGAAAAAAAAAAGCCTCCTCCATTTCGGGCAATTTCTGTCCAGCTCCGGGAGTCCATCTGGCCCAACTTTTGCAGTGAGTGAACAGCATGGGAGTAGAAGGGTCTTCATAATCCCTGAAAACTTGTTTTCAGGACCCAGCTTGGGAGGAAGAGTAGAGAGGATAAAGTGGGTCACTGAAACTGAACCTAATCTTCTCCCCTTTTCTCTAATAATAAGAATGACGGTATTTATTAAGCCAGTCCTATGGTCCGAGTCCTGTGCTAAGCATTGGGGCAGATGAAAGATCATCAGATTGGATACAGTCCCTGTCCCTCTTGGGATTTAAGTTAGACCGAGAGAGAACTGAACATCCTGCCCCCTCCTGCATGGCGTAGTGGTTAGAGCACGGGCTTCGGTGTCAGGAGGTCCTGGGTTCTAATCCAGGCTTCGCAACTTCATTCATTCATTCAATCGTATTTACTGAGCGCTTACTGTGTGCAGAGCACTGTACTAAGCACTTGGAAAGCACAAGTTGGCAACATATAGAGACGGTCCCTACCCAACAACGGGCTCACAGTCTAGAAGGGGGAGACCGACAACAAAACAAAACATATGGACAGGTGTCAAGTCATCAGAATAAATAGAAATAAAGCTAGATGCACGTCATTAACAAAATAAATAGAATAGTAAATCTTGTCCTCTGCGTGACCTTGGGCAAATCATTTCACTTCTGTGACCTCAGTTACCTCACCTGTATAATGGGGATTGAGACTATGAGCCCCACGTGGGACCCTGGCTGTGTCCAGCTCGACTTGCTCGTATCCACCCCAGTGCTTATTACAGTGCCTGGCACATGCCATCATTATTATTATAATTCATTCATTCATTCAATTGTATTTATTGAGCGCTTACTGTGTGCAGAGCACTGTACTAAGCGCTTGGGAAGTACATGTTGGCAACATATAGAGACGGTCCCTACCCAACAGTGGGCTCACAGTCTCAATAATGGAGAAGCAGCATGGCTCAGTGGAAAGAGCCTGGGCTTTGGAGTCAGAGGTCATGGGTTCAAATCCCGGCTCCGCCAATTGTCAGCTGTGTGACTTTGGGCAAGTCACTTCACTTCTCTGTGCCTCAGTTACCTCATCTGTAAAATGGGGATTAAAACTGTGAGCCCCCCATGGGACAGCCTAATCATTTAGAGAAGCAGCGTGGCTCAGTGGAAAGAGCCCGGGCTTTGGAGTCAGGGGTCATGGGTTCAAATCCCGGCTCCGCCAATTGTCAGCTGTGTGACTTTGGGCAAGTCACTTCACTTCTCTGGGCCTCAGTGACCTCATCTGTAAAATGGGAATTAAGACTGTGAGCCCCCCGTGGGACAACCTGATCACCTTGTAACCTCCCCAGCGCTTAGTACAGTGCTTTGCACGTAGTAAGCACTTAATAAAGGCCATTATTATTATTATTATTATTGTTATCGCCATTCTACAGATGAGGAGACTAAGACCCAAAGAGGTTCAGCGACTTCCCAACTTAATGGCCGTTAAGAGGTTACGCACGGGGAGAATCTAGCTAATTCAGGACTTCGCGGTCCGAAACGGCCTTCGCTGCTGACCGGGCCTGGGTTTGAAGAAAGAGCTGAGCTCTCAGGCCCGGGGGGCTAGGCGAGGCCGGCTGCACTGCACGAGGGACGGCTCATCGTGATGCGCTTCCCGCCAACTCATTGGCACACTCTCCCCCATGGGGGGATCCGGAGACGGAAGCGTTTGCCGCCCTTCTGCTTTCAGAGTACAGCGCGATGGGATGGGAGCAGGGACGGGTGGGAATGGGTGAGGCAGAGGATGGTAGGTAGGTGGGAGAGCCGTGGGGACGGGGGACCACCTGCCAGGTTGAGTTTAGCACAGCCCCGGAGTGCATTTTATATATATATATATATATATATATATATATATATATACATACACACACACACACACACACACACACACACATATATATATATATATATATATACACACATACACACACACATATATATACATAGATATACATATATACATATATATACATATACACACATATATATACACATATATACACATATATATACATATATTCATATACATATACATATATACATACATATATACATACATATATACATACATATATATATATATAAAATGCACTCCGGGGCTGTGCTAAACTCAACCTGGCAGGTGGTCCCCCGCCCCCACAGCTCTCCCACCTACCTACCATCCTCTGCCTCACCCATTATATGTATATATGTGTATATGTATATACATATATATACATATATACATATATACATATATACATACATATATACATATATACACATACATATATATACATATACATATATGTATACATATATGTATATGTATATATATGTATATATGTATATACATATATATATGTATATATGTTTGTACATATTTATTACTCTATTTATTTATTTATTTTACTTGTACATATCTATTCTATTTATTTTATTTTGTTAGTATGTTTGGTTTTGTTCTCTGTCTCCCCCTTTTAGACTGTGAGCCCACTGTTGGGTAGGGACTGTATGTGTTGCCAATTTGTACTTCCCAAGTGCTTAGTACAGTGCTCTGCACATAGTAAGCACTCAATAAATACAATTGATGATGATGATTATTATTAATAATAATAGTACTTGCTAAGCGCTTGCTATGTGCCGAGCACTGTTCTAACACTGGGGTAGATACAAGTTAATAGGGTCAGAATACAGTCCTGGTCCCACGTGGAGCGCACGTTCTTACTCCATTTGCCAGATGAGGGAACTGACGCCCAGAGAATAATAATAATAATAATACGGTATTGCAGCTTGGCTCAGTGGAAAGAGCACGGGCTTGGGAGCCGGAAGTCGTGGGTTCTAATCCCAACTCTGCCCAGCCACCTCTGGGCAGCTGTGTGACTTTGGGCAAGTCACTTCACTTCTCTGTGCCTCAGTGACCTCATCTGTAAAATGGGGATGAAGACTGTGAGCCCCACATGGGACAACCTGATCACCTTCTATCCCCCCCCACTCAGCGCTTAGAACAGTGTTTGGCACGTAGTAAGCACTTAACAAATGCCATCATCATTATTATTATTATTGTTAAGCACGTACTAGGTGCCAGGCACTGTACAAGTGCTGGGGTGGCTACATGCAAATCGGGTTGGGCCCAGTCCCCGTCCCACACACGGCTCACGCTCTCGATCCCCATTTTACTAACTGAGGCGCAGAGAAGTGAAGTGACTTGCCCAGGGTCACACAGCAGAAAAGTGATGGAGCCAGAATTAGAACCCATTATTTTCTGACTCCGAGGCCTGTGCTCTACTATGCCATGCCGCTTTTGTGACTTGCCCAAGGTCACACAGCAGACATGCGGCAGAGCCGGGATTAGATCGCAGGGCCTTCCGATTCCCAGGCCCATGCTCTATCCACGCTGCATTAGTCACTCCCGCCCCCGCTGCGAAAACCCAAGCAGGATTGAGGAACGTCACCTCGGTGACCCCACCTGGGTGCCAAGGTGATTCATGGGGGTTGGCCAGGCACTGAAGGCTCAGCTCTGGTCCGCACCAAACATCCGGGCCCGCCCCCCTGGAAGGATGATTCAGGGATTTGAAAAGCCTGGATTGACACCCAAATTCAGAACCAGCCTCCCTCCAGACCGACAAGGAGAAGCAGCGTGGCTCAGTGGAAAGAGCCCGGGCTTTGGGGTCAGAGGTCATGGGTTCCAATCCCGACTCCGCCACTTGTCAGCTGTGTGACTTTGGGCAAGTCACTTAACTTCTCTGAGCCTCAGTTCCCTCATCTGGAAAATGGGGATTAAGACTGTGAGCCCCTCCGTGGGACAACCTGATCACCTCGTATCCACCCCCAGCACTTAGAACAGTGCTTTGCACATAGTAAGCACTTAACAAATTCCAGTATTATTGTTATTATTATTATTATTATTATTATTATTATTATTATTCTCTGGGCCTCAATTCCCTCATCTGTAAAATGGGGATTCAGACTGTGAGCCCCCCGTGGGACACCCTCATCACCTTGTAACCTGAACAGTGCTTTGTACATAGTAAGCGCTTAATAAATTACTCTACTACTACTCTAAATTACTCTACTACTACTACTACTATTTTATTTATTTATTTATTTATTTATTTTACTTGTACATATCTAGTCTATTTATTTTATTTTGTTGGTATGTTTGGTTTGGTTCTCTGTCTCCCCCTTTTAGACTGTGAGCCCACTGTTGGGTAGGGACTGTCTCTATATGTTGCCAATTTGTACTTCCCAAGTGCTTAGTACAGTGCTCTGCACGTAGTAAGCGCTCAATAAATACGATTGATGATGATGATGATGATGAATGAATGCTATCATTATTATTATTATTTACATGGGTCCATTTATTGTTATATTGTCCTCTCCCAAGCACTTAGTACTGGGCTCTGCACACAGCAAGTGCTCAATAAATACGATTGAATGAATGAATGGGATCTGGGCCCGGAGTTCTTTCTTCTGCTCCGTGGAACTGGGCTACAAAATGACTCCTTTCAGGTTCGCCTGACGTCCATCCAGTCAGATGGACTCATATTCGGCTCCGGCCAGGCCGGGGGAGAGCCCTGCTGAGGATAACTCTCATTCCTCTACATTCATCCATTCATGCAATCGTATTTATTGAGCGCTTATCGTGTGCAGAGCACTGTACTAAGCGCTTGGGAAGTACAAGTTGGCAACATAGAGAGACGGTCCCCACCCAACAGCGGGCTCACGGTCTAGAAGAGGGAGACAGAGAACAAAACAAAACATTAACAAAATAAAATAAATAGAATAGATATGTACATGTAAAATAAATAAAGGGGATGAGGTATAGACTTAGTTTCCGGCCCTCCAGAGGGCTCACAGTCTAAGAATGAACTGCACAGTACTTCCGGGCGTATCTATACAGTATATATTATAAATTATCTCTATTAATGTCTGTCTTCCCCTCTAGACTGTAAGCTCGTGTGGGCAGGGAACGTGTCTGCCAACTCTGTTGCCGTGTACTCTCCCAAATTCTTGGCACAGTGCTCTGCACATAGTTAGCACTCAATAAATGCCACTGATGATGATGATGAGTCTGTAAACAACTTGCGACTGGGAATTTTGTCGGCCTACTTTGTTTAAATGTATTCTCCCACTGGAGCTTAATAGAGTGTGCTGCGCTCAGTACAGTGAGCATTCAATAGACAAGCAGCATGGCCTAGTAGAAAGAGCATGGGTCTGGATCCTCATCCCTGCTTTACCAATTGTCCGCTGTGTGATCTTGGAGAAGTCACTCTCTATGCCTCAGTTTCTTCCTCATCATCATCAATCGTATTTATTGAGCCCTTACTGTGTGCAGAGCACTGTACTAAGCGCTTGGGAAGTACAATTTGGCAACATATAGAGGCAGTCCCTACCTGACAGTGGGCTCACAGTCTAAAAGGTTTCTTCAGTTCTAAAATGGGATTTTAATGCCTGCTTCCCCTCCTCCACTGTGGAACGGGGACTGTGTCCAACCTGATTAATTTGTATCCACCCCAGTGCTTAGAACAGTGCTTGACACACATCAATCGTATTTATTGAGCATTCATTGTGGGTAGAGCGCTGTACTAAGCGCTTGGGAGAGTACAGTATAACATACCCTACCCATAACACGTTTGGCTCCAATTTTCCCTGAAATGAGAGGGACGGACACACTGGTTTCTTGTTTCTTTCCTCAGGTTTCTTCTTGGGGCTTGACTACGGGTGCTGGGATTTCACAGTGTCCCCCGTTTCTTTCGGATGGGACTGCCTTTGTTTCCTTGGCAACCCAGGAGCGGCAGCTGCCTCGGCACACTTAGGGGATGATGATGATGATGATGGCATTTATTAAGCACTTACTATGTGCAGAGCACTGTTCTAAGCGCTAAGGGGAGCCAAGGCAGAGGAGGAAGAGGAAAGGGGAGAAGACCAGGAGATGGGGAATCAAAGTGGGTGAAGGGCACTCATGGGAATTGGTACTTGATCATCTCGTTCCTGGGTAGAGGGACAAGATTAGTCCTTCTTCCAGAGGCCCAGGAGGATCTTCTGGGTTGCTGAACCAACATCAGCCTCCCTGTCTCCTCCACCTGTGGGAAGATATTTGGGATATTCGTACTATTAATTCACACTCACTTTTCTCTTTAATTCTGGGGGAATCAACGACTGCGGTGTCGTTTTCTCCTGCCGCCACCGATTAATCCTTCCTCTAGAGGCCCAGGAGGCTTCTAGGAGGATCTTCTGGGTTGCTGAACCAACGTCAACCTCCCTGTCTCCAAGATGTTTGGGTTATGGCCAGGACAGGGGCGGGCCTGGTGGAATCAGTGGCCAGGCCTAGAGGGAAACAGGCTTTCGAAAGGAATTTTCACATGGATAATATCTTTTTTCCCGTGGACCTGCCCAAAGCAAGCCTTCATTTTAATACTTTAGAACGCATCTTTCTGGGCACCCTTCCCAATCTTCAAGGCCTCCTGAAAATCCGCTCCTCCAGGAGGCCTTCCCTGACGAACATCTTCCTTCGCAGATCGCAGCAATCCAACAACCCCCGCTTAAATCTTATGTTCATATCCGTACTATTAATTCGCACTCACTTTTCTCTTTAATTCTGGGGGAATCAACAACTGCAGTGTCGTTTTCTCCTGCCGCCACCGTTTGTAAATACTGCCTTTCTGTCCCTCCAATTGGGTTGGAAGCTCCATGAGGGCAGGAATGGTGTTATCAAGGACTCTGCATAATAATAATAATGATGGCATTTATTAAGCGCTTACTATGTGCTTAGGAGCCCAGTTCATCCCCCTGTTGAAAAACAGTTTCTGGGCTTTCTCCTGCTTCCAACTGTGACCCTGCTCTGTGTGGCCATGATTTTTCTTTTCATATGGTATTTGTTAACTGCTTACCGTGTGCCAGGCACTGTACAGCGTGGAAGCAGCGTGGCTCAGTGGAAAGAACCCGAGCTTTGGAGTCAGAGGTCACGGGTTCAAATCCCAGCTATGCCAATTGTCAGCTGTGTGACTTTGGGCAAGTCACTTAACTTCTCTGTGCCTCAGTTACCTCATCTGTAAAATGGGGATTAAAACTGCGAGCCCCCCATGGGACAACCTGATCACCTTGTCACCTCCCCAGCGCTTAGAACAGTGCTTTGCACATAGTAAGCACTTAATAAATGCCATCATTATTATTATTACTGAGCACTGTAGATACAAGCTAATCAGGTTGGGCACAGTCCCTGTCCCACATGGGGCTCACAGACTTACTCCCCATTTTGCAGATGAGTAAACTGAGGCATGGAGGACTGTGAGCCCACTGTTAGGTAGGGACTGTCTCTATATGTTGCCAATTTGTACTTCCCAAGCGCTTAGTACAGTGCTCTGCACACAGTAAGCACTCAATAAATACGATTGATGATGATGAGGAGGAGTGGAGTGACTTGCCTAAGGTCACACGGTAGACAAGTGGCAGAGCTGGAATTAGAACCCGGGTCCCCTCTGACTCCGAGGCCTGTGCTCTGTCCATTAAGGGAGCTTTGGAAAAGTGCTCGGAATCCAACCAGGTTCGCTTGGTGGTGGAGAAGTTTCACCCAGTAGCACCACGGGACGGTCAGGAGTCACAGCTTGGCTTTCTCCGACCTGGTGGAGAGGTGTCTACCCTCTAAGCTCCATTATTAATAATAGTTCCAGGTATTTATTAAGGAGTTACTATGTAATAACTCCATGTAATAACAGATGTTGCCAACTTGTACTTTCCAAGTGCTTAGTCCAGTGCTCTGCACACAGTAAGCGCTCAGTAAATATGATTGAATGAATAATAATAATAATGATGGTATTTGTTAAGCGTTTACTATGTGCCAAGCACGGTTTTAAGTGCCGGCTTTGCCACGTCTGCTGTGTGACCTTGGGCAAGTCACTTAACTTCTCTGAGCCTCAGTTCCCTCATCTGGAAAATGGGGATTAAGACTGTGAGCCCCACATGGGACAATCTGATCACCTTGTATCCCCCCAGTGCTTAGAACAGTGCTTCGTACATAGTAAGAACTTAACAAATGCCATCATCATCATCATTATTATTATTATTATTATTGCCATCATCATTATTATTATTATTATTATTATTATTATAAATGCCAGGGTGCATACAAGCAAATTGGGTTGGACACAAACTTGCCCCACATGGGGCTCACAATCTTAAACCCTATTTTACAGATGAGAAAACTGAGGGACAGAGCTGACTGGTCCAGTAAACGACTTGTCCGAGGTCATACAGCAGAGTCAGGATTGGAACCCAGGTCCTGCTGACTCTCAGCCCCGTGCTCTATCCACTAGGCCACGCTGCTTCCCTTTACTAAGCGCTGGGGCCGGTACAAGATTTTCAGCTGAGCCACCATCCCTGCCCCACATGGAATTCGTGGTCTAAGTAGAGGGGAGGAAAGGTGTTGAATCCTTATTTCACTGAGGAGGAAACTGAGGCCCAGAGAAGTTAAGTGACTTGCTCAAGGTCGCCCAGCAGGCAAGTGGTAAAAACCAGGTTAGTTTTTGGCACTCAGAGAGAGCACGGGCTTGGGAGTCAGAGGTCGTGGGTTCAAATCCCGGCTCTGCCAATTGTCAGCTGTGTGACTTTGGGCAAGTCGATTAACTTCTCTGGGCCTCAGTTTCCTCATCTGGAAAATGGGGATTAAGACTGTGAGCCCCCCGTGGGACAGCCTGATCACCTTGTAACCTCCCCAGTGCTTAGAACAGTGCTTAGAACAGTAAGCGCTTAATACATTTTTAGAGAAGCAGCGTGGCTCAGTGGGAAGAGCACGGGCTTTGGAGTCAGAGATCATGGGTTCAAATTCCTGCTCCACCAATTGTCAGCTGTGTGACTTTGGGCAAGTCACTTTACTTCTCTGGGCCTCAGTTCCCTCATCTGTAAAATGGGGATTAAGACTGTGAGCCCCCCGTGGGGGCAACCTGATCACCTTGTAACCTCCCCAGTACTTAGAACAGTACTTTGCACATAGTAAGCGCTTAATAAATGCCATAAAAACCCCCAGTTTCCCTGACTCCTGGACTGTGCTCTTTCCACTGCTACTTCTCATAGCACGAGAAGCTGCCCATCATCAA
The DNA here is from genome assembly GCF_015852505.1 of Tachyglossus aculeatus. Taxonomy (NCBI): domain Eukaryota; kingdom Metazoa; phylum Chordata; class Mammalia; order Monotremata; family Tachyglossidae; genus Tachyglossus; species Tachyglossus aculeatus. The sequence continues at coordinate 43,915,644 of NC_052071.1, forward strand.
CTGATGGGCAGTTAGAGAAGCAGCCTGGCTCAGTGGAAAGAGCCCGGGCTTGGGAGTCAGAGGTCATGGGTTCAAATCCCGGCTCTGCCAACTGTCAGCTGTGTGACTTTGGGCAAGTCACTTAACTTCTCTGTGCCTCAGTTACCTCACCTGTAAAATGGGGATCAAGATTGTGAGCCCCGCGTGGGACAACCTGATCACCTTGTAACCTCCCCAGTGCTTAGAACAGTGCTTTGCCCATAGTAAGCGCTTAATAAATGCCATTATTATTATTATTATTATTATTATTATTATTATTATTATCTCTCCCTACCCGCTCTGGCGCTCACCTAAAATAACCCAGCCGCTGGGGAGTTTCCGTCCCTCGTGTCATTCTCCGGAATTCAACTAACTGTTCTGGGGCCCTTTCTGTGAATGGAAGGATTTCCTGATATGGAGTCCAAGGGAGCCTGGACTTGTATGTGCCAAGAACGATTATCCAAAGTAGGAAGAGGCTGGGCCTGACCTCACGCTACTCTAGTTTGGGTACTCTCTGCTCTGGCTACTCGTGTAATAGCCAATTCAGTTTACACCTCTGATCCTTATCTTCGAGGCTTTGAATGGGACAATACTAATATTCTCGTTCCCTCACACAAGACACATTCAGGAAGATCCCATTTGAGAGGCACGTTGCCCTTGGGTGGACCCTTATCACCTGCTCCGATCTCTCCCCCAGACTGGTGAAAGAGGCCCAGGAATTTCCAGGCCCAGGAATTTCCTTGGGCTGATGCGGTCTCCGGCCCTTCGGTAACGACTCGAGGTAAGGGGGTGGTGTGGTCAAGTCATCCCGCCTCCATTTCAATCAAGCAATGATATTTATTGTGTTTAGTACAGCTTAGTAAAGTGCATAGTACAGTGCATTCATTCATTCAATCGTATTTATTGAGCGCTTACTGTGTGCAGAGCACTGTACTAAGCGCATGGGAAGTACAAGTTGCTAACGTATAGAGACGGTCCGTACCCAACAGCGGGCTCACAGTCTAGAAGGGGGAGACAGACAACAAAACAAAACATGTCGACAGGTGTCAAGTCGTCAGAACAAATAGAATTAAAGCTAAATGCACATCAGTAAGTGCTCAATAAATACGATCGAATGAATGAATTTATTGAATGCTTTCCATGTGTGGAGCACAGTACTAAGGTCATTCATTCAGTCGTACTTACTGCACACTTACTGTGTGCAGAGCACTGTTCTAAGCGCTTGGGAAGTACAAGTCTTGGAGAGTACAATAAAACCAAGTTGGTAGACACATTCCCCTCCTCAAATCATTCATTCATTCATTCAATCGTATTTATTGAGCGCTTACTGTGTGCAGAGCACTGCACTAAGTGCATGGGAAGTACAAGTTGGTAACATATAGAGATGGACCCTACCCAACAGCAGGCTCACAGTCTGGAAGGGGGAGACAGACAACAAAACAAAACGTGTCGACAGATGTCAAGTCGTCAGAACAAACAGAATTAAAGCTAAATGCACATCATTAAGCGCTCAATAAATACAATCGAATGAATGAATTTATTGAATGCTTTCCATGTGTGGAGCACAGTACTGAGGTCATTCATTCAGTCGTATTTACTGCGTGCTTACTGTGTGCAGAGCACTGTACTAAGCGCTTGGGAAGTACAAGTCTTGGAGAGTACAATAAAACCAACTTGGTAAACACAGTCCCCTCCTCAAATCATTCATTCATTCATTCAATCGTATTTATTGAGCGCTTACTGTGTGCAGAGCACTGTACTAAGCGCATGGGAAGTACAAGTTGCTAACATATAGAGACGGTCCGTACCCAACAGCGGGCTCACAGTCTAGAAGGGGGAGACAAACAACAAAACAAAACATGTCGACAGGTGTCAAATCGTCAGAACAAATAGAATTAAAGCTAAATGCACATCATTAAGCGCTCAATAAATATGATCAAATGAATGAATTTATTGAATGCTTTCCATGTGCGGAGCACAGTACTGAGGTCATTCAGTCACATTTACTGAGTGCTTGCTGTGTGCAGAGCACTGTACTAAGCGCTTGGGAAGTACAAATCTTGGAGAGTACAATAAAACCAAGTTGGCAGACACATTCCCCGCCTCAAATCAACGGCCTAGTGGACAGAGCCACTAGGAGTCAGAAGGACATGGGTTCTAATCCTGGCTCTGCCACTTCTCTGCCGGGTGACCTTGGGTAAGTCATTTCATTTCTCTGGGCCTCAGTGCCCTCATCTATAAAATGGGGATTGAGACTGTGAGCCCCATATAGGCCAGGGCCCCTCTCCAACCCGATTATCTTGTTCCTTCCCCAGCGCTTAGAACAGTGCCTGGCACATAGTAAGTGTTTAACTACCACTCCCTTTAGATTGTAAACTCATTGTCAGCAGGGAATGATCTGTGTTCTCTGTTTATTTATTGTTGTAGTGTGCTCTCCCAAGCGCTGAGTACAGCGCTCTGCACATGGTAAGCACCCAGTAAATACGATTGAATGAAAATACCACAGTTATTACTATTACTCAGAAAGGCTCTGAGCATCTCCCACAGGGTGACCCCAGAAGGGGAATGTTTAAAGGGCCGCCCCCCGGTCTAAGGAGAAGGATGCACACGGGGAGATGATTCGGCAGATACGGCCGATTGTCATCACCTCGTTTCTTCTCGGCTTCAACACTTAAATAATGGTTTCCCGGAGAAACCGAGCCTCTTAACCTATGCCACACACAAGGTCCTGGATGAAAGGAATAACAGGCGCATTCCATCGGCATGAGACAGGTCTAGGAGTTAACCATTTCTCCACTGAAAGGCGGCTATGAAGCAACAGGCTTTCCACCCTCGGAGGTAGTGGGATCAGTTGTTCTCCAGGTTGAACTCTTCCAGGGTGGGGAATGCTGGCATGCGGTCTTTGGTGCCGGTTTTTTTTGCATCTTCTGGGTCGGGCTTTATGCCGAGGACTGGAGCCCCGCAACTTGTTCAAGAAACTCAGCCCTGGTAGGGTCTGAGGTTCAAAGACCCACCTGAGATCCAGAGAGTGTCAGTGTGACCTAGTGGATAGAGCTCTGGCTGGAGACCCGAGTTCTAATCCCAGCCCTGTCACTTGTCTGGTGTGTGAACTTGGGCCAGTCACTTCACTTCTCTGGGCCTCAGTTGCCTCATTTTTAAAATGGGGATTCATGCCGTGAGCCCCATGTGGAACATGGACTTTGTCCAACCCAATTAGCTTGTATCTACTCCAGTGCTTGGTGCAGTGCTTGGCACATAGTAAGCACTTAACAAATCCAAAAAAACAATCATTCCACCATCAGAAAGACGGATGAGTACGGAGTCCATCTGGGGAACATGTGACTTCAAGAGTGGGAGTCAGTATCATAATTGTGGCAGTTGCTAAGCGCTTAATATGGACCTAGTACTGGGGTCCATACAAGATGAACAAATAGGACGCAAGTTTCTGTCCCACATGGGGCTCAAAGACTGGGGGGGGCGGGTAGGAAAGAAGGGATTTTTATCCCCCATTTTACAGATGCGGAACGGAGGCACAGGGGATATGTGAAGTGCCTAATACCTCCCAGCAGGGAAGCGGCAGAGATCTGATTAGAACCCAGGTCTCAACTCCCATTCTTGGGTTTTTTCCACAAAGTCCCGCTGCTTCTGATCTTACCCAGCCACTACAACCAACTATTGCTTCAGCACTCCTACACCAATTATGCACTGACGCACCAAACCCATCCGCAGCACTGCAGCACATACGAACCCTACCATTTAAGCACTTACTCATCTATAATCCACTTTTCCTTTCTCTCCCTCTGCCTGTTAATTAAATTACATCACCCTTCCCTCCACTAGGCTCTAAGCTGCTTCAGGACAAGGGTGTCAATGTCTTCAAATTCTGTCGTCCTCTTCCCAACCCGTAGCACTGAGCACTTTGAAAGAAGGTGTTCAATAAATATGGTTGTTGGAGCGACAAGCCACTCTGCCTCTTTGTGCTTCAGCGTCCTTAAGCAGCATGGCTTAGTTCATTCATTTATTCAGTTGTATTTATTGAGCACTTCCTGTGGGCAGAGCACTGTAGTAAGCGCTTGGAAAGTACAGCTCAGGAACAGAGACTATCCCTGCCCACAGCGGGGTCACAGTCTAGAAGGGGGGAGACAGTCATCAAAACAAGTACACAGGAATCAGTAGCATTATTATAAATAAATGGAATTATAGATATGTGCACATCATTAATAAAAATAAATAGAATTATAATTATAAATATGTACATATATGCTCAAGTGCTGTGGGATGGGGAGGGGGGTAGAGCAGAGGGAGCTAATGGGGGCGATGGGGAGGGGAGGAGGAGCAGAGGAAAAGGGGGGCTTATTCTGGGAAGGCCTCCTGGAGGAGGCAAGCTTTCAGTAGGGCTTTGAAGGGGGGAAGTGTGCTAGTTGGCTAGAACACGGGCCTGGGCGTCAGAAGGACCTGGACACTAATCCTGGGTCTGCCACATGTCTGCTGTGTGAACTTGGGCAAGCCGCTTCACTTCTCTGGGCCTCAGTTATGTCATCTGTAAAATGGGGATGAAGAGTGTGATCCCCATGAGGGACAGGGACTGTGTCCAACCTGATTAACTGGTATCTACCCTAGCAGTTATGTGCTTGGCACAGAGTAAGCACTTAACAAGTACCATTATCATTATTATTATTATTATTGCTATCTTGCAGAGCAGAAGACATTTGCAGGAATGTTTCCCTTCAAGACTGTTAGCGGTATCTCGGAAGATCACTGATAGAAGCACCTAGGAAAGGCTTAGGAGGTACACCAGGGGAATTTGTTAGTGAGAAAATCAATCGTATTTATTGAGCGCTTACTATGTGCAGAGCACTGTACTAAGTGCTTGGGCAGTACAAATTGGCATCACATAGAGACAGTCCCTACCCAACAGTGGGCTCACAGTCTAAAAAAGAAAAGTAGGAGGAAGGGGAAGAAGGGAAGATGGAGAGAAACTATTAAGGAGGGAGAGAGGGAGATGGCATGGAAATGGTTGTAGTGTCGCATCTGATCAATCAATCAATCAATCAAGGGTATTGCATGCTTACAGTGTGCAGAGCACTATAGTAAGCAGTCTTAGTACCCAAGAAAGAAAGAGGAGTTGGAGAGGGAAACTGTGTCCTGATGACATGGGGTTGGTGAAGGAGTAATGTTGAGCGAATACCATGAACTGCCCAAAAAATAAACAAGTGGATTTTGGGGCAAATTAAACCAGAGTGGTCCTTGGAAGGCCAAATGACTCAACTTAGATTAGCATATTTTGGGCACAGAATCAGGAGGACTAATTCTCTAGAGAAGACACCAGTGCCAGGAAAAGTACAGGGAAAACGTGGAAGAGGCAGACTGGCAGCTAGATCAATCAATCAATCAATCGATCATATTTATTGAGTGCTTACTGTGTGCAGAGCACTGTACTAAGCGCTTGGGAAGTACAAGTTGGCAACATATAGAGACAGTCCCTACCCAACAGTGGGCTAGAGACCATAATAATGATAATGAAAGAACCATTTGAAAAGTTGCGGATTATGGTAGAATATAGGATTTTCTGGAGAAAGTATATCCATGGAGTCACTATGAGTTGGAAATGACTCTATGGCTCTTAATAATAAAATAATAATGATGTTGAGTGTATTGAAAATATGAGCCCCATGTGAGGCAGGGACTGTGCCCAACCTGACTAACATGTATCTACCTCAGTGCTTAGAACGGTGCTTGGCACCTAGTAAGTGCTTAACAAGTACCATAATCACTATTGTTATTATTACTAAAGTGGTAAGAGGAGTTTTTTGGGGGCCCAGTGAAAAAGGACCTGGAAGCGTTTTCATCTAACAAGTTGAGTAGCAGTGTGGCCTAATGAAAAGAGCCCGGGCCTGGGAGTTGGAGGACCTGGGTTCTAATCCCGGCTCTGCCACTTGTCTGCTGTGTGACCTTGGGCAAGTGACTTCACTTCTCATCTGTAAAATGGGGATTTATATTCTACTCTCTCCTACCTAGACTGTGAGCCCCATGTGGGACAAGGTCTGAGTCCATCCTGATAACCCTGTGTCTACTCTAGCGTTTAGACCAGTGCTTGGAACATAGTAAGTGCTTAATAAATACTGTAAAAATAATAAAGGGGGGAGGAGGGATTGGATGGTGGGGGCTTTAGTTGTGGGGAGTGAAAGAGACTGGAAAGCAAAGGATGGAAAATGACACTTTCCCCCAAGCCTGTCACCATAGGTAGGAGAGAGCAGGTACGGTCAGTTCTCCGATAGTGAGGAGGCGGCGTTTCTTTTTTTTTTAATGGAATTTATTAAGTTCTTACTGTGTGCAAAGCACTGGGGGGTGGAGTTACAAGATGATCAGGTTGTCCCACGGGGGGCTCACAGTCAAGCCCCATTTTCCAGATGAGGTAACTGAGGCACAGAGAAGTTAAGTGACTTGCCCAAAGTCACACAGCTGACAATTGAACCCATGACCACTGACTCCAAAGTCCGGGCTCTTTCCACTGAGCCACGCTGCTGTGTTCTTTACGGACTTGCACCGTAGCCTTGATGGAAGCCACCCGAAGGTGCGCCACCATTTCTTCCTACCTTAGATCCCGTTCTATCCCTGCCCCTCACTGGGTTCACAGCCTAAGACAGAGGGAGAGCTGGAATTGAATCCCCGTTATACAGATGAGGAAACTGAGGCTCCGAGAGATGAAGCGACTCGTCCAAGGTCATACAGCGGGCAGGCGGCAGAGCCAGAATCAGAACCCAAGTCCTCTGATTCCCGGGCCCGTGTTTTTTCCACTAGGCCACGCTTGCCTGCCCTAGCGGGAGCCTCGTGAACAGTTCTCGGTCGATGTTGGAAAACGAGAGCGATCCAGACATCACTGGGTTAAAGATTCTCTGCGTTTGGGGTTTCATTCCTGTCGTAGCCGGGAGGTGTTCATTGTCAGAAGAGTTGAGCTATGAGCTATATACATGGTAACAACCATTATGTCTACTGGATCCCAGCCACCGAGTGAGGTGTTTGCCAACATCTCCTGTTACAACAAAGGACGATACTACCGATGCTAGTAAGCATGAGATGGTAGCCTTGCCAGTTCAAACTAACCCAGGACGGGCTGGTCGGGACATGCAGATGACTGTCCCCGGAGGCATCACCTACTTACGAGGATTGATCCTGGGAGAAAAATCTCCCAGAGAAAGACCAGCTCCAAAGTAGATGGGAATACCCCTTTCCCCAAACCACCATTCCTACCCAGGGCAGAAGGCTGTGGGTTCTAATCTCCGCTCCTCCACGTGTCTGCTGTGTGACCTTGCGCAGGTCAATTTCACTTCTCTGGGCCTTGGTTTACCTCAGCTGTAAAATGGGGATTAAGACTGAGAGCCCCATGTAGGTCAGGGACTTTGTCCAAACTGATTAACTTATATCTACCCCAGAGCTTAGAACAGTGCTTGGCACATAGTAAGCACTTAACAAGTACCATAATGCTTATTATTTTATTACCCTAACCTTAGAACCTCCCTACCTCCACATGTGGATGGGAAGGAAGTGACTGAAAATACATCTGGAAGACCGTGGACGTCAAAGGTAACTTTTTGCATCTCATCTCCTCTCTACTAGGATTGAGGCTGTGAAAGGATTTCCAGGAAGTGGAGAGGTGGGGTTGCTGAAATCCAGCCAATCGGTGGTATTTATTGAATGCTTACTGAGCGTGCAGAGCACTGTACTAAGCACTTGGGAGAGTACAGTACCACAGAGTTGGTAGACGTATCCCCTGCCCACAAGGAGCTTAGAGGTCTAGAGGAGGAGCTCGCAGTCCAATGACGAGGCTGTCTGCGTTGGACTTAGTATTTTCTCCCCTGGGGAATCTTTCACATTTTCAATCACCCCAACATCCTCTCTGTCCTCCATGTTCATAATCTTGGAGTTACTTCTGTCCCAAGACTTGTACCAAATACAGATGATTTCTCTTCATGTTCTGTGCTCTGATCTTCCACCTCCTCTCTATTCCTTCAACCACTGCCCTTATCTCCTCATGACAGGATCAGTAAGAAGCAGCTCCTTGCTAATCTCCTCACCTCTAGCCTTCGCCACTATATTCTACCCATCAGACACTCAATCAATGGTATCGATTGAGAGCTTACTGTTCAAAGAGCATTGGACTAAGTTCTTGAGCTTTCCCCCCAGCCCCTGCCTGGTCCTCTGTGTCACCTGTAGCCCCAGGACCACCTCCCATGAGCTTTCACTCCCGAATTTTGCCCACTGTCCCTGCCTGATCCCTCAGCCAGCTGGGGTCTTGACCAAATTTTCCCAGCTTACTGCAGAGCATGTGATGTGGGACAGGTTCTAAAGCCTCACTGAAGTCAACATAAGTGACTTAAAATAGTCACCGCTGCAGTCCTGGTTAAGGGTTTACTATATGCCAGATGTTGAAGTAACTAAAATATCAATACGTCACTCAGCGCCCCTGCCCCACACAAGACTCACGGCCTAAGGGGGAGAGAGAACAGGTATTTAATTCCCATTTTACAGGGGAGGAAACTGAGGCAGGGAAGTTGCACGACTTACCCAAGGTCACACAGCAGGCATGCAGCAGAGTCGGGATTAGAACCCCCATCTTCTGATGTCCAATGCTGTGCTCTATCCACAGGTGCGAGCCCCTTGTGTCTATTTCCCATCTGTATACTTTTTCTCACCCCTCAGTACAGAGTTCTGCACATAGTAAGTACTTAATGAATACTATTACTCCTACTATTACTAGCTGCTGCTACTGCTTCTACTGCTGTCCACCAGACAGCTTCTTCTCAATATGATCCATCTCCTTCATCCTCTCTACCGAGCTTTCCGCTCTGACCTAGAAGGTGATTTGAGTGGCACCTGCAGGCTTTTGGCTCTTGGAAACAGTCTCATTATTACCCAGCACCTCATCTCTTTGTAGTTGTTGGAAATATAATCTGTGACCACTTTCTTCCAGCATTTTTCTGGGGTGGGAGTTAAGATGCCAGTCTCTAATTTCCAGAATCTTCCCTTTTAATGAGGTTTCATATGTGTTTGTGTGTGTGTGTGTCGGGGGGGGGGGGTGTTTATGTTTAATTTGTAATAAGTTGACTCTTTTCCAATCTTTTGTCATTCCAAGTCCCCGGTGCATTAGTTAATTAATTGTGTTATTTGTTAAGTAGCAGACACTGTACTAAGTGCTGAAGACCCCCTGAGATCCAGAGAGCATCAGTGTGACCTAGTGGATTGAGTGCTAAGCCTACTAAGTGCTGGGGTAGATAAAAGGTAATCAGTTCCCACGGTCTATGTAGGAGGGAAAGCAGCCATCGAATCCCCATTTTAAAGTTGAGGAAACAGACCCAGAGTAGTTAAGTGACTTGCCTGTGGTCACACAGCAAAGTGTCGAAGTCAGGATCGGAACCCAGGCCCTCTGTCTCCCAGGCCACTTTCCCCTAGGCCACATTACTTCCCTGCAATCACAACACCAAGAGTCTAGTGGATCTGCATCACTCTGGCCAATTCTTTTCACATTCAGTGTGTGGGGCGATTATCTAGGTCTGGAGAGTACCTGTGAGCCCACTGTTGGGTAGGGACTGTCTCTATATGTTGCCAATTTGTACTTCCCAAGCGCTTAGTACAGTGCTCTGCACATAGTAAGCGCTCAATAAATACGATTGATGATGATGATGATTTGGTTCCAAACCTCACGGCTGCTTGGCCTTCTTTATCCAAGCAGACTGGGATAGGGAGTTGGCCTTATTTCTGATCCCATTTGCTTCAGCTTCTGTTCCCCTCTGGTTTCTTGCACAAGCCAGCTCAGGTGTCTAAGTTTACAGCCCCCACCCCGCCACCCAAAACCCGGCTCCAACCCTTTCACAAGGGAGATTCGCCGCCAGCCAAACCGGTTTGGTAAGTGGGTATATCTGCGTGATGCCGGGAAGAACCGAGGACGGGAATGAAAAACAGTTTGGTCCCCTTTAAGGGCGCTTAGTAAGGAACTTGTAGGCAAATGTCAGGGGAAAATACCTAGCTAGCTTTGTGCAATCTGAAAGGGTGGAGGGTGGAGGAAGGCAAGGCCGTGGAGAGGGAAGATTCCACCACCATTTAAAACTCGCTTTGATTTTGAACGTTTCAGAGTTTAGACTTTTTCCAAATTCAAGCAGCTGCCACGCCGGGGGACTCTGCCCTTAGATGTGGTATTTTTCCACTCCTGTTCTCCCACTTTCATAAGCGCTTAAACGACTTTGAGACGAGAAACTCAAGGAAGCCCTTCTCCCACTGAGGATGAAGCACCCAGTCCCCCTCAGATATATGTGTTGCACACTCCTTTGTGTAAGCAGCAAACATGCACACCTTATATATTGACAGGTCGAATTACCATCAGACAACTTGTTGCACCTGCAGAATACAAGTGCTTGTGTAAACAGGTAAACAGACATAGAGATACCCTCTGTACATACAGAACAAATATTTGTGCATTTAAGAACCTGTTCCTACAAGCAAATGGCAATTTACATGTTCAGTTACCTATTTGCTTGTGCAAACACCGATTTAACAGAAGTAATTTCAGATCCCCATTTCAGAGTTTACCAAACAAACACTTTTGAACTTGCAGGCCAGGCCCAGCGGTGATTGACCTGCCTTCCTCCATTAGCCCTAGAACATAACTCTGTACAGTTCCTCTGGAAAGCAGGCCAAGAGCCGGCAGGTCTCACTACCCAAACACATAACTGGGTACACAGAATAGTCTGGTACACAAACAGACCACATTCCTTGTCAGCTGAGGGCTTGCGCCGTGATTTTTTCACGTGCCATCGAAAAGAGATGAACTCCTGACCCCTCTTGCTCAATTTTCTCTCCTGTCTTCCCTGACAGAGACAGATGAGAAAGAAGTATATAAGTCGCATACATTCTGGTCCCAGAGTTTCAGATGGATCAGTTATCGATCCTGGCGGGAGAAGTGTTTGGATTGCCAAATAACACCACCTCTGCTGTAGATTGTACTCAACCCTCAGACCACACTGAATCCAGCTCTCAGGAAAGCAGCAAATTGAAGCTGTAGAATTGCCATGGCAATGACATTTACTTTTGATAGCAGTGTAAGGAAGGAGAGGTCAACAGTGGGTCCTGAATCTCTGGGCCTACATTTCCAACTGTAAATGGGACAGTGCTCAATGTTTAGGACAGTGCTTGACAAGTAATAATAATGATAATAATGACGTTAGTGGTATTTGTTAAGCACTTAGTATGTGCCAGGCACTGTACTAAGCGGTGGGCCTACAGTTCCAACTGTAAATGGGACAGTGCTCAATGTTTAGGACAGTGCTTGACAAGTAATAATAATGATAATAATGATGTTAGTGGTATTTGTTAAGCACTTAGTATATGCCGGGCACTGTACTAAGCGGTGGGGTGGGTACCGGCCAATCGGGTTGGACAAGATCCGTGTCCCACATGGGACTCACAGTCTCAATCCCCGTTTTACAGATAAGGTAACTGAGGTCCAGAGAAGTGAAGTGACTCACCTAAGGTCACACAGCGGATAAGTGGTGGAACTAGGATTAGAACCCAGGTCCTTCTGACGTCCAGGCCCATGCTCTATTCACTAGGCCACTCTGCTTCGCGTTCAACATATGTAACGATAATAGTTAACTGGGCCATTGAAGAGGCCGCTATGGTGGTAAAAGACCACTTACAGAGCGACTCACCAGTTCCCAAGATTAACGTCTAGTCCGTTCCTCACGTAGAAGAACGTGATCGAAAAGAGGCCTGGTGAACTGTAGCTAAGTGACCCGGCTTCCTTTCCGGTCTGGCCCTGCCCTGTCCCTCCCCATCACGTTTGAATAATTACAGCCTGAAGCTACAGCATGGTTTTCGCACCTTTCCGTGCCCCCCTGGGCTGGTGTGACAACACGGTGTGTCCTTACAATCTCATCCTGTCTGGATGAGGTGCCAGGTCACCAGTGACACATTCAGAATGTGCCCTGAACCCGGGGATGGAGATCTTGAGAAGAGGGCGGGCACCCATCAAGAGCACTGCCCTGATGTGGGTGAGCGTGAGAAAAGAGGAGCGCAGAGCACAGAAATGTGAGAACAGTCTGAGGACAGGGTTCGGCGTGAGCTGGTCCGCTTTGTTTGACCTTCGCAAAGACTCGACAGGCCTCCCTGCCGCTGGTTTGGATGGGAGCGAAGTCACCCATTTGAAGCTCCGTGGGTATTAAATTCATCTAGGCCCCAAACCAATGCTGATCGAAAATGAAAACAAAGATTCAGAGGGTTGGCACCTGCTGGCCTTGTCCACCCTGACGTACCATGGCTTGGTGGACAAAAGGAGAAGTCCCTCTTCTTCATTGGAGGGTCACTCAGACAAGCTGGCTGGTCCCAGGAGTTTGTCTCTGTGAGAGAAACAGAGAGAGACAAGTGAGCTGCAGAGAAAACCTGGAGAGAAATGTGCTCCATCTGACTGGAAAAGAGGGTGCATTGAACTGGAATCCTGATATCCACCATTCTGTTTTCAGTCTGGGACTTCTTAGAGATCAAGCAGGAACTGTTTTCTGTGAAATGAAAAGTTTTCACTTTTCTTTTCTCGACTTGTGATAACCCAAGAAAGGGCAAGAAAAACTACGGATTAAGCCTAGCATAGGGATTAGAGCACAGGCCTGGGAGTCCCAAGGTCATGGGTTCTGGTGCAGGTTCCACCACTTGTCTGCTGTGTGATTTTGGGCGAGTCACTTCACTTCTCTGTGCCTCAGTTCCCTCATTTGTGAAATGGGGATTGAGACTGTAAGCCCCACGTGGGACAGGAACTGTGCTCAACCTGATTTGCTTGTATCCACCTTCTAGACTTCTAGACTGTGAGCCCACTGTTGGGTAGGGACCGTCTCTATAGGTTGCCAACTTGGACTTCCCAAGCGCTTAGTACAGTGCTCTGCACACAGTAAGTGCTCAATAAATACGACTGAATGAATGAATCCACCTCAGTGCTTAGTGCTGTGCCTGGCACAGTAAGTGCTTAACAGATACTATTATTATTAACTATAAGCCCTGGCAAACTTTCCCTTTGGAGGGTCACTCTGTCTCCCCTGTGGTTTTATAAATTCTGAAGAGGGAGGAAATCTTGGAAGCAAAAATGGCAAGACCCAAGGACGGAAAGTTCCGATTTCTCTGAAGCCTAGGCTTCAACTCCATCCTCTTCCTGAATCAATCCATCAGTGGTATTTATTGAGCGCTCGCCGTGTGCCAACTCATGTGCTTATGCTACAGCAGCCAAGAGTGGCATTTCAGGAATCTAACCAAGTTGGTAATTAAACACATGGGACTGCCAAGATAAAGTGTTGAATGGTAGGGTTGGGGTGCTAGGTTGGTGTGGATAATACAATGCAGAGAATTCCTTACTCTGCAGTCCTACCCCCTTGGAGGGCTCTGCTGTGAGGGAGGGTGAAATTGTCTGGATCTTCCGAAGAAATCTCTGGGGCCTTCTCTAGGCTGGAAGCTCATTATGAGCAGGGAACGTGTCTGCTAATTCTGTTGCAGTGTACTCTCCCAATAATAATAATAATGATGGCATTTATTAAGCGCTTTCTATGTGCAAAGCACAGTTCAAGTTGGCAACATATAGAGGGCCCTACCCAACAGTGGGCTCCAGTCTAGAAGGGGGAGACAGACAGCAAAACAAAACATGTGGATGGGTGTCGAGTCATCAGAACAAATACAATTAAAGCTAAATGTACATCATTAACAAAATAAATGGAATAGTAAATACTTACAAGTAAAATAAATGGAGTAATAAATCTGTACAAACATATATACAGGTGATGTGGGGAGGGGAAGGAGGTAGGGCGGGGGTGATGGGGAGGAGGACAGGAAAAAGGGGGCTCAGTCTGGGCTACTACTATTTTCTCTTCACCCTATCATGAAATTGCTGAAGCTTCCGTTTGAGGAGAGCCATCCCACTCATCAATCAATTAATCATATTTTTTGAGTGCTTTCTGTGTGTAGGTACTAAGCGCTCCGGAGAGTACAATGCAACAGAGTTGGTAGACGTGTTCCCTGCCCACAAGGAGCTTCCAGACACTCCTTATTCCTTTTTATCTAAGTACGCACAAGGGTTGGAAGAAACATTCACCGATTTACAATGTCCTCTATACGTAATGGTTTTGCAATTTTGTTCTAAATTATATTCTCTACTCTACATGGCCGTGTTCGGTACACTCAGCAAACTCATTTCCTCAAAAATGATGAAATGGAAAGTTGTGACATCCTCGGTGATCTAAGAGCTGTGCTTTTTGTCTCTAAGGGGCTGTGCAATCTTTGGTTAACCAGACACTACCTCAAACAGCTTATCCAGTTAGAGCTTGCTCAAGTCCTGATCAATCATATTGGACAAAGAAGAAGAAGTGAGGGGGAAGAGGGAGATTGCATGACAAATTCAAGAACACCCTGGTTGGTTGAAGGGTGTGTGTGTTAGCTTGGATTTTCATTAGTCATTTATTACCAATAGAGGAATGATTATTGTACAAATAAGAAGCAGTTTGCTTAGGGAACTCTTTGTCCATTGTGTATGTGTGAAAGAAGCTGTCTCGCATCTAGGGCCTCTCAAAGTCCACTAATTGCTACTCGATTATTGAACACATAAAAACATTACTGCACACTTCAAGCAGGTTGTTGTCCGTTGTCCGATAGCTGTTTATTGCCCTTTTCCCTTTCTGATTCTACAGTTACACGAACGCCTTGTTTTTAATCAACCTCCGGAGATTGGAACTAGATGACAGGGTTGTTTCCAGTTTTACGAACAGACCTGTACGGTGGCGGAATGGTGGAACTTGACCACATTGAAAAATTTGTCAAGAGCAGTGTTTGGTTTGAGTCAGATGTGATTGAATTGTGGTGTCCAAATATTATTTTTAATTGCTCACTATTATTTTTAGTTGCTCTCAGGGGGGGACTAAATGAGTTGGGTTGTCCGTTGTGCTCTGAGCCCACTTAGGCCTCCCTCTCTACTATATGCCAGACACGCACTCTCTGGTTTGTGCCACTTCCCCCCTTGTTATTTTTTGTTGTTGTTTTTGGTATTCGTTTAGTGCTTACTATGTACCAGGCACTATACTAAGCGCTGGTGTAGAGCTATAATCCTATTTATTCTGACAGTTTTGACACCCGTCTACGTGCTTTGTTTTGTTGTCTGTCTCCTCCTTCTAGACTGTGAGCCTGTTGTTAGGTAGGGTCCATCTCTATATGTTGCGGACTTGTACTTCCCAAGCACTTAGTACAGTGCTCTGCACACAGTAAGCACTCAATAGATACAGTTGAATGAATGAATACAAGTTAATCAGGTTGGACACAGTCCCTGTCCCACATGGGGCTCGTAGTCTTCATCTCCATTTTTCAGATGAGGGAACTTAGGCCCAGACAATTTAAGTGACTTGACCAAGGTCACACAGCAGACGAGTGGAGGAATTGGAATTAGAACCCAGGTCTTTCTGACTTTCAGGTCCCTTGTCCTTCAGGATGTCAGCTCGCCGAAGCCCAGCTCACTGGCAGGGATGGGATCCCCCTTCACACCTTCCTCTCCCCCGCTCAGGGTTTCTGGAGACTGTTAGAGGACTGGAGTGTATAAATGGAAGCAAGCCCACTGTTCGTTTTGGTACTGAGACCGAGGGTTTTCTTTGGGGGTCATTCAGTCCATCAACCAGATTTATTGAGGGCTTTCTATGTGCAGAGCCCTGCTCTAAATGCCTGGGAGAGTGCATTATAACAGATACATTCCCTGCCCACAACAAGCTTACAGTCTAGAGGGGGAGACAGACATTAATAGAAATAAATACAATTACAGATACATACATAAGTGCTGTGGGGTCGAGATGGGGATGAATAAAGGGAGCAAGGCAAGGGGTGGGAGAAGAGGAAAGGAGGGCTTAGTCAGGGCAGGCCTCTTGGAGGAGATGGGCCTTCAGTAAGGCTTTGAAGCCGGGGAGGAGGAGATGTGTGACTTCAGTAAGGCATTGAAGCGGGGGAAAGTCACCGTTCGTCGGATATAAGGAGGAAGGGCTTTCCAGGCCAGAGGCAGGACGTGGGCGAGAGGTTACTGGCGAGATGGACTAGATGGAGGTACAGTGAGAAGGTTGGCGTTAGACTGAGAACTCATGTGATACAGGGACTATGTCCGGCCTGATAAGCACTGTATCTACCCCACTGCTTAGAACAATGTTCAAGTGCTTAACAAATACCATCATTTTTTCCAACAGTGTGGCTCAGGGGAAAGAGCCTGGGCTTTGGAGTCAGAGGTCATGGGTTCAAATCCCAGCTCCGCCAAGTGTCCGCTATGTGACTTTGGGCAAGTCACTTAACTTCTCTGTGCCTCAGTTACCTCATCTGTAAAATGGGGATGATGACTATGAGCTCCCCCCTGGGACAAACTGATCACCCTGCAACCTCCTCAGCACTTAGAACAGTGCTTTGCACATGGTAAGTGCTTAATAAATGCCATTAAGAAAAAAAAAAACTGTCTCCCTCTTCTGATTGGGCCCCACCCTGGGCTACTTACCCTGGGGCTTGCTACCTCAACAACAATAATAATAATAATAATAATAATAATGGTATTAAGCGCTTACTATGTGCCGAGCACTGTTCTAAGCACAGGAGTAGATACAAGGCAGTCAAGCTGTCCCATGTGGGGCTCACAGTCTTAATCCCCATTTTACAGATGAGGTAACTGAGGGACAGAGAAGTTAAGTGACTTGCCCAAAGTCACACAGCTGATCAGTGGCAGAGCTGTGATTAGAACCCAGGACCCCTGACTCTCAAGCCCATGTTCTTTCCATTAAGCTGTGCTTCTTCAATCAATCAGTGGTATCTATTTAGCGCTTACTGTGTGTAGAGCACTGTACTAATCAGTGTACTAAGCACTGTACTAAGCAGTACCTCCTAGACTCCATCCCAGCCATGAGCTTTAGAGCCTCAGAACTTTCTCTAGCCTGTAAGCTCATTGTGGGCAGGAAATGTAACTAGAAACTCTGTTCATATTATACTCTCCCAAGTGCTTAATATAGTGCTCTGCCACATAAATGCCCAATAAATACTATTGATTGATTCATCCTCTCGCCTTTCCAGAGGAGCTTTAAGTCAGAGCCACTTTTATGTCTGTCTCTCCCGCTAGAGTGTAAGCTCTTTGTGGGCAGGCAATGTGTCACTTGATTTGAACTTTCCCAGTGCTTTGTGAAATCCAACAGTCCATGGCATTTTTTGAGCACTTACCTTGTGCAGAACACTTTACTTAACACTTGGAATAGTATGAGAGAATAAATAGATAAGGATTCCTGCTCTCAAGCAGCTTACAAGGCAGCGGGGTGTGATTGTTTGTATCCAGTTGGCGCTCAATACATGTTACTATCAAGACCGTTGGCTCCCTGTAGGCGGGGAAAGTTTCTACCACCTCTACTCTAAGTGCACAATAAATACAACTGATTGGTGGATTAATTGATACTACTATTGTCAGTCGATATATTTATTGAGCATTTGCTGTGTGCAGAGCACTGTACTAAGCTCTTGGGAGACTATACTATAGCACTATAAGAGACACGTTCCCTGCCAACAATGAGAGGGGAACCTTATAGCTAGACTGAGAATCTCCATCCAACGTGACTGAAATCTAACTCTCCACAGAGGTGGGAGGAAGCATTTGAAAGGGGTGAGGGCAACCCGTTCGTGATGAAAGCAGAGTGGGAAGCAGTGTGGCTTAGTGGAAAGAGCACGGGCTTGGGAATCAGAGATCATGGGTTCGAATGCCGGCTCTGCCGGTTGTTAGCTGTGTGACAACGTTTTCTAGACTGTGAGCCCGCTGTTGGGTGGGGACCGTCTCTATGTGTTGCCAACTTGTACTTCCCAAGCACTTAGTACAGTGCTCTGCACACAGTAAGCGCTCAATAAATACGATTGAATTGAATTCTCTGTGCCTCAGTTACCTCATCTGTAAAATGGGGACTAAGACTGTGAGCCCCACGAGGGATATCTATCCCAGCACTTAGAACAGTGCTTGGCACATAGTAAGCACTTAACAAATACCATGATGATTATTATTATTATTCTAAAAGAGCAGGGGGTACCAACCGAAGCAAACCCAGGCCTCCTCAGTCCATTCTCTTCTTAAAAATCTCAGTGCTAGGAAATGAATTCCTTTAGCAGTAATCAGTGATTATGACCATTGTGTCCTTTCATCTTTCCGGAACTCCTCCTCTTCTCCCTTCTCCTACAGCTCCAGTTTCTTTCCACAGCTCCTTGTTCTGCCTTCAGGAGAGAGAGTGGTTGACTCTTCCCTGTCCATGGTGAAATAATCCTTCACACACACAGACACTGTTATTGTTACCCATCAGCCTGCTTCTCCATAGAGTAAATATCAACACTTGTCTTATGCCATCGAGTCGTCTTCGACACATAGCAAGGCCATGGACACATTTATTCATTCATTCATTCATTCACTCATTCATTCATTCAGTCGTATTTATTGAGCACTTACTGTGTGCAGAGCACTGTACTAAGCACTTGGGAAGTACAAGTCGGCAACCTATAGAGACGGTCCCTACCCAACAACGGGCTCACAGTCTAGAAGGGGGAGACAGACAACAAAACAAAACATGTAGACAGGTGTCAAAATTTGTTAAGCCCTTACTATTTGCCAAGCACTGTGGTAGACAAAGTACCATCGGATTGATTGATTATCTGGGGTAGATTGATCAATTAATCATATTTATTGAGCGCTTACTGTGTGCAGAGCACTGAACTAAGCCTTGGGAGAGGACAATATCATAATGTAACAGAGTTGGTAGGCACATTCCCTGCCCACAATGACCATACCATCTAGAGGGGGAGACAGACACTAATTTAAACAAATAAATTATGGATATGAACGTAGTCGGTCATATCGAACACTTACTACTTGCAGTTCACTGTACTAAGTCCGTAGGAGAGTTTAATACAACGGAATTAACAGACACGTAAGTGCTGTGGGGCTGAGGGAGAGGTGAATAAAGGGAGCAAATCCAAGTGCCAGGGTGACGCAGAGGGGAATAGGAGAAGAGGAAATGAGGGCTTAGTCAGGGAAGGCTTCTTGGAGGAGATGTGCCTTGGGGCCCATTTTACTGATGAGGTAACTGAGGCACAGAGAAGCTTAGTGACTTGTCCAAGCTCACACGTCAGACAAGAGATGGAGCTGGGATTAGAATCCAGGTCCTTCTGACTCCCAAGTCCAAGCTCTATGCAATAGGCCATGCTGCTTCCCTGGCATTATTGAGTTTTATATTCCCAACATCTTGGTACAGCTCTCTGCACCCAGTAAGTGCTCAGTAAATACCATGGATTCATCGATGGGATGAAAGTGAACCTGAGAACCAAGTCCCTTCTGAAGAATCTGGCCGGCAAAGAAAAAAAATAATAATAGTAATGATGGCATTTGTTAAGTACGTACTATGTGCCAGACACTGTACTAAGTGCTGGGGTGAATACAAGCAAATCAGGTTGGACACAGTCCCTGTCTCACGTGAGGCTCACAGTCTCAATCCCCATTTTACAGTTGAGGTAACTGAGGCCCAGAAAAGTAAAGCGACTTGCCCAAGGTCACCCAACAGACAAGCAGTAGAGCCAGAATTAGAACCCATGACCTGCCGACTCTCAGGTCCTTCCTTTCTCCACTATGCCCCCGTCAAAAATGATTGGATTATTGGGAAGCAAAGTGGGAGGTTTTGTACTCCTTGAGCATTGACAGTCATCCTCTAGAAAGGCATTTCTCTTTCTGTCATTATGGTTTGAGGGAAAATTGTACCCATAGCACAGAATGAAAAATCACTTACCTGCTGTGTGACCTTGGGCAAGTTGCTTAACTCCTCCGGACCTCAGTTTCCTCATTTGAAAGTGGGGATTGAATCCCACTTGGACTGTGAGCCTCAATCAGTCCAAACTCATTATTTTGTATTTACCCCAGTGCTTAGTACAGTGTTTGGCACATAGTAAGCGTTTCACAGAGACCATCATTATAAGTGCTTATGCAACAAGTCAGTGGGCTCTCCCAGAGTTTCCAAATGTGAAATTAAAGTATCTTAGAAGCAAGAAACTTTAACTTAGAAGCAAGAATCTGACTCAGGATTCTGAAGTTACTTCCTAGTCAATAGATCAATCAATTAATCGATGGTATTTATTGAGTACTTACTGTGTGTAGAGCACTTCGGGGAGAGTACAATGCAACAGAACCCTCTCAGGGTCACACCTGGAGAGTTTCCAGTCCTCTACCAGTCTTGACTATGGGAGGGAGAGTCAAGCAGAGGCCTACCCATTCCATTCCTAGCTTGGCCAGTGGCTAGCGAGTGGAAGGCCATCTGCTATAAGTCAAAACTACCCCGACTCTTGGGAGTCAAGGGAGGAGACTCAAGTTGACTGTGCGGAAGGAGGCAATGGTAAACCACTTGTGGATTTTTACCAAGAAAACTCCCTGGATCTACTATCAGAACGATTGCAGATGGAGGTGGGGTGTTCTGTACTTGTACTTCCCAAGCGCTTAGTGCAATGCTCTGCACACAGTAAGCGCTCAATAAATATGATTGATTGATTGATATGTTTGTACGAATTTATTACTCTACTTATTTATTTTACTTGTTCATATCTATTCTATTTATTTTATTTTGTTAATATGTTTGGTTTTGTTGTCTGTCTCCCCTTTCTAGACTGTAAGCCCGTTGTTGGGTAGGGACCATCTCTATATGTTGCCAACTTGTACTTCCCAAGCGCTTAGTACAGTGCTCTGCACACAGTAAGTGCTCAATAAATACGATTGATTGATTGATTGATTCTGGAAGAGATGTGTCCCTGGTGTAGCTCTGGGTGTGAGATGACATGATAGCATAAGATGAGACAAGGCAATACAACAGATTTGGTATAACAGTCTAGAGGATGAGTTTACAGCCTAGTCACTCTTTCCCCCAAACTCCACTCCTTACTCCCTTCCCAGCCTCATGCCAGGGAGACAATCAGATTTTATGAAGGATCCAGGCTTAGCCCAGATCCAAACAAACAAAATAAATAGCTGAGATTGTATAATCAGTCATTACCATGCTAAATAGGGCTCAGAGTGGAGGTGAGCAGAGTAGTTTCATCCATTACAGAAGGATAATCTCCATACCTGACTCTTCCTTGGATTGCATTTTCAGAGTCCTCCTGCCATCAATCATTGGTACTTATTAAGCACTTACTGTGCGCAGAGCACTGTATTAAGCAATTGGGAGAGTACAAGACAACGGGGTTGGTAGACACATTCCCTTGCCCTCACCGAGCTTACAGGCTACGTTCATTCATTCATTCATTAAATCGTATTTATTGAGCGCTTACTGTGTGCAGAGCACTGTATTAAGCACTTGGGAAGTACAAGTTGGCAACATATAGAGATGGTCCCTACCCAACAATTCTGTTTTATTTTGTTAAGATGTTTTGTTTTGTTGTCTGTCTCCCCCTTCTAGACTGTGAGCCTGCTGTTGGGTAGGGACCATCTCTATATGTTGCCAACTTGTACTTCACAAGCGCTTAGTACAGTGCTCTGCACACAGTAAGTGCTCAATAAATACGATTGAATGAATGAAGGGGGAGACAGACAACAAGACAAAACATATTAACAAAATAAAATAGAGTAAAAATGTAGAAATAAAATAAATAAATAAATATAGTGAGTCACAGTCTCTGTGATACTGGGAAATCCTTGTCCATAATTCCTTTAATAATTGCTAATAATCTCCAGTTTCCTAATCCTTCTATCCGATCTAACTCCTTGTATTTGCGGTTTATTGAATTTCTCAAATTAAAGAGGCATTGCAGAATGGGGATTAAGACTGTGAGCCCTATGCAGGACAGAGACCGTGTTAACTTGATTAACCTGTATCTACCCTAGAGTCGTACAGTGCCTGGCACTTAGAAGTGCTTAACAAATATAATGAAAATAATAATAATAAATGTGATCCCTGCCCTACGGGAGTTAACAGTCTAGAGGACTATCGGGCTGACTAGACCAAATATCTACACCCAGTTATTGTCCACTTGACGAGCCCGACCTCGGCAATGCCAAATCGCCTCCTGCTTGCTGGTGTACTGGGTGGGCAAGCCTCCAATTAAGAGCTTGGAAAGGTTCCCTGAGGCCCCAGCCTTTGGGGGACCCTCTAAAGTTTAGCTGTCTTCCAAGTGGCCCGTATATATGTATATATGTTTGTACGTATTTCTTACTCTATTTATTTATTTATTTTATTTGTACATATTAATTCTATTTATTTTATTCTGTTAATATGTTTTGTTCTCTGTCTCCCCCTTCTAGACTGTGAGCCCGCTGTTGAGTAGGGACCATCTCTATATGTTGCCAACTTGTACTTCCCAAGTGCTTAGTACAGTGCTGTGCACACAGTAAGCGCTCAGTAAGTATGATTGAATGAGTGAATGAAAGTGGCCCTGTGGAGTCTTTCTCAGGGGTCCTGTCTCCCCTTGTAGACTGTAAGTGCACTGTGGGAAGGGAGTGTGTCTACCAACTCTGTTGTATTCAGAACAGAGCTTGGCACATAGCGCTTAACAAGAACCATAATTATTATTATTATTACTCTCTCAAGCTCTTAGTATAGTACTCTGCACATAGTAAGTGGTCAGTAAATACCATTGATTGATTTTTTTTAATGGTATTATGTGTTTTGTCTGTACCCAGCACTGTACCAAGAGCTGGAGTAGATACGAGATAATCAGGTTGGACCCAGTCCCTGTTCCAAATAGGGTTCATAGTCTCAATCCTCATTTTACGGGCGAGGAAACTGAGGCACAGAGGAAGTGACGTGACTAGGTCACTCCGCCACATGTCTGCTGTGTGACCTTGGGCAAGTCACTTAACTTCTCTGAGCCTCAGTTCCCTCGTCTGTAAAATGGGGATTATGACTGTGAGCCTCACGTGGGACAACCTGATTACCTTGTATCCTCCCCAGCGCTTAGAACAGTGCTTTGCACATAGTAAGCGCTTAACAAATGCCATCATCATCATCACCCAGCAGACAGGTGGCAGAGGCAGGATCAGAACCCAGGTTCTCGAACTCCCAGGCTCGTTCTCTTTCCATTAGGCCACACTGTTTCTCACATTTGATAGGGTTTTAGGTCTGGAGAGTCTGAGGGTAGGAGATATTAAGGGATGGGTGATCTTTCCTTCCCATCGGACCACCTGATGGAATGCTGGTGCTGGATTTGCTTGGGGGTAAACGGAGTATTGGGAAAATTTCGCTCCTGTTGTTCATCCCCAAGTTTTAGCTGGGAGTCCCCCTGGTACAGGGATTTTAGTGTGGTGTTTTTCTGTTCCCTTAATAATAATAATAATGTTGGTATTTGTTAAGCGCTTACTATGTGACAAGCACTGTTCTAAGTGCTGGGGTAGATCCAAGGTGATCAGGTTGTCCCACGTCAGGCTCACAGTCTTCGTGGATCAGTGGAAAGAGCCCGGGCTTTGGAGTCAGAGGTCATGGGTTCAAACCCCGATTCCAGCTTGTCAGCTGCGTGACTTTGGGCAAGTCACTTAACTTCTCTGGGCCTCAATTCCCTCATCTGTAAAACAGTGGTTAAGACTGTGAGCCCCCCCGTGGGACAACCTGATCACCTTGTAACCTCCCCAGTGCTTAGAACAGTGCTTTGCACATAGTAAGCGCTTAATAAATGCCATTATTATTAGTAGTAGTATTATCCCCATTTTACAGATGAGGTAACTGAGGCACAGAGAAGTTAAGTGACTTGCCCAAGGTCACCCAGCTGACAAGCTGCGGAGCCGGGGTTTGAACCCATGACCTCTTGACTCCCAAACCCGGGCTCTTTCCACAGAGCCACGCTGCTTCTCCGTATAATGCAATACTCTGCACCTACAGGCCCCTCATTCCATGGTAGAAAGGATTATGGGAGCGGTTAACACCGCAACTCTTCGCTCGCCGAATCCTGAAGGGCTGAGCTCAAAAAATGCCTTTCTTTCAAACGTTTGTCAAGAAGGTTGGTTAGATTTTCATTCCAGATTTTGGGTGATGCCTTTTGGGTTAAAGTGACCAGAGTTTTTCCAATCTAAAGTCGAATGAGGGAAGAATTTCTCGGGGGAGGACCAAATGGTCAAGCCTGGGAGAAGGAGGAAGATTCAATCAATCAATCAATCAATGGTATTTATTGTTCAAGTGTTTAGAACACTTCGAGAGGGAAGAAGAGGGACAATAAATAAATTGTCCACATGTTTTTTTTTGTTTTTGTCTGTCTCCCCCTTCTAGACTGCGAGCCCGTTGTTGGGTAGGGACCATCTCTACATGTTGCCAACTTGAGAATTAGCAGACATGTTACCTGACCATAAAGAGCTTACTGTTTTCAGACAGACATTCAAATGAAATTCCAATTGAGTCTTGAAGAAAGAGAGAGAGGGAGAAAGAAAGGAGGTCTATAACCAGTTCGAACACAGTCCCTGTCCCAAGTGGGGCTCGCAGCCAAGGGGAAAGGGAGAAGAGGGACTCTTAGCCCTTAGAGAAGCAGCGTGGCTCAGTGGAAAGAGCACAGACTTGGGAGCCAGAGGTCACGGGTTCTAATCCCGGCTCCGCCACTTGTCAGCTGTGTGACTTCGGGCGAGTCACTTCACTTCTCTGGGCCTCAGTTCCCTCATCTGTAAAATGGGGATTAAAACTGTGAGCCCCATGTGGGACAACCTGATCACCTTGTATCCCCCCCAGCGCTTAGAACAGTGCTTTGCACATAGTAAGCGCTTAATAAATGCTATTATTATTATTATTATCCCCATTTTACATATGAGGAAAGCAAAGCCCAGGAAATTTAAGTGACTTGCTCAAGGTCACACAGGAGACAAGTGGCAAGATTAGAACCCAGGTTCTCCAACTCTCCTTCTCATGATCTTTCCACTAACCCTTTGCTCTACTCTCCCCCCACCCCACAGCACTTGTGTATATATGTACACATCTGTAATTCTGTTTATTTGTATTAATGCCTGTTTACTTGTTTTGATGTGTATATACCTATAATTCTATTTATATTGATGCTATTGATGCCTTTTTGCTTGTTTTGATGTCTGTCTCCCCCCTTCTAGACAGTAAACCTGTTGTGGGCAGGGATTGTCTCTATTGCTGAATTGTACTTTCCAAGCGATAAGTACAGTGCTCTGCACACAGTGAGTGCTCAATAAACCCGATTGAATGAACGAGTGAATAAATAACCTATGCTGCCTCCCAAGGGTTGAGTGCAGTGCTCTGCACACAGTAAGTGCTCAATAAACACGACTGACTGAATGAATGAATAACCTACGCTGCCTCCCAAGGGTTGATAGATACTTATTAAATACCATCGATTGATCGACTGATTAACCCCATCATCACCAACAGGGACACTGTGGCAATGGGATGATGATAAATTAGAACGCTGCACCATCCATTAACTCCCATTCCCTTCTTAGTGAAGAAAGGGCAAAGTCTCTCTGGGTGAATGTCTTCTACATCCTCTTGGACTCTGTGGCCCCGTCGGGAAGCTCAGGACCCTTGGATCAGTGCCGTGGAGATCCAGGTCAAAGGACTAGTTCTGTTGAGAGGGTCCCATCTCAGCCTGAATTCTCCTTCTCCTGGAGACTAACATCTTATCTCACAATACTCTCTCTGGACCATTAAAGAGCAGCTCTGGCCACACCTGACTGTCAGCCCCTTGGGGGTTGGGGTCAGTCAGTTGTATTTATTGAGCGCTCACTGTGTGCAGAGCACTGTACTAAGCGCTTGGGAGAGTACAACATAACATAGCAGACACGTTCCCTGCCCAGAATGGGCTTACAGTACAGAAAGGGTGACAGACACGAATATTAATAAATTGTCCACATGTTTTGTTTTGTTGTCTGTCTCCCCCTTCTAGACTGTGAGCCCGTTGTTGGGTAGGGACCGTCTCTACATGTTGCCAACTTGTACTTCCCAAGCGCTTAGTACAGTGCTCTGCACACAGTAAGTGCTCAATAAATACGATTGAATGAATGAATGAATGTGAACACGAGTGCTGTGGGGCTGGGAGGGGGGAGGAAAAAAGAGAGCAAGTCAGGGCGACGCAGAAGGGAGTGGGAGAAGAGGAAAGGAGGGCTTAGTCAGGGAAAGCCTCTTGGACACCATAAGCTCATTGCAGGCAGGGAATGTGTCCGTTTGTTGTTACATCTTACTGTCCCAAGCCCATAGTACAGTGCTTTGAACACAGTAAGCATGCAATAAATACAGTTGAATGAATGAATGGATGAAAGAATGAAGGAGATGTGCCTTCAGTAAGGCTTTAAAGGGAGGGGAGAGTCATTGTCTGTCGGGTATGAGGAAGGAGGGCATTCCAGACCAGAGGCAGGATGTAGACGAGAGGTCGGCGGTGAGATAAATGAGATGGAGGTACAGCGAGAAGGTCGGAGGAGCAAAGTGTGCGGGCTGAGTTGTAGGGGTCATTTCTACCAGCTGTAATGCAGAGTGATCTCCCTAGTGCTTAGTACAGTACATAGCCCTCAGTAAATATGATGGATCGATCGATGGATTGGGCAGATGGAGGTGACAGGGGGCCACAAAAAGAAAAGCCAAGGGACCAACAAGGGCTTGAAAGGCCCAGCATGTACACTCTTTCACAAAGTCTGGTTTCGCAAATGTGCACATTTTGCTGAATTCGCTCAGCGTTTTACTAAAGTAACTGAATATCGAACGCCTGTGGGGCTAATAACAGCCACAAAGGGGCCGGAGAAATTAAGGATCAGAAAGGATAAGGGCCTGAAAATGGAGATAGGATTACAGAAGAATAGGAGGCAGGAGGCGTCTTTTCTCCTCCTTTTCTTCCTCCCCCTGATCCCCATCCCTCACTCCTCTTATTACCTTGACACAATAATTCTTCCCTGCCCGAGCTCGGGAGCAGAGACAGGAAGCATTCCATTCAAATTGAGGTCACCAGAACGACTTAGGTTCCACTTTCCTTAAGCGCTCCGTGGCCGTCCTTCCCCTTTCTACGCTTTTAGGAATCCCAGCCACAGGTAAAGGGCCTGGCGAATGGACACTGGGGCCCGCAGCTCAGCTGCTCATTTGATCTTCTCTTGCCCTAAGGAGATGTCTGCTGATTTAGTGGCCCTGGAGTAACTCCAGCTCCCTCTCGGATTGGCTGAGAGAACCTGTCATTGAAGCTGGCCGGGGTAGCGCCTACTGCAGGACAGGTAAGGCTTTCTCCTTGAACAGATCAGACTTCTTAAGGCTGCAGCGCACCTGGATTCCTAAGGATTAGCCATGGGACTTTAGCATGTTTGAATCTATTCCAGCTCCGTAAAGATTTTTTTTTTCCCCTCCCCGCCGTTTTTTCCCTTTCTCAGATTTGATTCAAGAGTCAGGAGCGGGGCAGCAGTAGGGGCGAGGTGGGGTGCGGGGGGGAAGAGAAGGTGGAAGGATGAGTAGCAATGGGCTCATTCTGAGCACACCGACTCCCGACGAAACCTCAGCAATTGTCCAGCTGAAACCAGTTGCTATGTCCGGGGAGACCGGGGAAGACACCTCCGTCTTCGAGGACATCAAACCGGCCATAAGGATCCTGGAAAATCCGCACGACCTGACCCAGGTAAGCGGGGGACCGGCGATTTCCCGACCCGGACGTGAACGCTTTTCAGAACCGTGTTTTCGGGGCGAAGGGTGGAGGGGACAGAACCGGCGAGGGGTGGATTTGTCTTTCCAGATCTTTCCATCCGATGCGTCCCTTCGAAACGTTCTTTAAGAGCATAAGTAAAACTGGAAAATATTTCTCAAAGTTTATCCACACGTTTGGCTACTTGTTTCTCTCTAAATAGCGGTGGAGAATGGATTTCAAAGGCGTTGGTGGGGACGAAAGAAGGAGAATTTTCTTGGAAGTCTTTGGAGAACTTATTTTGTTGTTAACTGTTCGTGGCATGATTGGAAGGTGCCACCGGGGTTCGAGAAAACTGTTTTCTCTGAACTGGCTTTCGGACAGGGAGTAGGGTGTGTACTTGCTGAGATGAAAAAAATGATTCTGGGAATTTGTGCTGGTGCAGGAGTCTCAGCGATCGAGTTGTACTAGTGGAGACAAGTATGGAATTCTCCTGAGTCGACTGGCCCCTCTTTAGGGGCTACAGCGGCACAGATGAAGAATAGGGAAGCCTGTGGGTGGGGGAGAGTTCAGGGGTACACTGATTCCAGGAGAAAGACGGCAATTTGCTGTTTAATTACAGTAGGAAGATGAGCGACTCGTTTTGGGAGAAGCCGACGGAGTCTTCTTTCTCTCTGCTTCCCCAGCCTTAAGCGTGATTCCTCCACTCAGAGAAGAGCTAGAAAGAAGAGGAAGAAGCTTTCTGTTGGGGGAGTTCAGTTTATCAGAGATCCTGGGAAAGTGAGACGAAGTGGGTGAGGGCCTGGAAGCAGGAAGGGGTACAGGGGGGAATGGTTCTTGAATGAAAAAAAAAATTCGTTGGGACCATTTGAGTCTGGTGCCCCGAGAAGGAACTTCCCCGTCCTCCCTGGAGTGACGTGCTAATGTTTAGGAGGCTGGATTTGGCGAGTGATTTCATAAATCGCCCTTAAGCAAGGTTACTCTTGAATTTTTTTCCCTCTTCATTTGGGTGGAATAGACAGGATGTGGAATGCGGGGAACTTGGCTCTCTCAATGAGTGAAGGCATCTCACAAAGAAGATAAAACTGGGGAGGAAGAACTTGGAAACAACCCCCTCCCCCCCCGGATCTGAAACATTACATTTCTCTGAGGAAAAAGTGGTCTCCATGCAGACAGAAGTCAGGTTTTGAGGGTGGCCCAGGTACTTTTTTTTTGAGTTGGGTCAGTTTGCTGGGAGATCAGGGTGGGGCCCTCTTCCCAAACGAACCTGTTGTACCCTGACCCATAAGCTTAGTGGTTTCATTCATTCATTCAATCATATTTATTGTGTGCTTACTTTGTGCAGAGCACTGTACTAAGTGCTTGGGAAGTACAGTTCAGCAACAGAGACAATTCCTGCCCACAATGGGTTCACAGTCTAGAAGTGGGGGAGACAGACAACAAAACAAGTTAACAGGCAACAGTGAAAATAGGGAACGCTTCACAAATTTGCGTGTCATTCATTCGTTCATTCAGTCGTATTTATTGAGCGCTTACTGTGTGCAGAGCACTATACTAAGCGCTTGGAAAGTACAATTCAGCAATAATGAGAGGCAATTCCTGTGCACACTGGCCAGGCTTACTGTCTAGAAGGGGGAGACAGACCTCAAAACAAGTAAACAGGCGTCAATCTAAATAAATAGAATTGTAGATATTTACACATCAAAACAAGTCATTCATTCAGTTGTATCTATTGAGTGCTTACTGTGTGTCATCCCCCCTACCCCGACCCCCCTCTGCCACCCTCGGAAAGTGGGGAGCTGAAGTTGGATCCCCTTAAACCAAAGCTGCAAATTGACTAATATTTAACATCATTCTCGAGTTTCGTTTTGCAGCTCCCGAAAGACCCCTAGGGATAGATGTATCGTCTGGGCCAAGTGGATGGAAGGCTAGCATGCATGGGAGGAGCAGGTGGGGTGTGATAGCAAAGCCCCCAAGACATTGATTTTGTGCAGGGAACATGTTTACCAACTCTGTTATGTTGTACTCTCCCAATCGCTTAATGCAGTGCTCTGCAGATAATAAGCGCTCAGTAAATAAGGTAGATTGATTGATTGTCGGGGCTAGAATTGGTGGTGAAGTTGGCCGTGAGCTTGGGGTGATCACGGGTGGGAAGGATCTCCCCAACAGGGAGGGTCGAGGAGGTCCTTAAAAGCCTCTAAATAATGTTTCCGTCTCCAGCCGAGGACAACTGTCCTCACCCCCTTCCCTGACCCACCATTCCTGCTTGGCTTGACTTTGCCCTTGACTCGTTCTGTGTAGGGACTTGTGACCATGGACGCTTTATTGGACATTTAGTGCGGTGCTTTTCATTCAGTTGCATTTATTGAGGGCTTACTGTGTGCCAAGCGCCATACTAAGTGCTTGGGAGAGTATGCTATAACGATAAGCGGACATTCGCTGCCCACAGTGGGCTTATAGTCTAGAAGGGGTGTCTGTTCTTTTTAGTGTCTCGAGCAGTGGAACAAATATGAGTTTCCTTCGAATCCGCTGTCCTGACTTCTTGCCCTCTCTACGCACTTTCCTTGAGGTGTCTCAGTGGGTGTGACAGCAAAATCTCCCTTTCAGTCTACTTCTGCTTCTCTTCCTGCTCATCTACCTTCCTCACTTTCTCTTTGGACCTCTCTAAGGGGGCAGCTCCATCCGAGTATCTCAGAGTAAGTAAGCTCTGGACAGTGTGAGGGAAGGTGGCAGCATGAACTTGTGGATAGAGCACGGGCTTGAGAGTCTGAAGGCCCTGAGTACTATGCCCGGCTCTGCCGCTTGTCTGCTGTGTGGCCTTGGGGAAGTCATTTCACTTCTCTGTGCCTGTGAGCCCTATGTGGGACAGGGATTGAGTCCAGCCTGATTAGTGCCTGTCTATCTCATAACGTAGAACAGTGCTGGGTAGGGACCGTCTCTATATGTTGCCAACTTGTACTTCCCAAGCGCTTAGTACAGTGTTCTGCACACAGTAAGTGCTCAATAAATATGATTGAATGAATGAATGAATACTACGTGCTTACCAGATACCATAAAAAAAAACAAACACTTAGCTAACCCAGTCTCTTGGCCTGTGGATCCACGATTCTCTTCTGGGTCACCGCCATTCCTCAGGGCAACTGGATAGCAAGGAAAAGTGAGAACAACATGAATTGTTGGAAAGGGCTTCCCACAGGGAAGGATGTTTTGTCAATCAGTGGTTAATTATTGAATGCGTACTGTGTGCAGGGCACTGTTCTAAGCTCGTGAGAGGGTAGAGTAGAACAGAGTTGGTAGACTCATTCCTTGCTCACAACGAGCTTACAGTCTAGAGGGCTGTCCTTAGCCAGATTCCCTGTCTTAGGCCTTTTTTCAGGTTTCCGGAGAGTGGGCTAGAGCCATGCCAGGGCAAAGAGAAGGGGAAAAAGGGATGGAGGGAAATCAGTGATGCCCAGAATCGCTTAGCAAAGTCTTTCTTTCGGGTGCAACTGCCAGCCCAGGTACTTATTTGTTCTGCCTCCGGTTTCTGGGAGGGTGAGAGAAGGGCTTCTCTCTCGCCTCCTAACCGATTGGCCGGCTCTGTTTTTTCAAAGAAACACAAGCGAGGTAATCAACTGTGTGTCGTCATAAGCCGGGCTCGGAGGACATTCCATCGTGCCCTGACTTCCCTTTTGCCTCTTGGACAGCGGTTATGACCCGTTTGGTGCTCATCTGGGCCCCGAGTCTGGCCAGCTGCTGGGGTCGGTTTGGATGTCATGGAAGAATGTTCCCTTGTCCTCACCTTCCAAGGAAACACCTCCATTAAACCAAAAAGGAGGGGCCGATGCAGACTGTGGATTGATTTGCATTAGTGCATTGAAGCAGCATGGTGTAGTGCAGAGCCCGGGCGTGAGAGTCAGAAGGTCATGGGTTCTAATTCCGACTCTGCCACTTGTCCGCTATGTGGCCTTGGGCAAGTCACTTCACTTCTCTGGGCCTCAGTTCCCTCATCTGTGTAAGACCGTGCGCTCCATGGAGGACACGGACTGTGTCCAACCTGATTTCCTTGTGTCTGCCCTTGTTTAGTACATAATAGTTGTGGCATTTGATAAGCACTTACTATGCACCAGAAACTGTACTAAGGTGTTTAAAAAAAAATAAAGCTTAGCCACTCTCTGAATTAGCTATTGGAGTATGGCAAGACTTCAAATACATTAAACTTTGGTGCAGATCCAAAGCCTGGCTCTTGGCCACACAAACCCATGGCATTCCTCTGCCAATTTTGCTCGTGTCCAAGCAAATTGGGTTGGACTCAGTCCCTGTCCCATGTGGGGCTCACAGTCTCAATCCCCATCTTACAGATGAGGGAACTGAGGCACAGAGAAGTAAAGTGATATGCCCAAGGTCACCCAGAAGACAAGTGGTGGGCCTGGGATTAAAGCCAATGACCTTCTGATTCCCAGGCCCATATCCACTATCATCATCATCATCAATCGTATTTATTGAGCACTTACTGTGTGCAGAGCACTGTACTAAGTGCTTGGGAAGTACAAGTTGGCAACATATAGAGACAGTCCCTACCCAACAGTGGGCTCACAGCCATGCTTCTTCTCTAAGTAAGCTTCTCATAGTAAGCACTTAGCAAATACCACCATTATTATTACTATTAGTGTGTCAGCAGGTGTTCCTGCCTCTTCCGGGATCATGTTCCCCCACAAAAATGTTTCCCTTGAGCAGTAAGGAAGCAGTGTGGCCTAGTGGAAAGAACTCGAGCCTGGGAGTCAGAGGACCTGCCTCCACCACTTACCTGCTGCGTGACCTTGGGCAAGTCACTTCACTTTTCCGTGCCTCAGTCCCCCTGTCTTCAAAATGGAGGTTCAATACCTGATCTTGCCAACTTGTACTTGTTGCCAACTTGTACTTCCCAAGCGCTTAGTACAGTGCTCTGCACACAGTATGCGCTCAATAAATACGATTGATTGATTGATTGATCTCCATCCTACTTCGACTGTAGGGGGACTTTTAGTCCCCCTAGGGGACTACTTAGACTGTAGGGGACAGAAGCAGCGTGGCTCAATGGAAAGAGCCCGGGCTTTGGAGTCAGAGGTCATGGGTTCAAATCCCGGCTCCGCCACTTGTCAGCTGGGTGACTTTGGGCAAGGCACCTAACGTCTGTGGGCCTCAGTTACCTCATCTGTAAAATGGGGATGAAGACTGTGAGCCCCCCGTGGGACAACCTGATCACTCTGTAACCTCCCCAGCGCTTAGAACAGTGCTTTGCACATAGTAAGCGCTTAATAAATGCCCTTATTATTATTATTATTATCTTGGAAGGGAATAGGGGAGAGGCTTAGAACTTTTTTATGGTATTTGTTAAGCGCTTACTATATACCAGGTACTTTACTAAACACTGGGGTAGATAGAAGCTAATTGGGTTGGACAGTCCCTGTCCAACATGGGACTCACAGTTTTCATCCCCATTTTACCGCTGAGGTAACTGAGACACGAGAAGTGAAGTGAGTTGCCCAAGGTCACTTACATCTGCCCAAACAGTACAGTTCTCGGCCCGTAGTAACAGCTTGACAAATACCACAGTTATTATTATTGTTAATAATAGCTCATGGGTACACCTCAGATACCACAGGAGTGGGAAAGAACCATTACTCAGGTTTATTGGACAAAGAAGGGTTTGGACATGGGGCAGAGGGCAGGGGGTTGGAAAGCAAGTGATACTTGGAGAGGAGGGAAGACTGAACGCCACTGAGGGCTGGAACATTTGAGGCCACTCCAGCAACGAGTCGCTTAGGCGGCGTCACTGTCACGGTTACCGAACCTGTCCAAGACGTCATCCGTCTTTATTAGAAATTGAGCTTTGCCGGACATCAGCCTGCATGGTCTGAGTCTGGGGACCCTGAGTTCAAATGCCCAGTCCTGAAGCCAAGTAATCTGTTCTTGATTTCCAGCATGTTAATCTCCTCTGCTTTGATTCTTTTTTTTTTCTTTAATGGTATTTGTCCTAAACTCTGGGGTAGATACAAGCTAATCAGGCTGGATACAATCCCTGTCCCACATGGGGCTCCAGTCTTAATCCCCATTTTACAGATGAGGTGATTGAGGCACAGAGAAGTGAAGTGATTTGCCCAAGGTCACACAGCAGACAAGTGGTAGAGCCAGGATTATAACCTCTGCTCTGCAAAGATGATGAGCCCATCGCAGGTGGGTGAGAATCCACAGGCGTTAAGCCACTGGATGATTATCTTTCAGGTTCCTCTAGGGTGGTTTCTCTTAAAACAAAATCCATTTAAAGCTTTAGATAGGATTTATTTGGAATAAGCAGCCCTTTAGATAAGGGCTGGAGATCCCATGTACATAGGCAGGTGCAATCTGAGCACACGAACCCTATACTGGTTTGCTTGACTGAATTTTCACCTTGTTCTCCCCTTCTTCTCTTGGCAGTTAAGGGCCTTGCAGGTCAAGGGTGACTCGAGAATTTCTTCGCAATGGAAATAACATTTGGTGTCTCTATTAGATCTGGCTTCTGAAGGATAAAAGGCGCTTTATGTGTTACGGTGTATTAAATCCTCATCTCTGCTACAATCTGGCAAGCTGGAATAGCTCTTTCCTACAGGTTTGGGAAATGCAGGACCAGAGACTCGGATGAGATTGAATTGCCAATCTGCACATATGGGTTTTGGGTGACCTCAGCTGGGAATTTTATGGATGGAATGAAAAACAAAGAAACCCAAAAGAGGAGAGATTTTCAGGGGCTGAATCTTATTTGCGGACATTATCATGGAAGGGAATAGGGGAGAGGCTTAGAACTTTTTTTATGGCATTTGTTAAGCGCTTACTATATGCCAGGTACTTTACTAAGCACTGGGGTAGGACACAGTCCCTGTCCAACATGGGGCTCACAGTCTTCATCCCCATTTTACCACTGAGGTAACTGAGACACGAGAAGCAAAGTGAGTTGCCCGAGGTCACACAGCAGAAAAGTGGCAAAGCTGGGATTAGAACCCAGTTCATCTAATTCCCAGGCCTGTGCTCTATCCACTAGGCCATGCTGCTTCTCTCTTCCTATCAATTCATCTTCTGTGCCCATCTGTGATCTGATCTCTCTGGATAGAGAGATATCAAATCTAGCCAAAGAATCTCTCCTCTTCTGGAGAGTGTGACATAATACAAAGAAAATATCGGAATATGTTTCCAATTCGTCACAGAAACCCTATTCTGTATCCAGTTCACCACGAAAGATGGTATCTCCAATCTCTACTGTCTCCCTTGGGAAAGCTTGTGGAGAAGGTAAGGTGGGAAGCAGTGTGGCTTAATGGAAAGAATATGATCCTTGGCATCAGAGGACCTGAGTTTTAATCCTGCTTCTTATCTACTGTGTGACCTTGGGAAAGTCATTTAACTTCTCTGTACCTCAGTTCCCTCACCTGCGAAATGGGAATTCAAAACCTGCTCTCCCTCCTACTTGGAGTATGAGCTCCGTGAAGGACCTGATGATCTTGGATCTGCCCCAGCGCTTAGTACAGTGCTTGGCCTCTACAAGTGCTTAAGAAATGCCACAGTTATTATTATTAGTAGTAACTTAAGGGGAATGACGTCCTTTTTGCACTGTCCTCGAGCTGTGTGGAAGGAGGCAGCAGCAGTAGCATATCTGGTCTGGTTGTATTTCCCCACCGCTCCCCAGTGATGTCACTAGAATGTTACCGATCCTCAGAAGTCTCTCCATCCTGAAAATTGTGCCCAGTGGCCTGGAATGTTGGGAATTTGCCCAGTCTCCTGAAGGAGGTAGTCCAACCCTGCGTGGAAGCCAGCAGGTCTGAACAGTCCTCTAGCACAAGAGTAGGCCTGCGTAGTTGTCAGCAGCCTCTTTTCTCTCCCCGTGTGACAGTATAACAACTGGTGGTCAACTCAGGGAACAGAATAAGACTGTGAGCCCCTTGTGGGACAACCTGATTACCTTGTATCTACCCCAGTGCTTAGAACAGTGCTTGGCACATAGTAAGTGCTTAACAAATACCATCATCATTATTATTATTATTAGGTAGCCGGGCCTCCTTTCAGAACAAAGCAGTAGACAAAAGCCCCTTGATTAGTTTGCTCTTTGATCTCAGACAGGCAAGTAGTTTTTTTTTCTCCCTTTTCCACTGTTGGTGGTTAAGAGATTGTAAAGATGGGGGAAGCGGCCCCTTGATTAGATAGCAGCCTCTGCTCCACAGGCTGGAGGTGATTGAATTCACCAGAAGGGTGTCTGTCAGGAAAGCCCCAGAAGCAAAGATCAGGGGATAATGGCTCTTTGGCGATGACCTCAGGTCTCTCCCATCACTTTGGAAGGGTTACACTTGGGGTTGCAGGAATGTCCAGCTGAAGGGTCAACTAGGCCCCGCTGGGTCCACTGGGTGGGGACGCCAGGTATTCATCGTGACCCTCACGAGAAGACCCACGCTCATGAGACGTCACGTGGGTTAACATTGGCCGAAATGAGCCACTCTGAAACTATGTCGCTCCATTTGCCATCCAAGCAGCGTTCTTCAGAGGAATGCTTGATCTGAAATCATAATGGCCACAGTAACAATAATTTAACCAGAATAATAGCAATGCTATGACTTGCTCTCTTTCAACATTCCCTTCCTTGGGCCTGATGTTACAGGTTGGCTTATGCCTATTAAAGACGCTAGGCCTGAGATCCCGCCCTCTGCCCCCTCTCTCTGCCTTTCCATTCTTCTCTAGCTCACCAACTTCTGTCACTCTCCTTGCCTTCAGAGCTCAACTGAAAACTCCTGGCTCCTGGAATTCATTAAGCACCTTTACGGCCCACTCTTCTTAGGCCCGTTTTCTTTTAGGCCGAGCCAAATTTCTCCTAGGGCCAGGGCACCCAGACATGTACTAATTTCAAAGATGGGTGTTAGGAGCTAACTCCAGTACAGGATCCTATTTGAGGCTCGTTAGCTATCAAGAGAAGCTTAGAGCCGCAGGGGGAATAAAGCCGTGATGTGACGGTAGCTTATGCTACGGTGCTTGGCACATAGTAAGCGCTTAACAAATACCACCATCATTTTTAGTATTAGAACCAAGCAATTTTGGTGTTCTCTGAGATG
Source organism: Tachyglossus aculeatus (assembly GCF_015852505.1). Lineage (NCBI taxonomy): Eukaryota > Metazoa > Chordata > Mammalia > Monotremata > Tachyglossidae > Tachyglossus > Tachyglossus aculeatus. The sequence goes on from NC_052071.1 coordinate 43,952,369, forward strand.
TCCTGAACCCTAGAGGGGTACAAGTGGTAGGTGGGTGTCTTCAGGGAAAGCCAAGGAGTTCTGTTGAGATTTATAATGATCGTGGTAATTTTTAAACCCTTACTAGGTGCCTAGCACTGGAATAGATACATTCCAGTCCAGGCAGTGCGACCTAGCAAATAGATCCTGGGCTTGGGAGTCAGAAGGACCTGGGTTCTAATTCTGGGTCTATCATCTGTCTGCTTTGTGACCTTGGGCACATTCCCTCAGTTCCCTCATCTGTGAAGTGGGGATTAAGACTGTGAGCCCTGCTGTGTGACCTTGGGCATATTCCTTCAGTTCCCTCATCTGTGAAATGGAGATTAAGACTGTGAGCCCCTTGTGGGACAGGAACTGTGTCCAACCCGATTAGCTTGGATCTACCCCAGGTCTAAGAACCGTGCCTGGCACAAAGTAAACGCTAAACAAATACCATTAAAAAAAAAAGGAAAAAGAATCAGATCAGACGTATGTCTGTCCCACATGGAACAGTCTAAAAGTGAAGGAGAGCAGGTATTTAATTCCCCTCTTTACATGTGAGGAAACTGAGACACAGAGATGTCAAGTGAGTTCCCCAAGGACACCCAGCAGGCAAGTGGTGGAGCTGGGATTAGAACCCGGTTCCTCTGATTCCCAGGCCTCTGCTCTTTCCACTAGCCCACTCTGTGGAAAGAGCACGGGATTGGGAGTCAGAGGTCGAGGGTTCTAATCCTGGCTCTGCCACTTGTCAGCTGTGTGACTTTGGGCAAGTCACTTGGCTTCTCTGTGCCCCAGTTACCTCATCTGTAAAATGGGGATTAATACTGCGAGCCCCACGTGGGACAACCTGATCACCTTGTATCTACCCTGGCGCTTAGAACGGTGCTCGGCACATAGTAAGCGCTTAACAAATGCCATCATTATTATCATTACTATTCCAATGGAGGCTCATTGTGCTTTGGAAATTTTCTTTTTGATCCTAAATCGTGTCCAGATAATTGAAGATGAGCCTCTGTTGGACAGTGAAACCGCTCTCCAGACAGCTCCCCTCCCTCCCCAAAGTCAACCACTCCCAATGGATTTGCCGTTTAATTGACCGATAGCATTTACTGGGCAACCACCGAATGCAGGAGGTTGAGAGACGAGAAGAGTAGACACCATCTCTGTCCTCAGAGAGCTTACAATCTGTCATCATCGTCATCATCAATCGTATTTATTGAGCGCTTACTATGTGCAGAGCACTGTACTAAGCGCTTGGGAAGTACAAATTGGCAACATATAGAGACAGTCCCTACCCAACAGTGGGCTCATAGTCTAAAAGGGGGAGACAGAGAACAAAACCAAACATACTAACAAAAAAAAAATAAATAGAAGAGATATGTACAAGTAAAATAAATAAATAAATCTAGCAGGGGAGACAGCCACAGATACAAATTACGGATAAGGAAGAAGAAGAAAAAGGGGATGTAGACTGGAGTGAGTGCGATATGTTACAATGGACCCAAGCGCACCTTTTCCCATTAACCTCAATGACTCCACCTCCGTGTTTGGCGACTCAGTTTCCCCTCTTTTCAGAAGAGGGCTGATTCGAGGAGCGCGTTCGGACCCTGGGGCCACGCGGTTCAGTGTGTGAAAACCCCTTGGGATGCGGGGCCTAGTTTGGAGTCAGGGCAGCACCGGGAGCCGGTCCGCGTGGATCTCGGAGGTGATGGCTCACGCGGTCGCGAGGATGCCAGGGCCCGGCCTGGAAGCAGTGAGAGAGTTAATATTTTGAGGCTCCCAGTGGTAAAGAGTTTAGCAAACCAGTTAGCTGGCTCTAATCTACAGTTTCAAGGATTATGGGAGCCATAAACTGGAGTCAATGGTTTACCTGGGTGGCAATGTATGGATTTAAATTGGAACCGGGCAGAGCGGTTAGTCAGAGAAGCAGGCCTGGCCTGGCCTGGCCACTTAACTCCTTCCCTGCTGGGGTGGCACACCTGAATTGCGAGCAATCCCTCCTCTCCTCTGACATTATTTCCACCCGGGGAACGTGGGCTCGGCCTCTCGGGCGCCCAAGAGAGGGAAACCCCCCCGCATCCCCGGTGAACATCCTGAGATTCATTCATTCATTCATTCAATCGTATTTATTGAGCGCTTGCTGCGTGCAGAGCACCGTACTAAGCGCGTGGGAATCAATCAATCAATCAATCGTATTTATCGAGCGCTCACTGTGTGCAGAGTACTGTACTAAGCGCTTGGGAAGTCCAAGTTGGCAACATATAGAGACAGTCCCTACCCAACAGTGGGCTCACAGTCTAAAAGGGGGAGACAGAGAACAAAGCCAAACATACTTACGAGTTGGGCACGTAGAGAGACGGTCCCTACACAACAGTGGGCTCACGGTCTAGAAGGGGGAGACAAAGAACAAAACAAAACATCTTAACGAAATAAAATAAATAGAATAAATATGCACAAATAAAATAAATAAATAAATAGAGATGCAGGTAGGGAGCCAGTGGGTAGACGGGAAGCTCCTTGTGGACAGGGAATGCATCCCTTTATCGTTGTACTGTACTTTCCCAAATGCTTAATACAGTGCAGTGCACACAGTAAGTGCTCAACAGCTATGATTGAATGAATGAATGATTGTCTGTTTATTGTTGCATTGTACTTTCCCAAGTGCTTAGTACAGTTCTCTGCACACAGTAAGCGCTCAATAAATACGATTGAATGAACAAATGTTTGTTTATTGTTGTATCGTACTTTCCCAAGCGCTTAGTACAGTGCTCTGCACACAGTAAGCACTCAATAAATACGATAGAATGAATGAATGTCTGTTTATTGTTGCATCATACTTTCCCAAGTGCTTACTACAGTGCTCTGCACACAGTAAGCGCTCAATAAATACGATAGAATGAATGAATGAATGTCTGTTTATTGTTGCATCGTACTTTCCCAAGTGCTTAGTTACAGTGCTGTGCACACAGTAAGTGCTCAATAAATACGATTGAACGAAGGAATGAGTGTCTGCTTATTGTTGTATCATACTTTCCCAAGTGCTTAGTTACAGTGCTCTGCACACAGTAAGTGCTCAATAAATATGATTGAATGAATGAATGTCTGTTTATTGTTATATCATACTTTCCCAAGCACTTTGTACAGTGCTCTGCACACAGTAAATGCTCAGTAAATTCGATTGAATGAACAAACGCCTGCTTATTGTTTTTTCGTACTTTCCCAAGCGCTTAGTACAGTGCTCTGCACACAGTAAGCGCTCAATAAATATGATTGATTGAATGAATGAGTGAATGAATAAATTCGACTGAATGAATAAATGTTTGCTTATTGTTGTATCGTACTTACCCAAGTGCTAAGTACAGTGCTCTGCACACAGTAAGTGCTCAATAAATACGATTGAATGAATGAATGAATGTCTTTATTGTTGCATCGTACTTTCCCAAGTGCTTAGTACAGTGCTCTGCACACAGTAAGTGCTCAATAAATATGATTGAGTGAACAAATTTCTGCTTATTGTTGTTTCGTATTTTCCCAGGTGCTTAGTACAGTGCTGTGCACACAGTAAGCACTCAGTAAATATGATTGATTGAATGAATGAATGAATAAATTTGATTGAATGAATATATGTCTGCTTATTGTTGTATCGTACTTTCCCAAGTGCTTAGTACAGGGCTGTGCACACAGTAAGTGCTCAATAAATACGATTGAATGAATGAATGAATGTCTGTTTATTGTTGCATCGTACTTTCCCAAGCACGATGCAACACACAGTAAGCGCTCAATAAATACGATTGAGTTGAACGAATGAACTCAAAGCCCAACAGGGCGGTGTGAGAGGCCCAAGGCCCAATCACCGAAAGCCTGGCGCCGTCTTCGATTCCACTGGGAGAAGATTCCGTCTGGACCCAAGTCCTCCACTTTCTTCTTCCCGTCTCCTCCCTCACCTCCAGCCTCCGAACAGTAAAGTCAGAGATTGCAAAATGTGGGACAGAATTGTACCAAGTTGGCGGGGAGGGATTCAAGGAAGTGATTCCGGGGATGGGGGGCGTAAAGGAGGCTTCAGACTCGGCCACAACTCCGCGGGAAGTCGATTTTCCTAGAACTCCGGGTCAGGACTGATCTCGGAATCGCCCAGAGGAAAGGCTTCTCCGGTTCGAAGTCTGTGGCCCACATTTGTTCAAGAGGATTTAGTGGATCCCTTTAAACAACCTGCTTAGACTATGAATCAGCCTTGCAAATAAGGACCCACGTATTACCAGCCCAACCGTCCTCTCCTCACTTTCTGCTGTTGCCAACTTGTACTTCCCAAGCGCTTAGTACAGTGCTCTGCACACAGTAAGCGCTCAATAAATACGATTGATTGATTGATTGATTGCTGTCTCATTGCCTTTCGCAAGGTAGCCGGGTAGAAAAAAGATAAAATCCACATATTTACTCCCTGCCTAGCGGAAATGGTAACTTGGGCCTGCAATTTGCAGTGGGAAAAATCCAGGAAACACATTTGCTGATTCTCCAGCAATTCTGGCCTGAAATCATTCATTCAATCATATTCGTTGAGCGCTTACTGTGTGCAGGGCACTGTACTAAGCGCTTGGGAAGTACAAGTTGGCAACATATAGAGACGGTTCCTACCCAACGACGGGCTCACAGTCTAGAAGGGGGAGACAGACAACAAAACAAAACATGGGGACAGGTGTCAAGTCATCACAATAAATAGAAATAAAGCTAGATGCACATCATTAACAAAATAAATAGAATAGTAAATATGTACAAGTAAAATAAATAGAGTAATAAATCTGTACAAACATATATACAGGTGCTGTGGGGAGGGGAAAGAGGTAGGGCCCAGGGGGATGGGGAGGAGGAGCGGAAAAAGGGGGCTCAGACTCAAATAGCAAATAGCATCATCACTTAGTGGTCCCTTTTTTTTACTGTGAATTTGAATGGCAGCAAGAGGGAGGCCAGTTCTTTCCCACTGCTTTTTTATTTCTATTTATTTTTTACAGTACTTGTTAAGCGCTTACTATGTGCCAGACACTGTACTAAGTGGTGGTGTAAATGCAAGCTAACCACTTTGGACACAATTCATGTTCACAGCATTAATCCCCACTTTACAGAGGAGGTAACTGAGGTGCAGAGAAGTGAAGTCACTTGCCCAAGGTCACAGGATAGACAAATGCCCGTTGTTGGGTAGGGACCGTCTCTATATGTTGCCAGCTGATACTTCCCAGGTGCTTAGTACAGTGCCCTGCATATAGTAAGCGCCCAATAAATGCGATTGAATGAATGAACTCACGGAGAGGGATTCGAACCTGAGCCCTGTGCTCTATCCACTAGTCCACGCTGCTTCCTTTATTGCTCACCATCTGCTAGCTGACCAGGAACGGGGTTCTTCAATCAATCAATCAATCGTATTTATTGAGCACTTACTGTGTGCAGAGCACTGTACTAAGCGCTTGGGAAGTACAAGTTGGCAACATATAGAGACGGTCCCTACCCAACAGTGGGCTCACAGTTCTTGGAAGGGAGGATTGGGGTGAGTGGGTAGGATCATCTAATGTGACAGGAGCTGGGAAAGGGATATTTTGATGGCTTCCCAAGTGGCTTTCCGGCTCATCCTAATCTCTGTTGGATGGCCCAGCTTCCAGGACCGTGACGACTGTTATTTGGAAGCTGAATGGATGATGAAATTAATTAATTATGGATCTTGTTAAGTGCTTACTATGATGATGATGATGGTATTTGTTAAGCGCTTACAGTGCCAAGCACTGTTCTAAGCGCTGGGGAAGATACAAGGTAATTAGGTTGTCCCCCGTGGGGCTCACAGTCTTCATCCCCATTTTCCAGATGAGGTAACTGAGGCTCAGAGAATAATAATAATGGTGGCATTTTTAAGCACTTACTATATGCAAAGCACTGTTCTAAGCGCCGGGGAGGTTACAAGGTGATCAGGCTGTCCCACGGGGGGCTCACAGTCTTAATCCCCATTTTACAGATGAGGCAACTGAGGCCCAGAGAAGTGAAGTGACTCGCCCAAAGTCACCCAGCCGACAATTGGCGGAGCCAGGATTTGAACCCATGATCTCTGACTCCAGAGCCCGGGCTCTTTCCACTGAGCCACGCTGCTTCTCTGTGCCAAGGGCTGTTCTAACCGCTGGGATAGATACACGTTTAATCAGGTTGGGCCCAGCCCCTGTCCCACATGGAGCTCACAGTCTCAATCCCCATTTTTCAGATGAGGTAATTGAGGCCCAGAGAAGTGAAGTGACTTGCCCAAGGTCACACAGCAGGCAAGCGGCAGAGTCGGGATTAGAACCCGTGACCTTCTGATTGCCGGGCCCGTGCTCCGTCCACTCTGGGGTAGCGGAGGCTTTCTGCAGGGTGCTTCCTGCACGGTGGGGATGGGTCTTGGCCAGGAAAGTTAGTTTCGCAAATAATCTTGGAGCCAATCGCGCTTGTCTGCGGCTCTTGGGGCAAACGCCACATTATGAAAAATGAGACTGCGGACAATGCGCTGTCTGTATGCACTGGAGATTTGCATTGATCAGTGACTGATTTATTTGTGTGTCAATGCTGTGTCATCGGACAGGGTGCTTGTCGGGGAAGCGAGCATAAATCTGATTAAGGTCATTTTTTCAACGGTGAGACAACACTCGTCACTTTCCTGGGCAAATCCACCGTGTCCCTAAACCGTGGTTTGGGAATGCTGCAGTCTCCAACTGGGCATCAAGCTTCGTCGACCAAATTGCCCCATTTAGGAAGGAGACACCCTTCTCTGAGGTGCTTTTACCTCTCCTCACCGTACCTCGCTCTCGCCTGTCCCGCCATCGACCCCCGGCCCACGTCATCCCCCGGGCCTGGAATGGCCTCCCTCTGCCCATCCGCCAAGCTAGCTCTCTTCCTCCCTTCAAGGCCCTGCTGAGAGTTCACCTCCTCCAGGAGGCCTTCCCAGACTGAGCCCCTTCCTTCCTCTCCCCCTCGTCCCTCTCTCCATCCCCCCCATTTTACCTCCTTCCCTTCCCCACAGCACCTGTATATATGTATATATGTTTGTACATATTTATTACTCTATTTATTTTACTTGTACATATCTATTCTATTTATTTTATTTTGTTAGTATGTTTGGTTTGTTCTCTGTCTCCCCCTTTTAGACTGTGAGCCCACTGTTGGGTAGGGACTGTCTCTATATGTTGCCAATTTGTACTTCCCAAGTGCTTAGTACAGTGCTCTGCACATAGTAAGCGCTCAATAAATACGATTGATGATGATGATGATGATGATGAAATACCAATTAGTCCCTTTTCTTCCGGCTGCCGGTTCTCTCAGCTCAGCGGGGCAAAGTCGGTTTCTCCGTCACTTTCCTCGCCCTGTTGCCCAGATTACCCTTTCAGTTGTGGAGTTGATGATGATGATGGTATTTGTTAGGCGCTTACTATGTGCAAAACACTGTTTTAAGCACTGGGGGGGGGGGGGGATACAAGGTGATCAAGGTGTCCCACATGGGGCTCACAGTCTTCATCCCCATTTTACAGATAGGGGAACTGAGGCGCTGAGAATTTACGTGACTTGCCCAAGGTCACACAGCAGACATGTGGCGGAGTCGGGATTCGAACCCATGACCTCTGACTCCAAAGCCCGTGCTCTTGTCACTGAGCCACGCTGCTTCTCAGTTAGGAAGTAACTCATCAAGGGCAAGGCACGTGACTGCTAATTGTGTTGTGATGGACTCTCCCAAGTGCTCAGTAGAGTGCTCTACGCATAGTAAGCATCATACACTCAGTATATACAACGGCTGGATTCATGGAGATTGGCAAGCACCGTCCTGGATCTGCAGACCAGGCACTTTTCATTTATTCAATCATATTTATTGAGTGCCTACTGTGTGCAGAGTGCTGTACTAAGCGCCCTGGAGAGTACAGAATAACAATAGACGCGTTCCCTGTTTTTGTGTTTATTCATTGTCGCATTTATTAAGCGCTTAATTTGCGCAGAGCACTGTACTAAGCGCCTGGGAGAGTACAAAATAACAATAGACGCATTCCCTGTTTTCATGTTTATTCATTCAGTCGCATTAATTAAGCGCTTAATTTGCGCAGAGCACTGTACTAAGTGCCTGGGAGAGTACAAAATAACAATAGATGCATTCCCTGTTTTCACGTTTATTCATTCAGTTGCATTTATTAAGCGCTTAATTTGTGCAGAGCACTGTACTAAGCGCCTGGGAGAGTACAAAATAACAATAGACGCATTCCCTGTTTTCACGTTTATTCATTCAGTCGCATTTATTAAGCGCTTAATTTGCGCAGAGCACTGTACTAAGCGCCTGGGAGAGTACAAAATAACAATAGACGCGTTCCCTGTTTTCATGTTTATTCATTCAGTCGCATTTATTAAGCGCTTAATTTGCGCAGAGCACTGTACTAAGCACAATACAACAGTAGAGAAGCAGCGTTGCTCAGTGGAAAGAACTGGGCTTGGGAGTCAGAGGTCATGGTTTCTAATCCCAGCTCCGCCACTTGTCAGCTGTGTGACTCTGGGCAAGTCACTTCACTTCTCTGGGCCTCAGTTCCCTCATCTGTAAAATGGGGACTAAGCCTGTGAGCCCCCCGTGGGACAACCTGATCTCCTTGTACCCCCCAGCGCTTAGAACAGCGCTTGGCACCTAGTAAGCGCTTAACAAATACTAACGTTATTGACAGTAGAGTGAGGATCCCTGCCCACAGTGAGCTCAGATGTCTTTCACTGCTTCTGCTGGAATAACTTCTGGTTTCCTAGAAATGGAACAAAAGCCGATGAAGAAGGAGAAAGGAATTCTGCCAAAGCAAATGGAGAAGGGGTTTGGTTTGCTTCAGTCGGGCTGGCAAACCGGTTTCGTCTTTGTTCTAGAATGAAACCCTTCTAGAACCCTCTGTGCTACTAAAGGGAACAGGTTTTGGAGCCTTTTCTCCGAGCACCGCATGAATAAAACCCTTTTTTGGCTCCCTGCACGGACCCCAGGAAAACATTCCCAATCCGGCCTGCTTTCTGGGTGCCCCTCCGCTCTTCCACCGCTAATCTCCTCACTGTACCTCGTTCTCGCCTGTCCCGCCATCGACCCCCGGCCCACGTCATCCCCCAGGCCTGGAATGCCCCCAGTCCCTCTGCCCCTCCGCCAAGCTAGCTCTCTTCCTCCCTTCAAGGCCCTGCTGAGAGCTCACCTCCTCCAGGAGGCCTTCCCAGACTGAGCCCCTTCCTTCCTCTCCCCCTCGTCCCCCTCTCCATCCCCCCATCTTACCTTCTTCCCTTCCCCACAGCACCTGTATATATGTATATATGGTTGTACATATTTATTACTCTATTTATTTATTTATTTATTTATTTTACTTGTACATTTCTATCCTATTTATTTTATTTTGTTGGTATGTTTGGTTCTGTTCTCTGTCTCCCCCTTTTAGACTGTGAGCCCACTGTTGGGTAGGGACTGTCTCTATGTGTTGCCAATTTGTACTTCCCAAGCGCTTAGTACAGTACTCTGCACATAGTAAGCGCTCAATAAATACGATTGATTGATTGCCCCGCAGAAGTAAGGGAAGCAGCTGGGAAGCAGCGTGGCTCCGTGGAAAGAGCCCGGGCTTTGGAGTCAGAGGTCGTGGTTTCAAATCCCGGCTCTGCCACTTGTCAGCTGGGTGACTTTGGGCAAGTCACTTCACTTCTCTGGGCCTCAGTTCCCTCATCTGGATAATGGGGATGAAGACTGTGAGCCCCACGTGGGGCAACCTGATCACCTTGTGTCTACCCCAGCGCTTAGAACAGTGCTTGGCACATCGTAAGCGCTTAACAAATGCCAACATTATTATTATTATAATTCTGTGGCAGAGGGCGGGGTGTGTTAACCATTGTGAGAGGAGAGGGAAGGGGAGGAGCCGTGAAATGAGGGCCAATCAATGGTATTTATTGATCGCCTACTGTGTGCAGAGCACTGTACCGATCACTCGAGAGTGTTCAATGCAACAGAGTTATTTAATAATAATAATAATAATGATGATGGCATTTGTTAAGTGCTTATTATGTGCAAAGCACTGTTCTAAGCGCTGGGGGGGTGGAGGGGAATACAACATGATCAGGTTGTCCCACGTGGGGCTCCCAGTCCTCATCCCCATTTTACAGGTGAGGGAACCGAGGCTCAGAGAAGTGAAGTGAGTTGCCCAAGGTCACACAGCAGACACGTGGCGGAGCCGGGATTCGAACCCATGGCCTCTGACTCCAAAGCCCGGGCTCCTTCCACTGAGCCGCGTTCCCTGCCCACGAGGAGCTTCTAGTCTAGAGGGTCCCCTGTGATTTCACGCTCGCTTTTCCCTCCGTATACCTCAGTACCCTTCGTATCTTGGTTCCTTAGAAGCAGGCCTAATGGTAGGCGAGATGTGATTAGACTGTGAGCCCACTGTTGGGTAGGGACCGTCTCTATATGTTGCCAACTTGGACTTCCCAAGCGCTTAGTACAGTGCTCTGCACACAGTAAGCGCTCAATAAATACGATTGATTGATTGATTACTTAGATTGGAAGCCCCAGGTGGGACAGGAATTGTGCCCGAGTGGATTAACTTGTATCTAGCCCAGCGCTTAGTAATAATAAGAGAAGCAGGGTGGTTCAGTGGAAAGATCACGGGATTGGGAGTCGGAGGTCATGGGTTCTAATCCCGTCTCTGCTGAGCCCACTGTTGGGGAGGGACTGTCTCTATATGTTGCCAACTTGTACTTCCCAAGCGCTTAGTACAGTGTTCTGCACACAGTAAGTGCTCAATAAATACGATTGATTGATTGATTGATTTGTCAGCTGTGTGACTTTGGGCAAGTCCCCCCTCTAGACTGTGAGCCCGCTGTTGGGTAGGGACCGTCTCTATATGTTGCCAACTTGTACTTCCCAAGCGCTTAGTACAGTGCTCTGCACACAGTAAGCGCTCAATAAATACGATTGAATGAATGAATGAACGAATGAACTTAACTCACCTGTGCCTCAGTTCCCTCATCTGTAAAATGGGGATTAAGACGGTGAGCCCCACGAGGGACAACCTGATTACCTTGTATCACCCCAGCGCTTAGAGCAGTGCTTGGCACATAGTAAGTGCTTAACAAATACCATCATTATAATAATAACAATCATGGTGGTATTAGAAGCAGCGTGGCTCAGTGGAAAGAGCACGGGCTTGGGAGTCAGAGGTCATGGGTTCTAATCCCATCTCTGCCATTTGTCAGCTGTGTGACTTTGGGCAAGTCACTTAACTTACCTGTGTTCCCTCATCTGTAAAATGGGGATTAAGCCTGTGAGCCCCATGTGGGACAACCTGATTACCTTGTATCCCCCCAGTGCTTAGAACAGTGCTTGGCACATAGTAAGTGCTTAACAAATACCATCATTATAATCATAACAATCGTGGTGGTATTTGTTAAGCATTTAGTGGATGTCAAGCACTGGAGTAGATACAAGATAATCAGGCTGTACACAGTCCCTATCCCACATGGGGCTCATAAGTTAAGTCAAAGGGAAAGCAGGTATTGAATTCTCATTTTACAGATGAGGAAACTGAGCCCCAGAGAAATGAAGTGACTAACCCAAGGTCACACAGCAAGAAAGCGTTTTTAAAAATTTTTTTTGGGGGGTATTTGTTAAGCGCTTACCATTTTCCAGGCACTGTTCTAAGCACTGGGGTGGATACAAGCAAGTTGGGTTGAACACGATCCCTGTCCAACATGGGGCTCACAATCTTAATCCCCATTTTACAGATGGGACAACTGAGACCCAAGGTCACCCAGCTGACAAGTGGCAGAACTGGGATTAGAACCCAGATCCTCCTGACCCAGGCCCATGCTCTATCTACTAGGCCAAGCTCCTTTCCAGTTTTTGGCACTTAGTAAATGCTTAACAGATGCAACTCTAATATAATAATGATGATGATGATTATTCTCCATCCTATTGAACTACATGGATCTCAGCAGCAGTCCTCCCCAGACTTTCTTTTTTCTTTTAAATGGCATTTATTAAGCGCTTACTATGTGCAAAGCATTGTTCTAAGTTACAAGGTGATCAGGTTGTCCCATGTGGGGCTCACAGTCTTAATCCCCATTTTACAGATGAGGTAACTGAGGCACAGAGAAGTGATGTGACTTGCCCAAAGTCACACAGCTGACAATTGGCGGAGCTGGGATTCGAACCCATGACCTCTGACCCCAAAGCCCGGGCTCTTTCCACTGAGCCACGCTGCTTCTCTTCATGGTGTGACGACATCCTGGGGTTCAAAGGAGGAATGTGATTTGTTAAAGCCTCCGCGGGTGATATCTGGGCTCTTCCAGGGTCTCCCTCTGCCTTTAATGACCCTAAATTTCCTAAGGAGGGGCTCTCTAGAGTGTTTGGCTACGTAACAGTAGGATAAGTAGGATAAGTAGGATCATGATCCCTAGGAATCAAGGAAGAGGAAAAGAAACAGGAAGAGGTGTACCTTTTGTCCATAAAAAAGGTTCATTAATTCAGTCGTATTTATTGAGCGCTTACTGTGTGCAGAGCACTGGACTAAGTGCTTGCACTGTACTAAGCCCTTAAGGTTGTGAAGCAATGGAATGGGTTCTTGAGAGACAACGTGGAGTCGCTTTCCCTGGCGTTCCAGAAGGTTTTGCTGACGATTCATTCATTCATTCAGTCGTATTTATTGAGCGCTTACTGTGTGCAGAGCACTGTACTAAGCGCTTGGAAAGTACAGTTTGGCAACAGACACATTCATTCATTCAATCGTATTTATCAAGCGCTTACTGTGTGCAGAGCACTGTACTAAGTGCTTGGAAAGTACAATTTGGCAACAGATAGACACATTCATTCACTCATTCAATCGTATTTATCGAGCGCTTACTGTGTGCAGAGCACTGTACTAAGCGCTTGGAAAGTACAATTTGGCAACAGATAGACACATTCATTCATTCATTCATTCAATCGTATTTATCGAGCGCTTACTGTGTACAGAGCACTGTACTAAGTGTTTGGAAAGTACAATTTGGCAACAGATAGACACATTCATTCGTTCAATCGTATTTATCGAACGCTGTGTACAGAGCACTGTACTAAGCGCTTGGAAAGTACAATTTGGCAACAGATAGACACGTTCATTCATTCAATCGTATTTATCGAGTGCTTACTGTGTGCAGAGCACTGTACTAAGCGCTTGGAAAGTACAATTTGGCCACAGATAGACACGTTCATTCATTCAATCGTATTTATCAAGCGCTGTGTGCAGAGCACTGTACTAAGCGCTTGGAGAGTACAATTTGGCAACAGATAGACACGCTCATTCATTCAATCATATTTATCGAGCGCTTACTGTGTGCAGAGCACTGTACTAAGTGCTTGGAAAGTACAATTTGGCAACAGATAGACACATTCATTCATTCAATCGTATTTATCTAGCGCTGTGTGCAGAGCACTGTACCAAGCGCTTGGAAAGTACAATTTGGCAACAGATGGTAACATTCATTCATTCAATCAATCGTATTGATCGAGTGCTTACTGTGTGCAGAGCACTGTACTAAGCGCTTGGAAAGTACAATTTGGCCACAGATAGACACGTTCATTCATTCATTCATTCAATCGTATTTATCGAGCACTTACTGTGTGCAGAGCACTGTACTAAGCGCTCAGAAAGTACAATTCGGCAACAGATAAGACACAATCCCTACCCAACAACAGGTATGTGATCGAGACGAGTGAGGGGAAGTGTCAGGGGGATGGGGCTCTGAGTCAGGGCAGACGGGATGGGGTCTCTTCCCGCCATTGGAAGCCCCCTGGGCCCTCTGACTCACGGAAATATTTCAGTGCACGGCAGCAAACGCAGAGAGTTCTCCCTCAGACCCCACCTCAATGCTGCTCAAATCCAACTGATAATTATCTCCTTCAAAGCCTTATTGAAGACACCTCTCCTCCCAGAGGGCTTCCCACACCAAACCCTCGCCTTCCTCTTCTCCCACTCCCTTTTGCGTCACCCTGACTTGCGTCCTTTTTCTTCCCCCTTCCCGATCCCACAGCGCTTATGTCCATATCTGCAATTTATTTATTTCTATTGATGTCTGTCTCCCCCTATTCTAGACCATGAGCTCGACGGAGGCAGGGAATGTGTCTGTTTATTGTTGTACTCTCCCAAGAGCTTAGTACAGGGCTCTGCACACAGTAAGCGCTCAATAAATATGACTGAATAAAGGATAAATAGCTGAATAAAGTGTTGGCCTTCAACACTACCATATCATCATCATCATCAATCGTATTTATTGAGCACTTACTGTGTGCAGAGCACTGTACTAAGCACTTGGGAAGTACAAGTTGGTAACATATAGAGACAGTCCCTACCCAGCAGTGGGCTCACAGTCTAAAAGGGGGAGACAGAGAACAAAACCAAACATACTAACAAAATAAAATAAATGGAATAGATATTTAATCAATAGAATAGATATGTAGGGACCATATGAGGGAGTCTCTTGGAGAAAATGATGGATGGGCCCGAGTCCTGCCAGTTCCAGTGTTTTGTGAGGCGTGCGTAGAGGCTAAGGTATTTAGAAATTGTGGGAAGTCCAAGGATGGGGCGGTTAGGGGAGCAGGGCAAAACTTCCATCCATCATGAGACACAAAGGGCTCACCTCTGATGACTTATTTTAAAAAAAGACCCATTAAATATTATTATTATCACGATCTCATTAGTAACGGCGTAATGGCATTTATTGAGGTTACAAAGTGCTTGGGAAAATCCAGCAGAAGCATAAGACATACTCCCTACCCACAAGGAGCTGCCACTCTAAAGGGGGAGGCAGGCATAAAAGTTTTCACTAAGAATCTTGCTACCTCTGTTTCTTCGTGATCATCATCATCATCATCAATCATATTTATTGAGCGCTTACTGTGTGCAGAGCACTGTACTAAGCGCTTGGGAAGTACAAGTTGGCAACATATAGAGACAGTCCCTACCCAACAGTGGGCTCACAGCTGTCCCTGACGTGAAATGGGCCTAGTTCTTAGGTACAGAGGAGTCATGTTTTCTGGGGAACTGTTTAATATAATACTACTATTACTACTACTAATAATAATGATGGCATTTATTAAGCGCTTACTATGTGCAAAGCACTGTTCTAAGTGCTGAGGAGGTTACAAGGTGATCAAGTTGTCCCACGGGGGGCTCACAGTCTTCATAGTAATTACAGTATTTGTTAATCACTTACTACATGCCAGGAACTGTACTAAACACTGGAGTGGTTACAAGCAAATTGGGTTGAACATAGTCCCTGTCCCACTTCATTCATCCGTTCATTCAGTCGTATTTATTGAGCGCTTACTGTGTGCAGAGCACTGTACTAAGCACTTGGGAAGTACAAATCGGCAACATATAGAGACGGTCCCTACCCAACAATGGGCTCCCAGTCTAGAAGGGGACTCACGGTCTCAGTCCCCATTTTACAGATGAGTTCGCTGAGGCCCAGAGAAGTAAAGTGGCTTGCCCAAGGTCACACAGCAGACAATCAATCAATCAATCAATCAATCAATCGTATTTATTGAGCGCTTACTATGTGCAGAGCACTGTACTAAGCACTTGGGAAGTACAAATTGGCATCACATAGAGACAGTCCCTACCCAACAGTGGGCTCACAGTCTAAAAGGGGGAGACAGAGAACAGAACCAAACATACCAACAAAATAAAATAAGTAGGATAGAAATGTACAAGTAAAATAAATAAATAAATAAATAAATAGAGTAATAAATATGTACAACCATATATACATATATACAGGTGCTGTGGGGAAGGGAAGGAGGTAAGACGGGGCGATGGAGAGGGGGACGAGGGGGAGAGGAAAGAAGGGGCTCAGTCTGGGAAGGCCTCCTGGAGGAGGTGAGCTCTCAGCAGGGCCTTGAAGGGAGGAAGAGAGCTAGCTTGGCGGATGGGCAGAGGGAGGCCATTCCAGGACAGGGGGAGGACGTGGGCCGGGGGTCGATGGCGGGACAGGCGAGAGCGAGGTACAGTGAGGAGATTAGTGGTGGAGGAGCGGAGGGTGCGGGCTGGGCAGTAGAAGGAGAGAAGGGAGGTGAGGTAGGAGGGGGCCAGACAAGTGGCGGAGCTGGGATCAGAACCCATGACCTTCTGATTCCAAGGCCCGTGCTCTATCCATACACTATGCTGCTTCTCAACGCCTCTTCTCAGGTCTGGTCTTCAGCATTTTCTGGGTGTGGGCGAGCCAGAGGGCATGTGAAGTGTCTACAGTGTGGTTTGATGGTCCCTGATTCATTTGTTGGGAACTCCCGTGTCTCACGTCTACTAAATCTATTGCATTAAACAAGGGTATTTATTGAACGCTTACTGTGTGCCGACCACTGTACCAAGCACTTGGGGAAATACAAAACGATAGAGTTGGTAGTCCAGATTGAGCCCCCTACATCCCCCCCGCCTTACCTCCTTCCCCTCCCACAGCACCTGTATATATGTATATATGTTTGTACGTATTGATTACTCTATTTATTACTCTATTACTCTAGCCACGGGGGAAGCAGCGTGGCTCATTGGAAAGAGCCTGGGCTTTGGAGTCAAAGATCAGGGGTTCAAATCCCAGCTTCGCCAATTGTCAGCTGTGTGACTTGGGGCAAGTGACTTCACTTCTCTGGGCCTCAGTTATCTCATCTGTAAAATGGGGACAAAGACTGTGAGCCCCACGCGGGACAACCTGATTACCTTGTATCTACCCCAGCGCTTAGAACAGTGCTTGGCACATAGTAAGCGCTTAACAAATACCAACATTATTATTATTATTATTATTTACTTTATTTGTACATATTTATTCTATTTATTTTATTTTGTTAATATGTTTTCTTTTGTTCTCTGTCTCCCCCTTCTACACTGTGAGCCCACTGTTGGGTAGGGACCGTCTCTATGTGTTGCCAACTTGTACTTCCCGAGCGCTTAGTACGGTGCTCTGCACACAGTAAGCGCTCAATAAATACGATTGAATGAATGAATGAATAGTCATGATCCCCGCCCACAAAGAGCCTACAGCCTAGGAGGCAGGAATTAAAATAAACTAGAGATAGGGGAAATTTCCTCTTCCATGCGGTTAGATTGGGAGCCCACTGTTGGGTAGGGACCGTCTCTATATGTTGCCAACTTGTACTTCCCAAGTGCTTAGTACAGTGCTCTGCACACAGTAAGCGCTCAATAAATATGATTGAATGAATGAATGAATGAATGAATGGTCCTCTGCCCACAGCTAGGCTCTCAGGAAAAATGATTAATTGGTTCTGAGCTCCCCCTTAAGACACTGGAACCCCACGTCTGACCTGAATAGATGGAATCTGCCCCAACATTTAGCACAGTGCTTTGTACCTTCGCACGTTCTGGCTCCAAAGACAGAAGCATTGGTTGTAAGCTCATCCCCGAGGATTATAAACCCCTTGTAGGCAGCGATCGCGCCTGCCAACTCTGTTCCATGGTACTCTCCCAAGTGCTTGGTCAGCCAGTCATATTTATTGAGCGCTTACTATGTGCAGAGCGCTGTATTAAGTGCTTGGGAGCGGCAGCATGGAGTCGTGGACAAAGCACCAGCCAGGGATCAGACGACCATGGGTTCTAATACCGGTTCTGCCACTTGTCTGCCGTTTGACCTTGAGCAGGTCACTGCACTTCTCCGCCTTGGTGACCTCATCTGTAAAATGGGGATTGAGACTCTGAGCCCCACATGGGATAGGGACCGTGTCCATCTTGATTGCTTGTATCCACCCCAGCGCTCAGTACAGTGCCTGCTTAACAAATACCATCGTTATTATTATTATGACTACAATACAACAATAAACACACATTCCCTGCCGTCAACGAGCTTAGGACAGTGCTCTGCACACCGTAAGTGCTCAGTAAATTTGGGTGATTGATTGATTGGTTAGCATTGGAAGCATTGGGTAGGGACTGTCTCTATATGTTGCCAACTTGTACTTCCCAAGCGCTTAGTACTGTGAGCCCACTGTTGGGTAGGGACTGTCTCTATATGTTGCCAACTTGTACTTCCCAAGTGCTTAGTACAGTGCTCTACACACAGTAAGCACTCAATAAATACGATTGATTGATAGTACAGTGCTCTGCACACAGTAAGCGCTCAATAAATACGATTGATTGATTGAGACCTACCCTTCATCATCAAGTTTGAAGTCTTCAGTGAGTGTTCATTCATTCAATCGTATTTATTGAGCACTTACTGTGTGCAGAGCACTGTACGAAGCGCTTGGGAAGTACAAGTTGGCAACATATAGAGACCAACAGTGGGCTCACAGTCTAGAAGGGGGAGACAGAGAACAAAACATATTAACAAAATAAAATAAATAGAATAAATATGTACAAATAAAATAGAGTAATAAATGCATATATACATATATACAGGTTCTGTGGGGACGGAAAGGAGGTAAGGCGGGGGGGGACGGGGAGGAGGAGGAGGGTTTTTGTGGGTTTTTTTTAATGGGAACATTGATGTTGGGGTAGCAAGTCCCTGAGAGGGGAGGGTGAGTGTTGGCCCTGACTTGTTTTGTGTCTTGGGGCGAGAAGATGACATGCAGGCTGCTAACCTACCCTTGAGTTTCCTTTTCACCTTCACCTAGTGAAGAGACATTACGTGCCATTGGATCATGCAATGTAATTGTGATTTAAAACACCTTGGGGATTGCCCAGTATTGCCCAGTTCAGTTTTAATCGCCTTTTTTATTGCCCACGAAATAACAAAGAGAGATTCTAGGTCAGGGCCTCCAATTGAAGTGGGAACAGAAATTCCTTCCTTCCTTCATTCATTCAATCGTATTTACTCAGCACTTACCGGGTGCAGAGCACTGTACTAAGCACTTGGAAAGTACAATTCAGCAACAAATAGAGACAATCCCTGCCCAACAATGGCCTCACAGTCTAGAAGCGGGGAGCCACACATCGAAACAAGTAAACAGGCATCAATAGCATCAATATAAATGTAGAGAATTATAGATATATACGCATCATTAATAAAATAAATAGAATAATAAGTATGTACATATATACCTGTATATATGTATATGTTTGTACATATTTGTACATATTTTGTACATATTTATGTTTGTACATATTTATGCAAATATTTGTACAAATATGTTTGTGCATATTTATTACTCTATTTATTTATTTATTTATTTATTTTGCCTGTACATATCTATTCTATTTATTTTATTTTGTTAGTATGTTTGGTTTTGTTCTCTGTCTCCCCCTTCTAGACTGTGAGCCCACTGTTGGGTAGGGACTGTCTCTATATGTTGCCAACTTGTACTTCCCAAGCACTTAGTACAGTGCTCTGCACACAGTAAGCGCTCAATAAATACGATTGATTGATTGATTGATTGATTGATATACACAAGTGCTATAGGGCGGGGAGGGGAGTAGAGCAGGGGAGCGAGTTGGGGCGATGGGGAGGGGAGGAGGAGCAGAGGAAAAAGGGGGTTTAGTCTGGGAAGGCCTCCTGGAGGAGGTGAGCTTTCTCCAGAGACCATTTATTTCTCCAGAGAACGTCCTCCTCCACTTACTTTTCCACCTCCATACCTGAGCCTCCAAGCCCACATTAATTAATCAGTTGTATTTATTGAGTGCTTACTGTGTGCAGAGCACTGTACTAAGCACTTGGGAAGTACAAGTTGAGTACCAAGAAACGCATAAAGCTTACTTCAAAAGAGCAAACGTAGATCCCACTCTTGCTTCTGACTAAACTTCAGTAGGTGGGAACATAAAACAGCTCATCGGAAAAATGAAGCAAGGGGTTCAAAACCTTTACAGACTCATTCCACAAGATTCTGACGTAATGCGGTTTTATTCTGCGAACAGCTTTTCTTCCTCGTGAAAGTGATTTATTAATACGGTCCAGGTAATGTAATTAGGAGTCAAGTCAGCGTTTCCCGAATCCAGTTTGTGCACCTTCGTTGCGTGACAGTACGTCCCCACCCTTTATGCAAAGTCCACGACACCCGGTCTCCAAAACGTTGCCCTTCTTCATGCCAAGGTAATCCCGCCCTCTGGATCACTGAAGCCGCATTCCCTATCTGAATGAGAATACTTCTCCCATCCACAGGAATTCTCCTCTCATCCGTATTAAGATGGAAGACGGCCTAGTGGAAAGAGCACGGGCCTGGGAATCAGAGGACCCAGGTTCAAATCCCTTCTTGGCCACCCGTCTGCTATGTCACCTTGGGCAAGTCACTTCAATTCTCTGTGCCTCAGTTACCTTATCTGTAAAATGGGGACTGTGAGCCCTCTGTGATTATCTTCTATTTACACCAGCGCTTAGCACAGTGCCTGGCACGTAGTACACGCTTATCAAATGCTAGTTAAAAAGAAAAAAAAAACGGGTCCAGAAGGGAGCCTACAAGCTCCGATCCACCAGGACACTCGAAACTGCCCCTCTGCACAGCCGAAAGATTGTGTATATTACCAAATCCTGAGGCAGTATCACATCCTTTCTCCTTTTCCCGGGACATTAAGGTCTTTGGGAAACCAGTCTTGACCTTGTACGTAAATAATATGCCTTCTTATAACTGTCTAGTGGGTTTTGTATGTGAATTAACACTGAAACACTCTTTTTAAAGGCTGTTGTTTAATATCAAGTGGAACTGAGGGAGAAGTACATGTCCTGACACTCTACAGGAAAAAAAAATCTTATCTGTTTAGTGAGATAAGAGCCTGAGTCGTAAATATGAAAATATTTCAAGCCCCAGAACAAGAAGGTTCTCTTCTAGATATGTGCCGTTGTGCTGTTGGCTGGACCGCTAATCTCGCTGCCCAGTTTTTTTTTATTACTTTATTTATGAGAACGCAGGGGTCAGAGTTTAGGTTGTAAAATGATTTCTTAAGAACAGGGATTTTCCAACCCTCTCTGCTAGTCTGGGGGCTAAAGACCAACTTGTACTCCCCAAGCGCTTAGTACAGTGGAGTGTACAGTACACGGAAGCAGCGTGGCTCCGTGGAAAGAGCACGGGCTTTGGAGTCAGAGGTCATGGGTTCGAATGCCGGCTCCGCCACATGTCCGCTGTGTGACCTTGGGCAACTCATTTAACTTCTCTGAGCCTCAGTTACCTTATCTGTAAAATGGGGATTAAGACTGTGAGCCCCACGTGGGGCAACCTGATCACCTTGTATCTCCCCAAGTGCTTAGAACAGTGCTTGGTACATAGTAAGCACCTAACAAATGCCATTATTATTACGGTGCTCTGCACACAGTAAGTGCTCAATAAATATGATTGAATGAATGAATAAAGACCTAAATTGAGGGCCCTCTGTGTTTCTTGGGCATCCACCTTCTGTGCATAGGGGCCTTTAGCTGTGTTTTTAGTCAGGGTGTCCTTCTTCTACCTCAAGGATAGAAAGTTTTGATCTTCAATCCAACAATCAATAACATATCAATCAATAACTTGGGAGAGGGTGCTAGAATTAGTAGACATGATCCCTGCCTCCATGAAATGTCCTAGTAGAGCCTGAGAAGGGCAATCATGGCCTAGTGGAGAGAGCCCAGTTTCTGGGAGTCAGAAGGACCCGGCTTCGAATCTCAGCTGCGCCACTTGTCTGCTGTACGACCTTGGGCAAGTGACTGCACGTCTCTGTGTCTCAGTTACCTCATCTGTAAAATGAGGATTAAGATTGTGAGCCCCATGTAGGACAAGGACTCTGGCCAACTCAATTACCTCGTATCTGCCCCAGCATTCAATACAGTGCCTGGTACATTCATTCAGTCAATCGTATTTATTGAGCACTTACTGTGTGCAGAGCATTGTACTAAGCGCTTGGGAAGTACAAGTTGGCAACATATAGAGACGGTCCCTACCCAACAGTGGGCTCACAGTCTAGAACATAATAAGCACAAGGAAGCGCTTAACAAATACCACAATCATTCTTATTCTTATTCATGGGTGCCAAGGCCAATTTGGGTTGATAGAAAACCAAAATGGCTAGGTACAGGGGGCAATTAATAATAATAATAATAATAGTATTTATTAAGTGCTGACTATGTGCCAGTCACTGTCCAAGCACTGGGGTGAATACAAGCGAATCGGGTCAGACCCTGTCACTTGTGTGCAGAGCACTGTACGAAGCACTTGGAAATTCAGTATTAAAGAGAGACAATCCCTGCCCACACTGGGCTTACAGTCTAGAAGGGGGGAGATAGACATCTAAGCAAGTCAACAGGCATCGATCTAAATAAATAGAATTATAGATATATGCACATCAAAACAAGTAAACAGGCATCAATATAAATAAATAGAATTATAGATATCTACTTATATACCTAAGTGCTGTGGGGCTCAAGTCGCTCCACTTCACCTCTCTGTGCCTCAGTTCTCTCATCTGTCAAATGGGGGTTAAGACTATGAACTCCATGTGGGACAGAGATTGTGTCCAACCCGATTTGCTTGTATCCACCCCAGCGCTTAGTACAGTGCCTGGAACATAGTGAGGCCTAAAGACACATCACAATTATTATTATTGCTATTACTACTGCTACTAGTAATAATAATGGCATTTGTTAAGCACTTATTATGTGTCAAGCACTGTTCTAAGCGCTGGAGTTTGTAAAAGTAAATCAGGTTAGTCACAGTCCCTGTTCCACATAAATAATAATGATGGTATTTGTTAAGCGCTTACTATGAGCAAAGCACTGTTCTAAGCGCTGGGGGGGATACAAGGTGATCAGGTTGTCCCACGTGGGGCTCACAATCTTAATCCCCATTTTACAGTTGAGATAACTGAGGCACAAAGAAGTTAAGTGACTTGCCCAAGGTCATGGGGCTCCTAATCAAGTAGGAGGGAGACTAGGCATTCATTCATTCATTCAGTCATATTTATTGAGCACTTACTGTTGAATCCCTATTTTACAGATAAGGTAACTGAGGCCCCAAGAAATGAAGTGACTTCCCCAAGGTCACTCAGCAGACGAGTGGCAGAGCCAGGATTAGAACATCCTCTCTCCCAGCCACACAGCATTTATGTACCTGTCTGTAATTTTATTTATTTGTATTGATGTCTGTCTCATTCATTCATTCAATCGTATTTATTGAGCACCTACTGTGTGCAGAGCACTGTACTAAGCGCTTGGGAAGTACAAGTTGGCAACATAGAGACGGTCCCCACCCAACAGTGGGCTCACAGTCTAGAAGTCTCCCCGCCTCTAGACAGTAAGCTCGTTGTGGGCAGGGAACGTCACTGTTTATTGTTGTGGCGTACTTTCTCACGTGCTTAGTACAATGCTCTGCACACAGTAAGTGCTCAATAAATATGATTGATTGAATGAGGGAATGAATGAATTAAAACCCAGATCCTCTGCTTCCCGGGCCCAGGGGGTTTCCACTAGGTCACTTCGCTCCTCCGTGTAGAGTGTGCTCTGTTCACATTGTGAAGGATCCCCAGATGGTTCATTCATTCATTCAGTCGTATTTATTGAGCGCTGACTGTGTGCAGAGCACTGTACTAAGCGCTTGGGAAGTACAAGTCGGCAACACATAGTCCCTACCCAACAACGGGCAATCAGTCTAGCCATTCTCACTGCTTCAACTGCCACTTTACACAGCTAACTCTCCCCCTTTTAGACTGTGAGCCCACTGTTGGGTAGGGACTGTCTCTATATGTTGCCAATTTGTACTCCCCAAGCGCTTAGTGCAGTGCTCTGCACATAGTAAGCACTCAATAAATACGATTGATGATGATGATGATAACTCTCGAACCCACTTCCCTAACCGTGATCTCTCTCCTTCTCGGAAATCTTACCTCACCTCCTGCCTCCGCGCCAATTCTACTGTGCCGTTCCACTGGCACCTCAGACGCTACATGTCCAAAACTGAACTCCTTACCGTCACACCCAAATCCTCTCCTCCTAAGTTTCCCATCATTTTTTTTTTTTAAATGGCATTTGTTAAGCGCTTACTGTGCGTCAGTCACCGTACTAAGTCCTGGGGTAGATACAAGATAATCAGATTGGACACAGTTCATGGCCCACAAGGGGCTCACGGTATTAATCCTCGTTTTACAGATGAGGTAACTGGGGACCAGAGAAGTAACTAGCCCAAGGTCTGTATGTTACTCCTCTGCAGAGCGACTTTTCTTTGCTTGACAGAGTGTGTATGTGTGTGTATAGAGGGTCTCGGGGAAGGGAAGGGACTTGGGGCTAGGTGAAACGAGTCAAAATTAGTCAAAATTGAACAGAAGTAGCATGGCCTAGTGGTTAGAGCAGTGGCCTGAGGAGATAGAAGGGCTTGGGTTCTCCCCATATCTGCTGTGTGACCTTGGGCAAGTCACAACATCTCTGAGCCTTAGTTACCTCATCTGTAAAATGGTGATTAAGACTGTGAGCCCCACGTGGGACAACTTGATCTCCTTGTATCCCCCCCAGCACTTAGAACAGTGCTCTGCACATAGTAAGCGCTTAACAACTGCTATCATTATTATTATTAATAGTCCTGGCTCCAGTGTGCGGCCTTGGCAAATAATAATAATAATAATAATAATAATAATAATAATAATAGCATTTATTAAGCGCTTACTATGTACAAAGCACTGTTCTAAGCACTGGGGAGGTTACAAGGTGATCCGATTGTCCCACGGGGGCTCACAGTCTTAATCCCCATTTTTACAGATGAGGTAACTGAGGCCCAGAGAAGTGAAGTGACTTGCCCAAAGTCACACAGATGACAGCTGGCGGAGCCGGGATTTGAACCCATGACCTCTGACTGCAAAGCCCATGCTCTTTCCACGGAGACACTTAACTTCTCTGGGCCTCCGTTCCCTCATCTGTAAAAAACGGGGATTAAGACTGTGAGCCCCATTAGGGGCATGGACCGTGTCCAAACTGATTACCTTGTATCTACTCCAGTGCTTAAAACAGTGCTTGGCACAGAGGAAGCACTTAATAAATAACATAAAAACAAAAACAAACAAACAAAAATTAAGCTGCCGTCAACACGGGTCCTTTCGCCACATGGCCTGCGGCGTCTCTTGAAAGCTTCATTCATCCCCGCGATAGAGGTACACCCAAAGAAAAGATGTCACTTACAATCCTTTGCCGGATGGAATGTGTCTTTTGCTATAAGAAATATATTCATTCATCCATTCAATCGTATTTATGGAGCGCTTACTGTGTGCGGAGCACTGTACTAAGCGCTTGGGAAGTACAATTTGGCAACATATAGAGATGGGCCCTACCCAGCAATGGGCCCACAGTCCGTCTGGGGAGATGGACAACAAAACAAAACATGTGGACAGGTGTCAAGTCATCAGAATAAATAGAAATGTATTCCTGGTCCCTGTGGGGTAAAATCCTGGCAAGAAGAAATCTCACGTACCCCAGAGGAGGGTATATCAGTTAATCAATCAATAGTATTTACTACTAATAATAATAATTATAGTATTTGTTAAGCGCTTACTATGTGCCAAGCACTGTTCTAAGCGCTGAGGTAGATACAAGGTCATCAGGTTGTCCCACCTGGGGCTCAGTCTTAATCCCCATTTTTCAGATGAGGTAACTGAGGCACAGAGAAGTTATGTGACTTGCCCAAAGTCACACAGCTGACGAGTGGTGGAGCCGGGATTAGAACCCATGACCTCTGACTCGCAAGCCCGGGCTCTTTCCACTAAGTCCCGCTGCTCAATTGAGCACTGTACTGAGCACTTGGGAGAGAACAACAGGGGGGGAAGGTACATAGAGAAGCAGCGTGGCTCATTGGAAAGAGCCCGGGCTTTGGAGTCAGAGGTCATGGGTTCGAAACCCTACTCCACCACATGTCTGCTGTGTGACCTTGGGCAAGTCACTTCACTTCTCTGAGCCTCAGTTCCCTCATCTGTAAAATGGGGATTGTCTGTGAGCCCCACGTGGGACAACTTGATCACCTTGTATCCCCCCCAGCGCTTAGAACAGTGCTCTGCACATAGTAAGCGATTAACAAACGCCATCATCATTATTATTATTATTATTATTACAATACCTGCCCTAAAGAGCTCAAAATCTGGTGGGGGAAACAGACATTAAAAGAACAGTGCTCTGCATATAGTAAGCACTTAACAAACGCCATCATTATTATTATTATTATTATTATTACAATACCTGCCCTAAAGAGCTCAAAACTGGTGGGGGAAACAGACATTAAAAGAACAGTGCTGTGCACATAGTAAGCGCTTAACAAACGCCATCATTATTATTATTATTATTATTATTACAATACCTGCCCTAAAGAGCTCAAAACTGGTGGGGGAAACAGACATTAAAAGAACACTGCTGTGCACATAGTAAGCGCTTAACAAACGCCATCATTATTATTATTATTATTATTACAATACCTGCCCTAAAGAGCTCAAAATCTGGTGGGGGAAACAGACATTAAAAGAACAGTGCTTTGCACATAGTAAGCGCTTAATAAATGCTATCATTATTATTATTATTATTTGCAGGTAGAAGGAAGGAAGGTGAATTTTTAGGCTGTGAGTGTGTCTTCTCGGCCTCTGTCTCAGTCTGCATCATCTCTGTCTTACCAACGTCCACCTATCGAGCAAGGCTCATCTCTGAGTGAAGGCTTGAGTTGCAAATTTAACCGTGGCTTCCGCGGATCCACCGCGTAATCTCGCGGTGCAATTTTCGGATTACCGGCCCCCGATTTCTGCGAGTTAGGTCCCTGGTGTAGCTTCCGCTGGGGTCAAGTGTGGGACAGACCCACTATTCTCTTGCTTTTAATGCTCTGTTACTGGTTTTGGTTTAACGCTTACTATGTACTAAGCGCTGGGGTAGA
The DNA here is from genome assembly GCF_015852505.1 of Tachyglossus aculeatus. NCBI lineage: Eukaryota > Metazoa > Chordata > Mammalia > Monotremata > Tachyglossidae > Tachyglossus > Tachyglossus aculeatus. Next base: position 43,979,169 of record NC_052071.1, read on the forward strand.
CACCAGATCATCAGGTTGGACACAGTCCGTGTCCCGGCTGGGGCTCACCGTCTTAATCCCCATTTGACAGGTGAGGGAACTGAGGCACCGAGAAGTGAAGTGATTTGCCCAAGGTCACACAACAGGCAAGTGGCAGAATTAGAACCCAGGTCCTTCTAACTTCCAACTCCTTTCCCTATCGGGCCATGCTGCTTCTCTGCTGCTTTTCCCCCACCCTTCATGGAAAGGGGAAAAAGTACAAGGTATTTTCCCTAGCCTTCTTCACCAGTCAAATCATTCCCACCCTCCAAGTTTGTCATTGCAAAATGAAGATAATACTTGCCGCATTTTAGAAAATGAACTCCTTGAAGGCAGGGAGCAGGTTTCTTTAGGTTTCCTCATGCAGTCCCCAGCCCATCAACAGCTCTGCGTGGGGGAGCTTAATAAATACTAGTTGATTAAAAATAATAATAGGCATAATTCCTCTCCCCTACGATTCAAGTGAGATCATGTTAATGGGCCACTTGGAAGAAGAAAGACGTCCTGTGACAAAATCAACATTATCATCATCATCATCATTATTGGACAATTATGATTATTATTTTTAAAGCAACAGTAAGGAACCCTTCCCCTCCCCACAGCACCTGCATATATGCTTGTACGTATTTATTACTTTTAGCCCACAGTTGGGTAGGGACTGTCTCTATATGTTGCCAACTTGTACTTCCCAAGCACTTAGTACAGTGCTCTGCACACAGTAAGTGCTTAATAAATACGATTGATTGATTACTCTATTTTATTTGCGCTTAATAAACACGATTGATTGATTACTCTATTTATTTATTTTATTGGTACATATTTATTCTAATTATTTTATTTTGTTAATACATTTTGTTTTGTTCTCTATCTCCCCCTTCTACACTGTGAGCCCACTGTTGGGTAAGGACCGTCTCTATATGTTGCCAACTTGTACTTCCCGAGCGCTCAGTACAGTGCTCTGCACACAGTAAGCGCTCAATCAATACGATTGAATGAATGAATGAATGAACCAAGATATCTAAGCAGCAGTGTCTTCGTAATGTAAGGCACTGTTTCAGTGTAAATAATTATTTTAGCTTAGTTTCGCTTGGAATGGCCCCAAAACCTAGTGGAGGTAGGAGGGTGAGATTTTAATGAGATTTTGTTTAGCCACCAGGCAGAATGAGATTCCAGAAATGCTCTATTAAATATGGATGAGCCTGCTCTGCTTCACTATAGCAGTCAGAGTCATCAGGATACTAGGAAAATCCAGCCTGATCCAGGCTCAGATTGAACTCTGAGTTGATTCTCTTCATTTGGGTTTGAAATGGGGATTTCTTTATCCCCTCCTTTACTCGTCTTCATTATCTTTCCTGGTTTAGTCTGCCAACCAGAGAGCCAAGCGCGTAGCAGCTTCTAGCCTGTGAACCCGCTGTTGGGTAGGGACCGTCTCTATATGTTGCCAACTTGTACTTCCCAAGCGCTTAGTACAGTGCTCTGCACACAGTAAGCGCTCAATAAATACGATTGATTGATTGACCGTCTCTATATGTTACCAACTTGTACTTCCCAAGCACTAAGTACAGTGCTCTGCACACGGGGAAGCGCTCGATAAATACGATTGAATGAATGAATGAAAGTAGCAGAAAATCAATCAATCGTATTTATCAAGCGCTTCCTGTGTGCAGAGCACTGTACTAAGCGCTTGGGAAGTACAAGTTGGCAGAAAAGGTTGGGGGCTGATGTTTCTTGCCCGACAAGGAAGATGTTTTCTCTAGTCACTACTTGCAGCAATTTCAGCGGGATTGGCGGTCCGAGAGCCGGACCCCCACCCATTCTAGAGGCAACTAGAAGTTGTCAATCAATCAATCAATCAATCGTATTTATTGAGCGCTTACTGCGTGCAGAGCACTGTACTAAGCGCTTGGGAAGTACAAGTTGGCAACATATAGAGACGGTCCCTACCCAACAGTGGGCTCACAGTCTAGAAGGGGGAGAGAGAGTTGTCAGCGGGGAATGTGTCCTTCTTTGTGTTTTACATTCCCAACCTCTTTGCATACTACCTTGCCTCCAGCGGGCTCAATCAATCCTATTATTCCTTCTACTTCTAATAATAATAATAACGATGGCATTTATCCCGGCTCCGCCAATTGTCAGCTGTGGGACTTTGGGCAAGTCACTTAACTTCTCTGGGCCTCAGTTACCCCATCTGTAAAATAGGGATTAAGACTGTGAGCCCCCCGGGGGACAACCTGATCACCTTGTAACCTCCCCAGCGCTTAGAACAGTGCTTTGCACGTAATAAGTGCTTAATAAATGCCATCATTTATTAAGCGCTGGGGGCGATACAAGGTGATCAGGTTGTCCCACAGGTGGCTCCCAGTCAATCCTCATTTTACAGGTGAGGGAAGTGAGGCACAGAGAATCAATCAATCAATCAATCATATTTATTGAGCACTTACTGTGTGCAGAGCACTGTACTAAGCGCTTGGGAAGTACAAGTTGGCAACATATAGAGACAGCCCCTACCCAACAGTGGGCTCACAGTCTAGAAGTTGTGACTTGCCCAAAGTCACACTATTACTTCTACTACGCTTCTTCTTTTAATATTCTTTTAGACTGTGACTGGTGGGTAGGGACTGTCTCTATTTGTTGCCAACTTGTACTTCCCAAGCGCTTAGTACAGTGCTTTGCACACAGTAAGCGCTCAATAAATACGATTGATTGGTTGATTCTTCTCTTATGCTGTCGAGTCGTTTCCGCCCCAGAGCGACGCCACGGAGACATCTCCCCCACAACGTCCCGCTCTCCATCTGCAGTCGTTCTGGTAGGGGATCCAGAGAGTTTTCCTGGTTAAAGTACGGAAGTGGTGTACCACCGCTGCCTTCCGCGCAATAAACTCGAGTCTCCGCCCTCGACTCTCTCTTGGGCAGTTACTTCCCAGAATGGGTGAGTTTTGACGTGTAGCAGATAGGCTTCCACTCGCTAGCCACGGCCCAAACTAGGAATGGAGCGGGTAGGCCTCTGCTTCACCTTCTCTGCCGCTCACCTCTTCACCGGGCCTCATTCTCACCTGTCCCGCCGTCGACCCCCAGCCCACGTCCTCCCCGGGGCCTGGAATGCCCTCCCTCCGCCCATCCGCCAAGCTAACTCCCTTCCTCCCTTCAAGGCCCTACTGAGAGCTCACCTCCTCCAGGAAGCCTTCCCAGACTGAGCCCCTTCCTTCCTCTCCCCCTCATCTCCCTCTCCATCCCCCCATCTTACCTCCTTCCCTTCCCCACAGCACCTGTATATATATATGTACATATTTATTACTCTACTTACTTATTTATTTATCTTACTTGTACATATCTATTCTATTTATTTTATTTTGTTAGTATGTTTGGTTTTGTTCTCTGTCTCCCCCTTCTAGACTGTGAGCCCACTGTTGGGTAGGGACTGTCTCTATATGTTGCCAACTTGGACTTCCCAAGCGCTTAGTACAGTGCTCTGCACACAGTAAGCGCTCAATAAATATGATTGATTGATTGATTGATTGATTGATTGATTCACTCTCCCTCCCGTAGCCGAGACTGGTAGAGTATCGGAAACTCTCCAGGTGCGACCCTCTGAGGGGAATTGCACTTCTACTACTATTATTACTAGACTGTGAGCCCACTGTTGGGTAGGGACCATCTCTATATGTTGCCAGCTTGTACTTCCCAAGCGCTTAGTACAGTGCTCTGCACACAGTAAGCGCTCAATGAATACGACTGAATGAATGAATGAACTGTGCTACTACTACTACTTACGAGAAACAGTAAGCGCTCAATAAATACGACTGAATGAATGAATGAACTATGCTACTACTACTACTTACGAGAGACAGGATGGCATAGCGGATAGGACATGGGCCTGCAAGTCAGAAGGTCATGAGTTCTAATCCTGGCTCCGCCACTTGTCTGCTGTGTGACCTTGGGCATGTCACTTCACTTCTCTGGGCCTCAGTTTCCTCGTCTATAAAGTGGGGATTGAAACTGTGAGCCCCACGTGGGACAGGGATGGTGTCCAACCCAATTTGCTTGAATCCACCCAGCGCTTAGTTGAGCGCTTGGCACATAGTGGAGAAGCAGCATGGCTCAGTGGAAAGAGCACAGGCTTGGGAACCAGAGGTCATGGGTTCTAATCCCGGCTCTGCCACTTGTCAGCTGTGTGACTTTGGGCAAGTCGCTTCACTTCTCTGGGCCTCAGTTACCTCATCTGTAAAATGGGGATTAAGACCGTGAGCCCCGCGTGGGACAACCTGATCACCTTGTGTCCCCCCAGCGCTTAGAACAGTGCTTCGCACATAGTAAGCACTTAACAAATGCCATCGTTATTATTATTATTATTGTTATAGTAAGTGCTTCACAAATACCACAATTATTACCATTATTACTAAGACTCCTACTACTATTCCTAATGATAATTATAATCAGGTATTTGTGAATTGCTTACTATGTGCCAGGCACTATACTAAACGCTGGGGTAGATACAAGATAATCGGGTCAGGCACAGTCCCTATCCCACATAGGGTGAGCAGGGATTGTCTCTCTTTATTGCTGAATTGTACTTTTCAAGCACTTCGTCCACTGCTCTGCCACTTATCAGCTGCGTGACTTTGGGCAAGTCACTTAACTTCTCTGTGCCTCAGTTACCTCTTCTGTAAAATGGGGATTAAGACTGTGAGCCCCTCATGGGACAACCGGATTACCTTTTATCTACCCTAGAGCTTAGAACAGTGCTTGGCACACAGTAAGCACTTAACAAAATACCATCATTAATAATAAATATGATTGAATGTATGAATGAATAGGATTCGCAGTCTTAATCGCCATTTTACGGACGAGTTTACCGAGGCACGGAGAAGTGAAGTGACTTGCCCAGGGTCACACGGCGGGTAAATGGAGGGGCTGGGAGTAGAAGCCCAGTACTCTGAGTCTAAAGCCTGTGTTTTTTTCCAATAGGCGACGCCGTTACTACTATTATTACTTTTATTAAGACCACTACTACCCTTACTATCGGAGTTGAATCTCTGAATTTTCAACAATTCCATCCCACAATTCCCGCAAGTGCTGACAGGAAGAGAAGAAATTAGGTAAAAGGCAGATAATGACTTGAGCTCATTATCAAGACGGCATGATCGGTAGGGTAAATATTTACCAAGGTCAATATTTAACTTTAGGGATAATAAACTTTGATATGACCCAGACTGGTGTATGAAATGTGCTTTCTTATAAATGTCCTCTTAAAGGCACATTGTCAAGGCATCTATTGCGAGTTCTGAAGAGATTTTCAATTCCTGACGTAGGCCACCGATGAGAATAGAAGCAGCATGGCTCAGTGGAAAGAGCCCAGGCTTTGGAGTCAGAGGTCATGGGTTCAAATCCCGGCCCTGCCCATTGTCAGCTGTGTGACTTTGGGCAAGCCACTTCGCTTCTCTGGGCCTCAGTTCCCTCATCTGTAAAATGGGGATTATTAAGACTGTAAGCCCCATGTGGGACAACATGATCACCTTGTAAACTCCCCAGCTCTTAGAACAGTGCTTTGCACATAGTAAGCGCTTAATAAATGCCATCATCATCATCATCCTCATCATCACAGGCTTTGGAGTCAGAGGGCATGGGTTCAAATCTCGGCTCTGCCAATTGTCAGCTGTGTGACTTTGGGCAAGTCACTTCACTTCTCTGGGCCTCAGTTCCCTCATCTGTAAAATGGGGATTATTAAGACTGTGAGCCCCACGTGGGACAACCTGATCACCCTGTGTCCCTCCAGTTATTAGAACAGAACATAGTAAGCACTTAACAAATACCATTATTATAATTATTATTATTATTATTATTATTATTGTTATTATAGCTGCAGTATATGTTAAGCGCTTACTATAGGCCAAGCATTATGCTGAACACGATACAATCCAATCAGATCAGTCACATCCATATCCCCCCCCGTGGGACAGACTGATCACCTTGTAACCTCCCCAGAGCTTAGAACAGGGCTTTGCGCATAGTAAGCACTTAATAAATGCCATTATTATTATTATTATTATTATTATTATTATTATTATTATTATTATTACTGGCCATGCTAAGCTTCTCTCTATCGTTCCAATTTTGGTATATGAACTGCGGAAACAAGTGCATTGTATTGTACTCAATAAATCACTCAATAAGTACGAATGAATGAATGAATGAATATCCCACCATCTAAAGGGAAGGGAGAACAGGGGTTTATTGCCCATTTGACAGATGAGGAAACTGAGGCACAGAGAAGATAAATGACTCTCCTAAGGCCACAGTCCTGTGGTGGAGGGTGAAGTCCTGCCCCTGGGACTGGGGTGGGCAGAAGCCAGTGCTGCGGCAGTGTGGCCAAGGTCTCCTCTGCCCCGGGAGTCCCAGGGTCAATCAATCAATCAATCAATCAATTGTATTTATTGAGCGCTTACTGTGTGCTGAGCACTGAGGGTTGGCGGGGGGGACCTCCCAGCCCCCTGCCAGAATAGGGTCCCTTCCCGTTGGAGCTTGAAGGATGGAAGCTCCAGCTGCAGCCCACCCGTAACAACCGGAAAACACCGGAAAGGTCATGGCCCAGGAAGTAAGGGCAGGGTGAGAAGCCTGGAATCTTCCCTTTCCGCGGAAATGTATTCCAGTTTTTGTCCGTGTTACCATTACGGTCATTTCTTCTAGACTGTGAGCCCACTGTTGGGTAGGGACCGCCTCTATATGTTGCCAACTTGTACTTCCCAAGCGCTTAGTACAGTGCTCTGCACACAGTAAGCGCTCAATAAATGCGATTGAATGAATTTCCTGAGTTTGCTGAGCGCTTATTGTGTGCAAAGCCCTGTCCACAGTGCTGGGGGAAAGGTACAAGGAGGATAATTCTGATGCAGACCCTGACCTACAGTGGGCTTACAATCTAAAAGGCCATGGTGGACTGGTCCACACACACACACACACACACACAATATATATCCCAATAAAACAGAGCCAATGAATGAGGAACCTGTAATACTTTGCTGAAAGCACTTTTCCAGAGTGTTCACTGTCCCTCTAGATTGTCAGCTCACCCTCTGGACTATAATCTTGTTATGGGCAGGGAATGATGATGATGATGATGATGATGATGGCATTTATTAAGCGCTTACTATGTGCAAAGCACTGTTCTAAGCGCTGGGGGGATACAAGGTGATCAGGTTGTCCCACATGGGGCTCACAGTCTTAATCCTCATTTTACAGATGAGGGAACTGAGGCCCAGAGAAGTGAAGTGACTTGCCCAAAGTCACACAGCTGACAATTGGTGGAGCTGGGATTTGAACTCATGACCTCTGATGACGCTACCTTCTAATTCTGTCATAATCCCCCCTCCTCCCCCTCTCCGTCCCCCCCACCTTACCTCCTTCCCTTCCCCACAGCACCTGTATATATGTATATATGTTTGTACGTATTTATTACTCTATTCATTTATTTTACTTGTACATATCTATTCTATTTATTTTATTTTGTTAATATGTTTTGTTTTGTTCTCTGTCTCCCCCCTCTAGACTGTAAGCCCACTGTTGGGTAGGGACCATCTCTATATGTTGCCAACTTATACTTCCCAAGTGCTTAGTACAGTGCTCTGCACACAGTAAGTGCTCAATAAATACGATTGATTGATTGATTGATTGATAATCAATCAATTATATTTATTGAGGTCTTCATGCTTGCAGGGCACCATACTAAGCACTTGGAGAGTACAACACAATATCCCGGCCCACAACGAACTTGCAGTCTAGAGGGGAATCAGGCATTAATCATCATCAATCGTATTTATTGAGCGCTTACTGTGTGCAGAGCACTGTACTAAACGCTTGGGAAGTACAAATTGGCAACATATAGAGACAGTCCCTACCCAACAGGGGGCTCATATAAATGACTGAATTATGGATATGTGGAAAAGTGCCGTGGGCCTGGGGAGGGGGTGGATGGTGGATAAAGAGATCGAGTCAGGGAGACGCAGAATGGAGTGGGAAAAGAGGGGGAGCCCTCTTTGGAGGAGATGTACCTTCAATAAGGCTTCGATGGTGGGGAGAGTAACCATCTGTCAGAGTTGAAAAAGTAGGACATTCCAGGCCAGAGGCAGGATGTGGGCGAGAGGTTGGCGGCAGGATAGACCAGGCTGAAGTGCAGTGAGTAGAAAAATATACAACGCTTCATGGATTTTTCGGTCATCCTTGAAGAAGCAGCGTGGCTCAGCGGGAAAGAGCCCGGGCTTGGGAGTCAGAGGGTACGGGTTCTCATCCCGGCTCCGCCGCTTATCGGCTGTGTGACTTTGGGCAAGTCACTTCACTTCTCTGGGCCTCAGTTCCCTCATCTGGAAAATGGGGATGAAGACTGTGAGCCCCCTGTGGGACAACCTGATCACCTTGTAACCTCCCCAGAGCTTAGAACAGGGCTTTGCCTATAGTAAGCGCTTAATAAATGCCATTATTATAATTATAATAATAATAATTATTATTATTACTGACCATGCTAACCTTCTCTCTATCGTTCCAATTTTGGTATATGAACTGCTGAAACAAGCGCATTGTATTGTACTCTGCCTTCCCAGACTGAGCCCCCTTTTTCCTGACCTCCTTCCCATCCCCACCGCCCTACCTCCTTCCCCTCCCCACAGCACCTGTATATATGTTTATACAGATTTATTACTCTATTCATTTTACTCGTACATATTTATTATTCTATTAATTTTGTTAATGATGTGCATCTAGCTTTAATTCTATTTGTTCTGACGACTTGTCACCTGTCCACATGTTTTCTTTTGTTGTCTGTCTCCCCCTTCTAGACTGTGAGCCCATTGTCAGGTAGGGGCCGTCTCTATATGTTGCCGACTTGTACTTCCCAAGCGCTTAGTACAGTGCTCTGCATACAGTAAGCACTCAATAAATGCGATTGAATGAATGAATGAATACAGTGCTCTGTGCATAGTAAGTTCTCAATAAATACCATTGATCAATTGACTGATTGGTCAGTAGACTTCTGCATCTGATGGAGGAGTCTAACCCCAGAGCTTTGAATAGTGCTTGATTTATAGTAAATGCATGACTATTATTATTATTGTTATTATTTATTATTTCTCCACTAGACAATGCTGCCCCTTTTGAGGGCCTCAGCGTCACCATCTGCATTAGAGAAGCAGCATGGTGTCGTGGATGAAGCACAGGCCTGGGATTCAGAAGGTCATGAGTTCTAATCCTGGCTCTGCCACTTGTCTGCTGTGTGGCCTTGGAAAAGTCACTTCTCTGTGACGCAGTTACTTCTGTAACTGTAAAATGGGGATTGAGACCATGAGTCCTACGTGGGACAGGTACTATGAACACCCCAATTTGCTTGTATCCACGTCAGTGCTTAGTACAGTGCCTGACAAATAGTAAGCGCTTAACAAATACCATAATTATCATTATTAAGTGACAGAGCTGGGATTAGAACTCAGTTCTCCTGGCTCCCAGTTCTATGCTCTTTCCACTGGGCCATGATGCTTCCTCACGTGGTTTGAACCGAAGTGAGGAGGACACGGTGAGTGATCAGACCTTCAGAGCTCTTAATTCCTCAACTCCGATTTAGAAATCCAGCAGGAGTCCGGGTTGAGTCAGTTCAGCTCAAGGTCAGTTCAGTTCAGTTCAGCGAGAAGCTGCGTGGCCCAGTGGAAATAGCCTGGGCTTTGAAGTCAGAGGTCATGGGTTCAAAACCCTGCTTCACCAACTGTCAGCTGTGTGACTTTGGACAAGTCACTTAACATCTCGGAGCCTCAGTTCCCTCATTTGTAAAATGGGGGTTAAAACTGTGAGCCCCACGTGGGACAGCCTGATCACCTTGTAACCTCCCCAGTGCTTAGAACAGTGCTTTGCACATAGTAAATGCTTAATCAATCAGTCAATCGTATTTATTGAGCACTTCCTGTGTGCAGAGCACTGTAATAAGCGCTTGGGAAGTACAAGTTGGCAACATATAGAGACAGTCCCTACCCAACAGTGGGCTCACAGTCTAAAAGGGGGAGACAGAGAACAAAACCAAGCATACTAACAAAATAAAATAAATAGAATAGATATGTACAAGTAAAATGAATAAATAAATAGAGTAATAAATATGTACAAACATATATACATATATACAGGTATATACATATATATATACATATATACAGGTATACATATATATACATATATACAGGCTTAATAAATACCATTATTATTATTATTATTATTATTATTATTAGTTCCGTTCAATCAGAATGTCAGTACAGCCAACCCCGGCTGAGCAAATCCCATTACTGGATCAGACCGATATTCCATTCGACCCAGAATTCCATGGTCAACAGTAGCACCTAAGGACCCTTGGAGGAACATTCTCGTCATCAGGCATATTTATTGAGCACTTGCTGTGTGCCGAATACTGTACTAAGCTCTCGGGAGGTTTACGATACCACAGAGTGGGTAGACATGTTCCCTGCCCACCACCAGCTTGCAGTCTATAGCGGATCAGTATGATGGCTAGCCTCCTGGATGCCATTTTAGTTGAATTCTGTTCAGAAAGTTAGATCAGTCATTCACCCGTCTACATGTTTTGTTTTGTTGTCTGTCTCCCCCTTCTAGACTGTGAGCCCGTTGTTGGGTAGGGACCATCTCTATATGTTGCCAACTTATACTTCCCAAGTGCTTAGTACAGTGCTCTGCACACAGTAAGCGCTCAATAAATGCAATTGTATGATTGAACGAATAAATTCATTCATTCATTCGAGCGTATTGAATAAATACGGTCGAATGAATGAATGAATGAATCAATGGTATTGACTGAGTGCTTACTATATGTAGGGCACTGTACTGAGCACTTTGGAGAGTTCAGTACAACAGAATAAGCAGATGTCTCTATATGTTGCCAACTTGTACTTCCCAAGCGCTTAGTACAGTGCTGTGTACACAGTAAGCACTCAATAAATACGATTGATTGATTGATTGTCCACAACGAGCTTCCGGTTTCGAGGGGATGAGTTTGATGTCTGGTCCCCTGGACCTCAATTCAGCCGAGTCCTGTTCAGAAAGTTTATTCATTCAGTCGTGTCTAGTGAGCGCTTACTGTGTGCAAAGCACTGTACCGAGTTCAGTGAGTATTTATCGAGTTGTCTAGTGGATGGAGGGGGCAGCCACGTGCCAGGCGAGAGGGACTTCCAGGATACTTGGGATAGGGGTGAAAGAGATAATGCAGGAGGAGGACCAGATGGTTGCTATGGCAACTGCTGGATACCTCCCTTTTCATCCAAAAGTCATTCCAGGAGATGAGTGCCCCGAACTCTTCTCCGTCGTCCTATAGGATGGGAGACATCTATAGGACTCAACTCCGTGGCCCTTGGTGACACTCCTAACACTGGAACTAGCCTGGAACTCCCTCAGCGAAGCAGCGTGGCTTAGCGGCTACAGCCCGGGCCGGGAGTTGGAAGGCCCTGTGTTCTAATCCCGGCCCCGCCACTTGTCAGCTGTGTGACCTTGGGCAACCATTTCACTTCTCCGTGCCTCAGTTACCCATCTGTAAAAGGGGGATTAATAATAATAATAATAATAATAATAATAATAATGTTGGCATTTGTTAAGCGCTTACTATGTGCAAAGCACTGTTCTAAGCGCTTGGGGGGATACAAAGTGATCAGGTTGTCCCACGTGGGGCTCACAGTCTTAATCCCCATTTTGCAGATGAGGTAACTGAGGCTCAGAGAAGTTAAGTGACTTGCCCAAGGTCACACAGCAGACATGTGGTGGAGCCGGGATTCGAACCCATGACCTCTGACTCCAAAGCCCGTGTTCTTTCCACTGAGCCACGCTGCTTCTCGACTGAGACTCTGATTAAGACTCTGAGCCCCACGTGGGACAACCTGATTACCCTGTGTCTACCCCAGCACTTAGAACAGTGCCTGGTGCGTAGGAAGCGTTTAACAAAAACCATAATTATTATATGCTAGATCATCACTCTCTCCACTTTCAAAGCATTATTAAGGACACCTCTCCTCCAAGAAGCCTTCCCCGATTAAACCCTCTGTTGTCCCGCTCCCTCTCCCTTCTGCGTCATCTCCGCAATTGGATCTGTGACCTTTGGACATTTGATATTCACCCCGCCCCCAACCCACAGCACTTGCATATATACCTTTAAATTATATATTATAAATTGCTTTTGTATTCGCATTAATGTCTGTCTCCCCACCTAGACTGTAAGGTCGTTATGGGCAGGGAACGTGCCTGCTAATTCTGTTGTACTGTACTCTCCCAAGTGCTTAGTACAGTGCTCCGCACATAGTAATCGCTCAATAAATACCACTGACTATTTGATGGTTTCTTTGGGTAGATGCTTTCTGGAGCAGCTCCTTTTTTCCCCTTGGTTTGAGTTTAATAACCTGGTAAGCCAAAGGCGAATTATGACAAAGCACAGAGAATTTTATTGCTGAGATAAAATTAGAGAAAATTAGAGCTAAAATATAGAGAAGCAGCGTAGCTCAGTGGAAAGAGCCCGGGCTTGGGAGTCCGAGGTCATGGGTTCTAATCCCGGCTCCGCCACTTGTCAGCTGTGTGACTTTGGGCAAGTCACTTCACTTCTCTGGGCCTCAGTTTCCTCATGTATAAAATGGGGATTAAAATTGTGAGCCCCACGTGGGACAACCTGATTACCTTGTATCCCCCCAGCTCTTAGCACAGTGCTTTGCACAGAGTAAGCGCTTAACAAATACCATTATTATTATTATTATTATTATTATTAAATAGAGCCCAAGCAGGAGATGATAAAAAGGGAGTGGAGGATAATAGTGCAGCCCAACTTGGTAGCCGTGGACTGTGTCCTCCCCGTACCTCCAAATTTTGTTGCCCTCCATGTTCAATTCAGCAGGCAATTGTTAAAAAAAAAGTGAAAAGGGAGTGGAGAACAATAGTGCAGCCCAACATGAGGAGAAGCAGTGTGGCTCAGTGGATAGAGCACAGGCCTGGGAATCAGAAGGACCTGGGTTCTAATTCTGACACCACTACTTGCCCACTTGGTGTCCTTGCGCAAGTCACTTAACTGCTCTGTGCCTCAGTTATCTCATCGGTAAAATGGGGATTAAGATTGTAAACCCCATGTGGGACGGGGATTGTGTCAACCCGACTTGATTGTACCCACCCCAGCACTTAGTACAGTGCCTGGCACATTGTAAGTGCTTCACAAATACCGCAATTATTATTACTGTGATTGTTGACCATGGACCTTTGATGATGGGAATTGTTTTTCAAACAATAGGAGGCTAAGTGTAAAAAGTAAATACTATAGGCAGACTGCCACCGTGGCCTAGTGGATAAAGCACAGGCCCGGGAGTCAGAGGTCCTGGGTTCTAATCCTGCCTCCACTGCTTGTCTGATCGGTGACCTTGGGCAAGTCACTTTACTTTTCTGGGTCTCATCTGGAAAATGGGGATTAAGACCATGAGCCCATGTGGGACAGGGACTGTGTCCAACCTGATTTTCATTCATTCATTCATTCAATCATATTTGTTGAGCGCTTACTGTGTGCGAAGAAGTGTACGAAGTGCCTGGGACAGTGCAATATTACAACAAACACATTCTGCCCACAAGCTCACAGTCTTGAGGGTGAGACAGACATAAATAAATAAACAGATATGTTCATAATATATAAATACATATACATATGCATATATACATATGATAAATAAATAGATAACAGATTTTTACATTATATATATTATATATATATGTGGATATATACAGATATTCATTCATTCATTCATTGTCGTATTTATTGAGCACTTATTGTGTGTAGAGCACTGTACTAAGCGCTTGGGAAGTACAAGTTGGCAACATATAGAGACGGTACCTACCCAACAACGGGCTCACAGTCTAGAAGGGGGAGACAGACAACAAAACAAAACATATTAACAAAATAAATAGAATAGTAAAGATGTACAAGTAAAATAGAGTAATAAATCTGTACAAACATATATACAGGTGCTGTGGGGAGGGGAAGGAGGTAGGGCAGGAGGGATGGGGAGGGGGAGAGGAAGGAGGGGGCTCAGTCTGGGAAGGCCTCCAGATATAATATTAATAATAATAATAATAATAATAATAGCATTTATTAAGCACTTGCCATGTGCAAAGCACTGTGCTAAGCTCTGGGGAGGTTTCAAAGTGATCCGGTTGCCCCACAGAGGGCTCACAGTCTTAAGCCCCATTTTACAGATGAGGGAACTGAGGCACAGAGAAGTGAAGTGACTTGCCCAAAGTCACACAGCTGACAATTGGCGGAGCCGGGATTTGAACCCATGACCTCTGACTCCAAAGCCCAGGCTCTTTCCACTGAGCCACACTGCTTTTCTGTATACATATGATTTGCTTGTGTCCATCTCCTCACTTAGTACAGTGCTTGGCACATAGTAAGCACTTAATATATACCAGAGTTATGATTATTATTGTTATCTGGAGGGTTATGGATGTGAGCTTCCAGCAATCTTACAGGAGGTTGAACTTTCTCCAAATGGGTCATTGGCCGAGGTTATAGTACTGCAATGTGTCGCTCCATTTATCCATTTCCCGAAGCCCTTGGCCCTTCTTCCTGAGGATTTCCCACTTCAGAGAGAAAATAGTGTGGTTTATTGGAAAGAGCACAGATCAGGGAATTAGAGAGCCTAGGTTCTAATCCTAGCTCCGCCACTCGCTTGCTCTGTATGACTTGAGACAAGTCACTTAAACATCTCTGTTTAACTGGGCAAACTGGGAATTGGATAATGGTTCTATCTCCTCCTGAGCCCCATGAGCAACAGAGATTGTGTCTGACCTGATGATCTTGTCTCTACCCGGGTGCTTAGTTCAGGGCTTGGCACCCAGTAAGGACTTAATAAATACCACAGTTATTATTATTAAAGACCCCTGACACAAAATTGTATCGTGAGGGGAGCTCTTCATTCAATCGTATATTACGTATTTACTATTCTGTTTATTTTATTTTGTTAAAATGTTTTGTTTTGTTGTCTGTCTGCCCCTTCTAGACTGTGAGCCTGCTGTTGGGTAGGGACCGTCTCTATATGTTGCCAACTTGTACTTCCCAAGAGCTTAGTACAGTGCTCTGCACAAAGTAAGCGCTCAATAAATACGATTGAATGAATGAATGAATGAATGAATGAAATGAACCTGGGGGAGCCGCTTCTGTCTTAATACTGAAAAGCAGCTACTCAACAAACCACTTCCCACCTCTTAACTGTTCTACTAGGAATCAGAAGGTCATGAGTTCTAATCCTGCCTCTGCCCCTTGTCTGCTCCGTGACCCTGGGCAAGTCACTTAACTTCTCTGTGTCTCAGTTACCTCATCTGTAAAATGGGGATTGAGGCTGTAAGCCCCACGTGGGACAGGGACTGCGTCCAATCCTTTCAGCACTTAGTAGAGTGCCTGGCACACAGAAAGCACTTAAGAAATACCGTAATAATAATTATTATTATTCCACTTGCCCATTAACTGGAAATATTGCCAAGTCTAAGTGTTGGCTTTTGACCACAGTGCGCCTGAGTCAACTTGTTTTTCTGCTTATATTCATGCCAATGTCTTATCTTTCCCAAAGACCTCAAACAGTGCCATGCCCATATTGGACACTCAACAAATATTAACTGATGCAAATAGCTTGACTTGCCTTCAAGCCATTTTCTTTATTCCTTACCCAGGGCAAGATGGTCAGTCTAATACATTCTCTTCCCCGTTCCTTTTCTGAATTCTGATAGACTTTCTCAAGGTTCTTTTCGTGTTATTGGGAAAAAAGACTAGGAATTGATTGTATAATAAGCCTCTGATTTTCTTTTAGTGATATTTGTTAAGTGCTAGGTGCTACGTGCTGTAGTAAGTGCTGGGTAGATTCAAGGTAATGAGGTTGGCCATAGTCCCTGTCCCACATGGGGCTCGCCGTCTTAATTCCCATTGAGAAGCAGCATGGCTCAGTGGAAAGAGCACGGGCTTTGGAGTCAGAGGTCATGGGTTCGAATCCCAACTCAGCCACATGTCTGCTGTGTGACCTTGGGCTAATCACTTAACTTCTCTGAGCCTCTGTTACCTCATCTGTAAAATGGGGATTTAGACTGTGAGCCCCGCAGGGGACAACTTGATCACCTTGTATCCCCCCCCAGCGCTTAGAATAGTGCTCTGCACATAGTAAGCGCTTAACAAATGCCATCATTATTATTATTATTTTACAGACAAGGCAACTGAGGCACGGAAAAGTGAAGTGACTTCACCAAGGTCAGACAGCAGACGAGTGCAGAGCCAGATTTAAAACCAAGGTCCTTCTAACTCCCAGGCCGGGGCTCTATCCACCAGGCCACACTGCTTCTAATTGAAGCAGTGGGGAGAAATTAAAGGGGCTAACTGATGCCAGGATACATAATAATAATGACAGTTGTTAAGCATTGTATTTGGCATTGGTTTAGATACAAGATAATCAGGCCCCGCATGGGGCTGACAATCTAGATAGGAAGAGGCCAGGTTTTGAATCCCCATTTTGCAGACTGGAGAACTGAAGCACAAAGTTAAGTGACTTGTCCTGGGTCACAGAGCAGCTTTACGGCGGGATTGGGATAAGAATCCTGGTCGTCTGACTCCCAGGAGGTGCTCTTCCTTTCCGTTTGGCCACAATACTTCTCTAACACCCATCGTTTTGCCAAAAGCCATTTTTTTGGCTGGGGACTGGTAAAAAGATCTATTGCTCCATGCAGCTTATATACCCACCTGACTCTGCTTTAACTTCAGTGAGAGTTTCGTGTGGGAAAGGTTGTCGGGTAGGGAGCCAAAGTAAACCTCTCATGGCTGCTCTATGACTTTAAACCTAATCCGTCTAATCCCATTCACCCTACGTTGTGCAATTCCTCCATGCAAACCTCCGGTTTCTCAACTAAAAGATGGGAAAAATAGTCCGTTCCTTTCATCACAGCAAAATCCGTTGCCAAGGGAGGATAGTGATGTCATAACGGCGCAAGTTCTCGCCGTCATCGACCTGGTGTGCTAGAGAAAGACAGGAGATTCTGTGGAATGGTCCATCGTGGCGGCAGCTATCTTGTAGTGGGATGAATAGAAAAATGGAGAAAGAAGCGTTCTGAATGCCGGTTGGTACTCTAGGGTGAGATAAAAGGGATGATGGCGAGAAGATCCCATCTGATAGGCTTCCAATTCACTTTCTCGGCACTCTGTTCCTCTTCAAGGGAAACTTAGAAATCCAGCTGAGACTCGTTCTCCCGATTTCATGGAAATGAACAGGAGGATAGTCAAACCTCTATGCTCTTGGATCCGTTTAAGGGGGGATTTCATTTTTGGGGTTACCATCCTGTCCTACAGCTAACAAACACTTCCTTTTCTCCTACTCCTTTCAATATCACTCTTGCGTTTGGATTTACATCCTTTATTAACCCCTCCCTCAGCCTCAGAGCACTATGTCAGTGCTTAGAACAGCGCTGCGCACATAGTAAGCACTTAACAAATATCATTATTATTATTATCATGTTCCTATCCATAATTTATTCTTTTTAATATATGTACATATATTATATATATTCTATTTATATATATACATTAATATATGGCTGCCTCCCCCTTTAGACTATAAGCTCATTGTGGGCAGGGAGTGTGTCTGTTGCAGTGTACTCTCCCAGGCACATAGTATAGTGCTCTGCACACAGTAAGCTCTCAGTAAATACGATCGACTGATTGATTGATTGGGAGCCAGGATGCATCTTATGCCAAGCCTCAGTTTTACTTTAATCATCTGTAAACATAGATACCATTAAGTCTGAAAGCAAATAATATTACTAACAATGATGGCATTTGTTAGGCGCTTTCTATGTGCCAAGCACTGTTCTAAGCGCTGGGGTAGATACAGAGTAATCAGATTGTCCCACGTGGAGCTCACAGTCTTCATACCCATTTTACAGATGAGGGAACTGAGGGACAGAGAAGTGAAGTGACTTGCCCAAAGTCACACAGCTGACAAGTGGCGGAGCCGGGATTAGAACTCACGTCCTCTGACTCCCAAGCCTGGGCTCTTTCCGCTAAGGCACGCTGCTCCTCTAAAGTTCAGGGAATCAAAGGGAGCTCAGAAGAGAGATGATGAAGGATGACTGAAGTTAGGAGGTGGCCCTTCACTCACTTTACTAGCTGTCATGCTTTGCACATAGTAAGCGCTTAATAAATGCCATTAAAAAAAAAGTTGGAGCACTGAACTCATTAGCAGGAGACAGGGTGGTGTTTTTTTTTTCTTTTTTTCTTTTGGCTAAAGGCTCCCCGGGCCTTTGACCTGCACACAGTAAGCGCTCAATAAATACGATTGATTGATTGATTGATTGACCTACAAAGAGGAAGCGGGGTTGAGAACTCGGACAGGCTCCCAAGTACCAAGAGGTTGGCCACCTGAGTCTCGACTTTTGACAGCCAGGATTTCCTCCCGTGTGCTGCCAACTGCATTGCTGATGGGATTCGGTGACTGAAATCCTGGGATAATAGCATGGGGATTCTTCTTCTTATTATTATCATTATCATTATTGTTATAAAGAGGTCATTCAGGCCGCGGAATTTGTATTGACTGGGTGTTTAGCGTTGGGAGGGAGCCGTGAGATTAATTTTGGTATTCTCCAGGGGTTGTGCAATTAAAATTGCATGTGGTTTGGGAGATTAGCATGACACTGGGGTTGCACAATGAGTGTTGCAGGTGGTTAAATGGGATCAGTGTGACTTGTGTGTCACGGACTATTTTCCCATATTAAGCAGAGTTGCTGTTGTTTTATGTGCTTTGGCCTCAGCATGTTGAAATAAGTTCTACATTGACATGCAGTCAATCAGTGGTATTTATTGAGAGCTTAAATCATGCAGAACAATCAATCAGTCAATTGTATTTATTGAGTGCCTGCTATGTGCAGAGCACTGTACTAAGCGCTTGGAGAGTACAATATCTCAGTGGAAAGAACATGGGCTTGGGAGTCGGAGGTCATGGGTTCAAATCCTTGCTCTGCCACTTGTCAGCTGTGTGACTCTGGGCAAGTCACTTAATTTCTCTGTGCCTCAGTTACCTCATCTGTAAAATGGGGATGAAGACTGCGAGCCCCACGTGGGACAACCTGATAACCTTGTATCTACCCCGGTGCTTAGAACAGTGCTTGGCACATAGTAAGTGCTTTACAAATACAATTATTATTATTACTTATTCCCTGCTCCAGTCTTTTAGACTGTGAGCCCACTGTTGGGTAGGGACTGTCTCTATGTGTTGCCAATTTGTACTTCCCAAGCGCTTAGTACAGTGCTCTGCACATAGTAAGCGCTCAATAAATACAATTGATGATGATGATGATGCCCACAATGTGCTTGCAGTCTAGCGGGATGAGCTTACATGAGGGAGAAAACCATACAATATTCATTCAGTCCTATTTATTGAGTGTTTACTATGTGCAAAGCACTGTACTAAGCATTTGGGAGACAGATACGTTCCTTGCCCACAGCAAGTTTACAATAGAGTTGATTCATTCAGTTCATTCAATCATATTTATTGAGTGCTTACTGTGTGCAGAGCACCGTACTAGGCGCTTGGTAAGTACAGAGAAGCAGCGTGACTACAGAGAAGCAGTGTGGCTCAGTGGAAAGAGCACGGGCTTAGGAGTCAGAGGTCATGGGTTCTAATCCTGGCTCTGCCACTTCATTCATTCATTCAATCGTATTTATTGAGCGCTTACTGTGTGCAGAGCACTGTACTAAGCGCTTGGGAAGTACAAGTTGGCAACATATAGAGACTGGTCCCTATCCAACAGTGGGCTCACAGTCTAGAAGGGGGAGACAGACAACAAACTTGTCAGCTGTGTGACTTTGGGCAAGTTACTTCACTTCTCTGTGCCTCAGTTACCTCATCTGTAAAATAGGGATTAAAGACTGTGAGCCCCACATGGGACAACCTGGTTACCTTGTATCTCCCCCAGTGCTTAGAACAGTGCTTGGCACATAGTAAGCGCTTAACAAATAATATTATTGTTATTATTATTACAAATCAGCAACATATAAAGACGGTCCCTACCCAACAACAGGCTCACAGTCTAGAAGATATACACGCTTCCTGCTCACAATGAGTCTCCAGTCTACATGGCACAAACTTAAGGGGGTGTTGGCATTAGTTGAAGGACATAAGACGAGTTGACAGTGAAACAAGTGTTTAGTATGTACCAGGCACTGTATTAAGCACTGGGGTGGATACAAGCAAACCGGGTACTGCATGGTGCTCACCGTCTTAATCTCCATTTTACAGATGAGGTAACTGAGGCACAGAGAAGTGAAGTGACCTGACCAAGGCCACGCAGCTGACAAGTGGCGGAGCTGGGATTAGAACCCCTGACCTTCTGATTCCCAGGCCTGTGCTCTGTCCACTACGCCATGCTGCTTCCCTGTTTGATATAACTATATGACATGACACCAAAATTTGTCTGATGTGGCTGTATCCATTCTCAATTTTCCAGTTAACTGCCAACTCCCTGTTTCTCTTTCGTGCTGGGAAGACAGCTCATTCGATCCGAGACAAGGAATACCTAGGAGTTTTTCAACGTGTGCTTTTGACGATGGGCTTCTTATCATTGGGTAGCCAAACATGGAGAAAGAGAGGAAGGAGGTCTGAGGAGTCATTTGGAAGCCAAGAGCTGGGAAGATTATGCGAGAGGCTTTCTAAGAACTCGTGTTTAGAGCGAGTGCATAATGTTTGAACCTTGGAGGTCTTCCCTAGCCTAGGTTTATGATGAAACAGAGACAGGCCTATCCCTCGTAGTTTGGAGATAGTAGGTAATTTTTCTTCTGGTGTATAAAGGAGAAGCCAGTCAATCAGTAGTATTTATTGAACACTTACTGTGGGCACTATACTAAGTTCTTGGGAGAGTGCAGTATGACAGAATTAGTGGACACAGTCCCTGCCCATAATGAGTTTAGGAGCCCAGAAGGAATTGTGTGTTCTTCTGGTTCCTAGGAGGCTTTGCAACACAAGAGAAACGGTGGTTGAGTCCTGCGTTATTTGGCCAGAAGAAATTCTTTTCAGGGACCTAATTGGTCATTAGAACAACATCATGGGGCCGGGGATTTAATTGTTCCCTTTGCTTATGAACCAACTGCTGGGAAGTCAGTCAAGGAGCCCAAAAAGTGATGTCTAGGAGAAAGAGCCAGGGCCTGGGGGCCAGAAAACCCGGGTTCTAATCCCAGCCCCACCACTTTCCTGGTGTGTAACTGTGGACAAGTCACCTAACTTCTCCATGCCTCATCTCAATACCTGTCCTCCCTTCTCCTTAGGTTATCAGCCTGTTAGTATGTTTGGTTTTGTTCTCTGTCTCCCCCTTTTAGACTGTGAGCCCACTGTTGGGTAGGGACTGTCTCTATATGTTGCCAATTTGTACTTCCCAAACGCTTAGTACAGTGCTCTGCACATAGTAAGCACTCAATAAATACGATTGATGATGAGGATGATGATGATGATCAGCCCCATATGGGATAGATACCGTGTCTGACCAGGTTATCTTGTATCTATTCATTCAATCATATTTATTGAGCACCTACTGTGTGCAGAGCACTGTACTAAGTGCTTGGGAAGTACAAGTTGGCAACATATAGAGACGGTCCCTACCCAACAACGGGCTCACTGTCTAGAAGGGGGAGACAGACAACAAACCAAAATATATTAACAAAATAAAATAAATAGAATAGTAAATATGTACAAGTAAAATAGAGTAATAAATCTGTACAAACATATATATACAGGTGCTGTGGGGAGGGGAAGGAGGTAGGACGGGGGGATGGAGAGGGGGAGAGGAAGGAGGGGGTGCTATCTATCCCAGGGCTCGGCCCCTAATAAATGCTTAACAAATACCGCAGATATTATTATTACATTTCAGAAGAGATGGTGGATGAAGGGTGCTGAGGAGAGATTTTTCTGGGGAGGCAGTAAGATCTAGTGAAAAGAAAGGGGACAGGATGTCAGAAAACCTAGGATTCTAGTCCCAGCTCTGCCACTTGCCTGCAGTGTAACCTTGGACAAGTCATTTCACTTCCCTGGGCCTCAGCTTCCTCATCTGCAAAATAGGGAAAAAATACCGGTTCTCCAGGGACTGTGTCTGGTCTGATTATCTTTTACCTAGCCTGGCATTTGGCTCCAAATATTGTAATAAATAAATACTGCCATTATTTATATTTTCACATCTACAGTTAGAGTGGCTTGTACTCCTTATCTCTTCCCTTTTATTTTAACCCTCATCCATTCGTTTTCCTTCGAACAGAATTGCATTTGTTTTGGTTAAAAAAAGGTCAAGAAATCCACTTTCAAAGAAAGTTCTTTAGAGATGGCATTTGTTTAGCGTTTATATGTGCCAAGCACTGGGGTTGATACCAGCTAACCAGGTTGCACACAATTCATGTCCCAGGTCGGGCTCACAGTCTTAATCCCCATTTTGCAGATGAGGTAACTGAGGCTCAAAGAAGTGAAATGACTTGCTCAGGGCCACACAACAGACAAGTGGTGGACCGTCTGACACCCCGCTTTTTCCATCAGGCTGCGGCTCCTGGATTTCTCTACCTTGAAGGAATGTCTTTGCAGTTGGCAAAACAAAGCAGAGACCAGGGAATTCCAGTTTCCCTTTCCCTCCCCCGCTTCCTTTCCTCTTTCCTCCTCCTTTCTCCTCTCCTCTTACTAGGGAAGGATAAAACCATGGAAAGGCAGTAAACCAGAGATCTGTTATGCAAACAGAAGGAGAATGCATTAACTGGTCAGACTGGTTGGTTGACCTTTGGTTACTAAATGGAAAAAAAAAGAAGTGTACTGAAGCTGGTATATCAGGAAAAAAAGAAACATTAGTTCTAGGAGGTTGCTGGGACAGCAACAGTCTCTGTCAGTTAATTGTATTTGTTGAGCACTCACTGTGTGCAGAGCACTGTACTAAGTACTTGGGAGAGTATATTATAATAATAAACAGACACGTTCCCTGCCCACGGTGAAAGCAGCTTGGCTCAGTGGAAACAGCCCGGGCTTTGGAGTCAGAGGTCATGGGTTCAAATCCTGGCTCCGTAATTGTCAGCTCTGTGACTTTGGGCAAGTCGCTTCACTTCTCTGGGCCTCATCTGTAAAATAGGGATTAAGACTGTGAGCCCCCCGGGGGACAACCTGATCACCTTGTAACCTCCGCAGCGTTTAGAACAGTGCTTTGCACATAGTAAGCGCTTAAAATATGTCATTATTGTTATTATTACAGTATGAGCGTTGGTATCTCTCTGTGCATCTGGAGATCACAGATCTGACTCCTCTCCTCAGATTTGTCACCAATTAGCGTGAGCTTCTCTTCTCAGTGACTTAGCTTCCTGAAGGGTAAAATGGGAGTCATGTAGCCACTTCAAGGACTGATTCATACCCACAAGGATCCAAGCGGGGTAACTTTAGGAAAGAATTAGGGCGTAAGCTCCTTGAGGATAAGAATCTTGTCTACCAACTCTGTTGCGTGGTACATTCCCAAGCGCTTAGTACAGTGCTTTGCATGCCGAGTAAGTGCTGTAACAAATACCATAAAAAGCCAGAAATAGGAGGCATCCTCCTTCAAGTTAAATCAATGAAATCCACACTTTCCTTTGAAAAATAATTTTTTTGAATATTGGTAATGTTCAGAAAAAAAGTGCTGTAATTTAGTATTCCTAGCCAGGTGATTTTGTAGCTCTGTAAAAGGAACGAATGGTAAATGCTCTCTACAGATGTCTGTTGTTTAATGTAATAGGTTGTTGAGTGGTTAGAAAATAAACAAAATAACCACTAGAGAGAGTTTTCCTAATAAACTTTGGCTCCTTTATTTCTAATGCCAGAAATTAATGCACCGCATTCAGTGCCAGCTCACCAAGAAATACCTCTTTATTGTGCCAATGTGTCTGGATAATGTCAGTGTTAAATATAATAATGATGATGATGGTATTTGTTAAGCGCTTACTATGTGCCAAGCACTGTTCTAAGTGCTGAGGTGGATACAAGGTAATCAGGTGGGGCACAGTCCCTGTCTCCCATGGGGCTCACCAGCCTCAGTCCCCATTTTACAAATGAGGGAAATGAGGCACAGAGAAGTGAAATGACTCGCCGAAGGTCACACAGCAGACAAGTGGCAGAGCCGGGACTAGAGGCCAGATTCTTCGCACTCCCAGGCCCGTGCTCTATCCATTAGGCCACGCTGCTTCTTCACCTCATGAAAAATAGGTTTAGGTTTAGTTGATTGACCTGGCGATGTGATCTGGAGGCCATCTTTCTCTAGATTCAGTGGTTGGGAGAAGTGTGTCTGTGTGTGTGTGTGTGTGTATATGTGTGCGTGTTTAGTTAATGCCATCAGTCAAGGATTGCCCCAAATGCCCTGGCATCTTCAGAATCAATCAACCAATCAATCGTATTTATTGAGTACTTACCGTGTGCTGAGTCTTATACTAAGCTTATGGGAGAGGACAATATGGTGGAGCTGTTAGACATGATCCTTGCCCTCAAGGAAGTTACAGTCTGGTCGGGGAAGACTTTACCATCTAGTAGGAGGAGCTTCCAACCAATGTTGACCACTCTGAAAGTGTCCCAAGACACTTCAGTTGGGAGGATGCACATCCCAAATTTAGAAAAGTGAACACCTGGGTTTCTGTAAAAGTGAGTTCCTTTAAAGATCCTTGAGCTCAGAAAAATCATCTGTCTCCTGCCCTGCTTTCTCTAGAGTTAGCTATTTGTCATTTTTAATCTCTCCAGGTCCTCCCAGGGCCTGTGACAGAATTACATTCCTCTAAGCACCATGGAAGTTACAAGATGGAGTCTTAAAAAAAGGAGCAGGAAATTGCCGTGGCGAACATTAGGCACTTGAATTCTGGGGCCCGTGTCACTTTCTGTAGGAATTAGGAGATCCTAATTCCTAATCCTAATGTCTGTCTATCCTGTCTATCCTGCCTGTCTATCCTGTCTGTCACACACATCCAGTGGTGTGATAGACTTGATGATCTTGTACCAACCCCAATGCTTAGTGTGGTGCTTGTCACATACACGCACTAAAAAATACCGCAGTTATTATTTTCAGATTTATGGTATCGAAGAAGGCCATCTAGCCACAGTGTAAACCACCATTACTTTGGTCTGAGTGGAGAAGACAGCCGTGGAAATAGTGTGGTATTTGTTCAGCACTTAGTATGTGCCAGAAACTGTACTAAGCGCTGGGGTGAATACAAGGAATTGGGGTTGGACACAGCCACATGGGGCTCTCAGTCTTACTTAATCCCCATTTTACAGATGGAAATGTCCTACCTCTCTACCAGTTCCCCTAACTGCTTAGTAACAGAATCTCTTTCTTCCACAGCTTGACCCAGTGAGGATGGATCATCGACTGCAGCTTGCCATGGAGGTAAACTATATATACGTATTTTTAAAAATTATGATTTATTTTACTGTATTTAATTATCTACACTTCGGAAGAATTGATAGGCTCTGGATGCAATGGTCTTGCTTTTTTTCTGGATCTGACGGGGAAATGGACTTTTCCACTGATCAATCAATAAATCAGTGGTATTTATTGAGCACCTACTACATGCTGAGCACTGTACTAAGCGCTTGGGAGAGTACAATGCAACAGAATTAGCAGTCCCGTTCCCTGCCCATAATGAGCTTAATAATAATAATAATAAAATAATAATAATAATGGTATTTGTTAAGAGAAGCAGTGTGGCACAGTGGAAAGAGCTCAGGCTTTGGAGTCAGAGGTCATGAGTTCAAATCCTGGCTCCACCGATTGTCAGCTGTGTGACTTTGGGCAAGTCACTTCACTTCTCTGGGCCTCAGTTACCGCATCTGTAAAATGGGGATTAAGATTGTGAGCCCCACCATGGGACAACCTGATCACCTTGTAACCTCCCCCAGCGCTTAGTACAGTGCTTTGCACATAGTAAGCATTTAATAAATGCCATTGTTAATAAATGCCATCGTTATTAAGTGCTTAGTACAGTGCTTTCCATACAGTAAGCTCTCAATAAATATGAGAGAGGCAGCGTGGCTCAGTAGAAAGAGCACAGGCTTGGGAGTCAGAGGTCATTGGTTCAATCCCGGCTCCACCACTTGTCAGATGTGGGACTTTGGGCAAGTCACTTCACTTCTCTGGGCCTCAGTTCCCTCATCTGTCAAATGGGAATTAAGACTGTGAGCCCCACATGGGACAACCTGATTACCTTGTATCCCCCCAGCGCTTAGAACAGTGATTGGCACATAGTAAGTGCTTAACAAATACCAACATCATTATTATTATTATGATGGAATGAATGAATATGTGCCAGGAACTGTGCTTAGTGCTGGGGTAGATACAAGATAATAGGGTTGGAAACAGTCCACAGAGGGCTCAGAGTCTTAATCCCCATTTTACAGATGAGAGAACTGAGGCCCAGAGCAGTGAAGTGACTTGCCCAAGGTCATATAGAAGACAAGTGACAGAGCTGGGATTATTCATTCATTCATTCATTCAATCGTATTTATTGAGCGCTTACTGTGTGCAGAGCACTGTACTAAGTGCTTGGGAAGTACAAGTTGACAACGTATAGAGATGGTCCCTACCCAACAGTGGGCTCACAGTCTAGGAGGGGGAGACAGAGAACAAAACAAAACATATTAACAAAATAAAATAAATAGAATAAGTATGTACAAATAAAATAAATAAATAGCCACGAGATCTAGACTCAAGGAACTGTACTGCTCACTCTTTCCCTTAGCCCCAATTAACAAAAAGTCCCCTTGTACTCTTCCAAGTGCTTAGTACAGTGCTCTGCACACAGTAAGCACTCAATAAATACCACTGATTGATTGATTCTTCCCCTGGTTGGAATCCTGGGTAGTGCAGTTCTCAAGCAGCTCCAAATTCAGACCATCCTAGAAGAAGCGTTCCTAGGAATTTATTTAGATCGATGTCTATCTCCCCCACTAGACTGTATGCCCATTATGGGCAGGGAATATGTCTGTTGTATTGCTATATAGTACTCTCCCAAGCACTTAGTACAGTGCTCTGCACACAGTAAGTGTTCGTTAAATGCTGATTGACTGACGGAAGGGCAAGCGAGGCTGCCAGGGCTTCCATGTCGGCCAAAAGACAGTGGGAAAACTGGATATCACAGGGTGAGGGAAACAGGAGCGGGAGAGTGAGATCGAGCAGAGAAAATGGAAGACTGTGTCCAACTCCTCCTTTCCCCAATTCGTTCAAAGTACTGCCCTTAAAAACCTATCCCAACTGATATTCTTAAATATATGGAAACTCCGTGTCTCAAGAATCAAACCACCTCTATTTCCCACTTACTGGCATCTTCTTGGCTTGTCTTCCCAAATTCAGAAGAAGCTTTTTCCTGAAATGCAGTCTTTTCCAGGAACAAATCCATGTTGTCAGGAGAGGAATTTCCTTTACATTTTGCGGCACCATTCCTCCACCGAGTCATACTAAATGCTAAACTCCTTTTCTCTTCCTGAATGCTCCTCTAATAGTAATAATAATGATGTTGGTTATTTGTTAAGCACTGTTTTAAGCGCTGGGACAGATACAAGGTTATTAGGTTGTCCCACTTTGGGGCTCACAGTCTTGATCCCCATTTTACAGATGAGGGAAGTGAGGTACAGAGAAGTGAAGTGACTTGCCTAAAGTCACACAGCGGACAAGTGGCAGAGCCGGGATTAGAACCCATGACCTCTGACGTCCGTGCTCTTTCCACTAAGTCATGCTGCTTCTCGTATCAATCAATCAATCAATCGTATTTATTGAGTGCTTACTGTGTGCAGAGCACTGGACTAAGTGCTTGGGAAGTACAAGTTGGCAACATATAGAGACAGTCCCTACCCAACAGTGGGCTCACAGTCTAGAAGGGGGAGACAGAGAGCAAAACCAAACGTATTAACAAAATAAAATAATTAGAATAGATATGTACAAGTAAAATAAATAAATAAATAAAATAATAAATATGTACAAATATATATGCATATATACAGGTGCTGTGGGGAAGGGAAGGAGGTAAGACGGGGGGATGAAGGGGGGGCGAGGGGGAGAGACTCTCGTAGACTCTCAGAGACTTCTCTAGACTCCAAGCTTGCTGTGGACAGGGAACACGTCTATCAACCCTGTAATATTGTCATATTGTACTCCCCCGAGTGCTTAGAACAGTGATCCACACATAGGAAGCACTCAGTAACTGATCGACCGATGGGATAGGCCGAGCATCATTTGGAGGCTTGAAGTGTGAGATGAAGTGTGAGATGCCCGAGGGTTATCTTTTAGACCATGAACCCACTCTTTTAGACTGTGAACCCACTGTTGGGTAGGGATTGTCTCTATATTTTGCCAACTTGTACTTCCCAAGTGCGTAGTACAGTGCTCTGCACACAGTAAGCGCTCAATAAATACGATTGATTGATTGATTGATTATCAAAGTTCCAGTCATCATTCGGTTAAACTACTGGAAGATCAGGGGAGAGGGAAAGGGAAAGGAAGGTGGAGAAAAATCCACAAGTCCTGCCTAATTGCTTTTGTCTGGAGCAATTGCCCAAGGGAAATCCTGCCATCCCTTTTCTCTGCAACAAAGATAAGCAACCAGTTTCCAGGATTAAGAAGAGTTTAGATAGGAGATGGGAAGTTTCCCCTCTTCCCCCACCCCAGCTCCCCACCAAAAGAAAAACAACAAACCAACATAGACCCATTCCAGCTCTTTACTTTGTCCGAGAATGGGTCATTTCACTGCTGAATTATTTGAGGAATTTGGAGTGTTAGGGGGAGAGCCCTGGTACAGCCTGATTCCTGAATCGAAAAATACCATCTGCGTGGAACCTAGAGGAAACCAGGAAATAAAAGATCTTCTGTTCACTTAGCTCTTGATAAGCATAGAGTTGTTGAGAGTTTCTCAGGCACGTTGTTTCTTGGGAGGAAAGGAAGGAAATAATAATAATACTCATGGTGTTTTTTAAGGGTTTGCTATGGGACAAGAACTGCGTGTTCTAAGTGCTGGGGTAGATACAAGATAATCATTTTAGATGCAGTCCCTTCCCCACCTGGAGCTAATAGTCTAATAATAATAATAATAATGATGGCATTTATTAAGCGCTTCCTACGTGCAGAGCACTGTTCTAAGCGCAGGAGAGGTTGCAAGATGATCAGGTTGTCCCACGGGGGGCGCTCACAGTCTTCATCCCCATTTTACAGATGAGGGAACTGAGGCCCAGAGAAGTGAAGTGACTTGCCCAAAGTCACACAGCTAATTGGCGGAGCCGAGATTTGAACCCATGACCTCTGACTCCAAAGCCCAGGCTCTTTCCCACTGAGCCACGGAGGGAGGACAGGGCTTGAATCCCCATTTCACGGATGAGAAAACTGAGGCACAGAGACATTAACTGACCTTCCCAAGGTCATGCAGCAGGGAAGTGCCAGAGCCAGGATTAGAACCCAGTGCTCTGACTCTCAGGCTGGTGCACTTTCCACTAGGCCATTCCGCATTTAATCTAAAATGGGTTCTTCCTCTCCTCTCCACCCCCGCCCCTTTCGTAGCGACTCGGAAAACGACAGGCCCTTGGATTCCAGCCCTGGTTCTGCCCCTGATTCAAGACCGTTTCTAATAATAATAATAATAATAATAATACTTAATAATGATGCCATTTGTTAAGTGCTTACTGTTCTAAGTGCTGGGACTTGTTACTATGTTCTAAGCACTGGGGTAGAGACAGGTTAATCGGTTGGACACATTCCCTATCCCATATGGGGCTCACAGTCTCAATACCCATTTTACAGATGAGGCAACTGAGGCCCAGAGAAGTGAAGTGACTTGCCCAAGGGCACACAGCAGACAGGTGGCGGAGCTGGGGTTAGAACCCGTGACCTTCTGATTACCAGGCCCATGCTGTATCGACTACACCATGCTGCTTCTGGGTTCCAAACTTCCTCTCTTTATAAGAAAAATCTCTAAAGCTTCCAAAGGGCCTGAACACACTCAAGGAGGAAATTGTCACATGGGGATAATCTGGGTGAACCTTAAATGAATATCCATCTGTTGCCTGGGCATTTCCAAGGACCAGGCAGGGATGACCATGGTTCTTTGGGAGAAGCTGGGATGCTCCCTTAGAGAATAATGAAAATTGCTATTTTATTATTATTATTATTAATAAGGTATTTGTTAAGTGCTTACTATGTGCCAGGCACTGTTCTAAGCGCTGGGGTGGATGCAAACAAATTGGTTTGGACTGTGTGTTAAGTAAGCACTTGATAAATGCCATCATTATTATTATTTTTATGAAACAGCAGGCAAGTGGCAGAGCTGGGATTAGAACTCTTGACTCCCAGTTGGAAAATTAGACCATCCTACTGCCTACTAAATGAATGTGCTTATCATATGACTGACTAAACTTAACAGGCGTCAGTTTTGCAAGGAGATCAATTGTTGTTGGAACCGATCAGAGGGACGCCTCTCCCCTGCACCATGTGGGGCTCCCAGTCTCAATCCCCGTTTTCCAGCTGAGGCAATTGAGGCCCAGAGAAGTGAAGTGACTGGCCCAAGATCACACAGTAGAGGATTAGGACCCATGATGTAAGGAAGGGAAGGGGCTTGACTCTCTTGTCAGTCTTCTCCTGAGGGAGGGAGTGGCGATTGCAGACATGATGTTGTTCTTTCCCCCATGCCACGCCTTTCGCACGCCTCCCTCGCCTGCTGCCGAACTCAAGGGTGTTTTGGGTTGTGTTTCTGTTGCCGTTCCTCCTTTCCCCCGCTTCCTTCCCTCCTATTCCCAGGCCCAGGCTGAAATGGACAAATACCTGACCGGCCCGCTGCCCCCCGAGTCTTTGCTGGCCGACAAGAAATACCGCCGGGAGAGCGCCTCGGTGGTGGACGAGTTCTTCTCCACGGACAAGGGCCCCTCCGCGCCGTACAGCGTGAACATCAACGTGATCCTGCCGGACACCACCCACCTGCGCACGGGCCTCTACCGGCCCCCGAAGCCTCTCCCGGCCTTCCCGCAGATCAAGACGGAGCCCGGCACCGGCTTCGCCCAGCCCTGCCCCGCTGCGGCCTCCGCCACCCAGACCCTGCCGGACTTCACCAGCGTCTTCAGCATGCCGCAGTCGGTGGCGGTGAACAACATCTTCATCAAGCAGGAGATGGCGGGGGAGATGGCCCTGTCTGGCGGCCCGCCACCCACCCCGCTCTATCCGCTGCCCATGGGCGGGGGAGGCCTGGGGGCGGGCGACGTGGCCATGGCCGGGCCTTCCCCAGGGGGCACTTCCACCATTAACAGTCTCGGTGGCATCGCCATGACGGCGGGGAGCACCGGGGCCTCCCTCCACCGACCCTCGCGGCCCAGCGGGCCGGTGAAGCCTTTTCAGCATCTCCCCCAGGGGCAGGGGAGCTTTGGGCTCCCTGGGCAGTACTACCCCACCCCGGGGGTCTCTCTGCCCCCCTCGCCCCCCAATTCCCAGCCTGGCAGCCCGGAGAATCAGCCCGAGCTGATCAACACCTTGTCGCCGCCGCCCTCCTACGAAGCCACATTCGGACTGAAGCTCGTGCAGTCGGCCCAGATCCACCCCATCCCCAACGGCCTGGGGACCCTCCCGCCGGGCCACGTGATCATGCAGGCCCCGAAATTCAACCGGCGGAACAATCCCGAGCTTGAGAAGAGGAGGATTCACCACTGTGATTATCCAGGTAACTCACGGGGCCATCTCAAGATCCTTCTGTCCGGCGTCCAGTTTTTCCTCTAAAGCAATCGCTAATAAAGATTTAATAGTCACGGTACTTGTTAAGTGCTGAGTATGGGCCTGTACTAGGTGCTGGGGTTGATACAAGTTAGATCGATGTGTGTCTTTTCATAAAGAACACGCACAGACACACACACACACACTTTAGGAAACAGGCTTGGGAGTCAGAAGGTCATGGTTTCGAA
Source organism: Tachyglossus aculeatus (assembly GCF_015852505.1). NCBI lineage: Eukaryota > Metazoa > Chordata > Mammalia > Monotremata > Tachyglossidae > Tachyglossus > Tachyglossus aculeatus. The sequence continues at coordinate 44,011,157 of NC_052071.1, forward strand.
TCCCGGCTCCGCTACTTGTCAGGTGTGTGACCTTGGGCAAGCCACTTAACTTCTCTGTGCCTCAGTTCCCTCATCTGTAAAATGGGGATGAAGACTGTGTGCCCCACAGGGGATAACCTGATCACCTTGTATTCCCCCCAAGTGCTTAGAACAGGGCTTGGCACATAGTAAGCGCTTAACAAATACCATTATTATTGTTATTAGGTTGAAAGCCGTGTTGCCCAGTGGAAAGAGCACTAAGTGCTTAATTAGGTTGGACACAGTCCCTGTCCTGCATGGGGTTCATGGTCTCAATCCGCATTTTACAGATGAGGTAACTAAGCGCTGGGGTAGATACAAGTTAATCAGGCTGGACACAATCTCTGTCACAGATGGGGCTCACAGTTTAAATAGAAGGGTGTAGGATTTAATCCCCATTTTGCAGAAGAGGAAACTGAGGCACAGAGAATTAAGTGACTGGCCCAAGGTCACACAGCAGGCAAAGCCAGGATTAGAAGCCAGCTCCTCCGACTCCCGAGTCCATGCTCTTTATGCTAGGCCATGCTGCTTCCTAATATTGGTTGTATGAGACAGGGAGGTGGATGGGATCCCAGCTTCACTTTTTGTATCCATGAGAGTCATCCTGGGTCCAAATGGAACATCTTATTCTCTTTATAATAATAATGATAATAATGATGATGGCATTTGTTAAGCGCTTACTATGTGCCAAGCACTGTTCTAAGTGCTGGGGGGTTACAAGATAGTCAGTTTGTCCCACGTGGGGCTCACAGTCTTAATCCCCATTTTACAGATGAGGTAACTGAGGCACAGAGAAGTTAAGTGACTTACCCAGAGTCACTCAGATGATAAGTGGTGGAGCTGGCATTAGAACCCATGACCTCTGATTCCAAAGCCTGTGCTCTTTCCACTGAGCCACGCTGCTTCTCCTAGTCGGAGGAACTAGGATTGAATCCCCATTTTACAGTTGAGGAAAATGAGGCAAATAATAATAATAATAATAATAATAATGGCATTTATTAAGCACTTACTATGTGCAAAGCACTGTTCTAAGTGCTGGGGTAGATACAAGGTAATCAAGTTGTCCCACGTGGGGCTCACAGACTTAATCCCCATTTTCCAGTTGAGGGAACTGAGGTCCAGAGAAGTTAAGTGACTTGCCCAAAGCCACACAGCTGACAAGTGGCGGAGCCGGGATTTGAACCCATGACCTCTGACTCCAAAGCCCGAGCTCTTTCCACTGAGCCATGCTGCTTCTCAAAGTGGCGAAGAGACTCCCGAACCCAGGCTCTTTCCTCTGAGCCACGCTGCTTCTCCATATTATGATATTTATGAAGTGCTTACTATGTTTCAAACATTCTTCTTAGGGCTGGGGAAGATACAAGTTAATCAGGTTGGACACAGTCCCCGTCTCACAGAAGTTTCACAGTCCAAGTAATAATAATAATAATAATGATGGCATTTATTAAGCACTTACTATGTGCAAAGCACTGTTCTAAGCGCTGGGGAGGTTGCAGGGTGATCAGGTTGTCCCACGTGGGGCTCACAGTCTTCATTCCCATTTTCCAGATGAGGTAACTGAGGCACAGAGAAGTGAAATGACTTGCCCAAAGCCACACAGCTGGCAATTGGCAGAGCCGGGATTTGAACCCATGACCTCTGATTCCAAAACCTGTGCTCTTTCCACTGAGCCATGCTGCTTCTCCTAGTAGGAGGACCTAGGATTGAATCCCCATTTTACAGTTGAGGAAAATGAGGCAAAGAGAAGCTGAGTGATCAGTAACCCCCTTCTAGACTGTAAGCTCAATCAATCAATCAATCAATCAATCATATTTATTGAGCGCTTACTGTGTTCAGAGCACTGTACTAAGTGCTTGGGAAGTCCAAGTTGGCAACATATAGAGACAGTCCCTACCCAACAGTGGGCTCACAGTCTAGAAGGGGGAGACAGAGAACAAAACCAAACATATTAACAAAATAAAATGAATAGATATGTACAAGTAAAATAAATAAATAAATAGAGTAAAAAATATGTACAAACATATATACATATATACAGGTGCTGTGGGGAAGGGAAGGAGGTAAGACGGGGCAGGGGGGAATGGTAAGCTCGTCATGGGCAGGGAACGTGTCTTCCAACTCTGTTATATTGTCCTCTCCCAAGCATTTAATAGTGTTCTGCACATAATAAATGCTCAATAAAAGTGACTGGTTGCCCAAGATTACCTTGGACAAGTTCACACAGCAAACCTTTGGAAGGGCCAGGATTAGAACCCAGGACTTCCGACTCCTGGGACCATGCTCTTTCCATTAGGTCAAACTACTTCTCAGCCTAAAGCATGTTACGGTTAAATGTTTTCTAGAGTAAATGTGTGTGTGTGTGTGTTTTTTATAAGAAGTTAAGATTCAAGTTTACCACAGAAGTCACAGATCAATCAATCAAGTGTTTACTATGTGGAGAGCACTGTACTAAGTGTTTGGAGTACAACGCAGTAGAATTAGCAGATACGTTCCCTGCCCATAATGAGCTTTCCATCCAGAGGCCCAGAAGGCTTAAGTCTTCTACAGGGACGACCCCTCTTATTTTTTTTTTTTATTTCGAGAGCCCCCGTCTCTCCACCAATGAGTGTAATCTAGGAAATTGCAATGTTAGCTCATGGTTGCGGTCTACCCCACAATTGCCCAAGGCCATTGTGTGCCCATCAATCAATCAATCAATCGTATTTATTGAGCGCTTACTGTGTGCAGAGCACTGTACTAAGCGCTTGGGAAGTACAAGTTGGCAACATATAGAGACGGTCCCTACCCAACAGTGGGCTCACAGTCTAGAAGTGCCCAGGGTGGCTCCAGTATGATAATAATGATCCAAGCTGGGCCATAGTTCTGTTCAAACAATCTAAGTCAATCAATGGAAGGCGTATTTCACTCTAAAAAATACATGATAATAATAATAATGATTATGGTACTTGTTCATTCATTCAGTCATTTATTGAGTGCTTACTACATGCAGAGCCCTGTAATAAGCGCTTGGAAAGGACAATTTGGCCACAAATAGCGACGATCCCTACCCAACAATTGGCTCACCTGTTTAGCGCTTACTATGTACCAGGCACTTTTCTAGACTATGAGCCCACTGTTGGGTAGGGACCGTCTCTATATGTTGCCAACTTGTACTTCCCAAGCGCTTAGTACAGTGCTCTGGACACAGTAAGCACTCAATAAATACGATTAAATGAAAGTGCTGGGGTAGATACACATTAGGTTGGACACAGTCCCTGTCCCACATAGGGTTCACACCCTTAGTCCCTATTATACAGGTGAGATAATTGAGGCCCAGAGAAGTGAAGTGATTTGCCCGAGGTCACCCAGCAGACAAGTACTGAGCCAGAATTCGAACCCATGACCTTCTGACTCTCAGGCCTGTGTGCTCTCCACTAAGTCACGCTGCTTCTCCAGTGATTTAAAATACCATTAAAGACGGGGAGGAGGAAGTTGACTAGGGTCTGACAAATCAGTGGAATTTATTTTTTAATCATTCTTATTGGGCTCTGAAGTGCATTCCTCAGGAGAAGAAAATGTTGAAAAATCCATGGTTAACACCTACCATTTAGGTTGCTGCTCCAGAGAATCAAAGAATTGAAAAAGAGGAGGCTGTAAGCTCCTCTCGCGGGAGGGCAGGGAATGTGTCTGCTAGTTCTGTTGTGTTGTACTCTCCCAAGCGCTTAGTACAGTGCTGTGCATGTAGTGAGCACTCAATAAATGCGATTGATTCGTTGATTGAGACAGGAGGAAAAAACTATTAAAGAGACAGAAGGAGAAAGAACAAGGCTAGTGTTAGCAAGGAGAAGGAACTCAGACCTGGGAGCCTTGCCTGGGCTTTGAATGGAAAAATTAGAAAAATATTTATCCCTAGGTGCTTCCATTCAAAAGGTAATAATAACAATAATAATTATGGTATTTGTTAAGCGCTTACTATGTGCCAAGCACTGTTCTAGGCTCTGGGATAGATACACGGTTTTCAGGTTGTCCCACATGGGGCTCGCAGTCTTAATCCCCATTTTCCAGATGAAGGAACTGAGGCACAGAGAAGTTAAGTGACAAGTGGCGGAGCCGGGATTAGAACCCACGACCTCTGACTCCCAAGCCCGTGCTCTTTCCACTCTTACAACCAGGAGGAGCCTATAGTCTGATAAATGTGGTAATAATAATAATAATAATAATAATAATAATAATAATAATAATGTTGGCATTTGTGAAGTGCTTACTATGTGCAGAGCACTGTTCTAAGCGCTGGGGGGGGGGGGGGAATACAAGCTGATCAAGTTGTCCCATGTGGTAATTGGATCTGACAGAAGCCTGCCACTTTGGGGAATCCTGCATCAGCTCCACATTCAGGATTAGGTTTGCTCTGAGATTTATGAGTTTTGTCTGTCTTTTTGATGGTTGGTCAGTGTGTTAAGGCCTTAAAAGTATTCATTCATTCATTCATTCAATCGTATTTATTGAGTCCTTAATGTGTGCAGAGCACTGCACTAAGCGCTTAGGAAGTACAAGTCAGCAACATGTAGAAACGGGTCCCTACCCAACAACGGGCTCACAGTCTAGAAGGCGGAGACAGACAGCAAAACAAAACGTGTTTTGTTCCCATTCATTCATTCATTCAATCGCATTTATTGAGCACTTACTGTGTGCAGAGCACTGTACTAAGCGCTTGGGAAGTACAATATAGAGACAGTCCCTACCCAACAGTGGGCTCACAGTCTAGAAGGGGGAAACAGGCAACAAAACAAAACATGTAGACAGGTGTCAAAATCGTCAGAATAAATAGAATTAAAGCTATATGCACATCATTAACCAAATAAATAGAATAGTAAATATGTGCAAGGCAGCAAGGCAATGCTGCTTCTCCTTTGCCATCAGCAGGAGAACTCTGTACAGGTGGGAATGTTGAGAAGCAGCATGTCTCAGTGGAAAGAGTACGGGCCCGAGAGTCAGAAGACTTGGGTTCGAGTACCGTCTCTGCCTCTTGTCTGTTGAGTGACCTTGTAGAAGTCCCCTATTCTCTCTGTACCTTAGTTTCCTCATCTATAAAATGGGGATTAAATACCCGTTGTCCCTCCTACTTAAGAGTGTGAGCCCCATGTGGGGCAAGGACTGTAATCCATCTAATCAACCCATATCGACCACAGTGCTTAGAAGAGTGCTTGACACAGGATAAGTGCTTAATAAAGACCATAATTATTATTAATTATGATCAGAGACGCCAGATTTGGCAATGGCTTCACCTGTTCATGGCTTTCTCCCCCTTGTCTCCGGTTAGCTTCTCAGTCAAACTCATTCCTGTTCCGGGGCGGTGAATCGGAAAAGCAGTGTGGCCTATTGGAAAGAGCAAAGGCCTGCGAGTCAGAAGGATCTGGGTTTTAAACCCAGCTCCGCTACTTGTCCGCTATGTGACCTTGGGCAAGTCATTTTACTTCTCTGTGCCTCAGTTACCACATCTGTAAAATGGAGGTCAAGACTGTGAGCTCTATGGGAGACAGGGACTGTGTCCAACCCGATTAGCTTGTATCTACCCCAGGGCTTAATACAGTGTCTTGCACATAATAGTCATAATTGTGGTTTTGTGAAGTGCTGACTATGTGCTAAACACTCTACTAAGCCCTAGGGTAGGTACAAGATGGGCAGATTCCACATAGGGCTCACAGTCTAAGTAGGAGAGAGACCAGGCATTGAATCCTCATTTTGCAGATGAGGGAATTGAGGCATAGAGAAGTAGGTGACTTGCCCAAGTTCACACAGGAAAGTGGCATAAAACCCTTAACAGATGCCATTAAAAATAAATGGCTAGGGTTCTTTCAAAATAGAGGTGTAAGAAAGTAACCCTTTTTTTCTCTTCTTTTGCAGGTTGTACAAAGGTTTACACCAAGAGCTCTCACCTGAAAGCCCACCAGAGAACCCACACAGGTAAATGTTCCTTTGCGGAAAGAGTGGCTTCTGGCAGATTGGGTGGAAAATTGCTCGTATCAAGAGTGTAAGCTCTCTGTGGGCTGGGAACGTGTCTGTGCTTCAGTGTTCTCTTGCAGGAAGCGGGTCTTCTGGGGGATTGGGTAGAAAATCGCTCACACCAAAAGTGTGAGCTTCCTGTGGGCAGAGAATGAGTCCGTGCTTCAGTTGTTTCTTTTAAGTGCTCAGACTTACCCCTAGAAGGTGCTCAATGACTACCATGACTACTATTACTAATATAGAGGTTTCCAAACTGTCAAAAGTTATCAGATACCCTGGGCTTCCTGGTTCTGACCAGATTTGGAAGTCTCTATCTAAGTGTAATTGCAGTAGCAGAAGTATTAATAATAATAATAATAATAATAATAATAATAATAATAATAATAATGGCATTATTTGTTAAGCGCTTACTGCCAATTGTCAGCTGTGTGACTTCACTTCTCTGGGCCTCAGTGACCTCATCTGTAAAATGGAGATGAAGACTGTGAGCCCCCCGTGGGACAACCTGTTCACCTTGTAACCCCCCAGTGCTTAGAACAGTGCTTTGCATGTAGTAAGCACTTAATAAATACCATTATTATTATTATTATTATGTGCCAAGCACTGTTCTAAGCATTAGGGTAGATACAAGGTTATCAGGTGGTCCCACATGGGACTCACAGTCTCAATCCCCATTTTACAGATGAGGGAAGCGAGGCAAAGAGAAGTTAAGTGACTTGTCCAAAGTCACAAAGCTGACAAGTGGCGGACCCGGGATTAGAACCCACAACCACTGACTCTCACGCCCGTGCTCTTTCCACTGAGCCACGCTGTATTAAGCTCTTCCTGAGAACAAAGCACTGTACAAAGTGCTGAGAAAGAGTCATGTCAGGACTAAAATCAGGTTGGACCTTGAAGTCATTATGGCTACCGGGAAGCCACTCTCTGCTGAAAGAAATCAGAAGGGAACAATGATAACAACTATAATAATTTTGGTCTTTGTTAAGCACTTACTCTATGCCAAGTGCCAGGGTAGATACAAGGCAGTCAGGTCCCTAAGCAGGAGGGAGAACAGATATTGAATCCCCACTTTGCAGATGAGAGAATTGAGGCAGAGAGAAGTTCAGTTATCCACCCAAGGTCACACAGCAGTAAGTGGAAAAGCCGGGATGAGAACCCAGGCCAGGGCTCTTTTCACTAGGCCGTGCCGCTTCTCCTGTTGCAGGGAATTTCCATTCCCTGCCTCCCTTGATTCCAGAGGGCAGCTCACTTCTGGGACAAAGAATGAATGGAGAGAAGCACAAACCGGGTTCCAGATCCTCCTGCTTATAAATATCTATATCGTGCATTCCCAACTCAGGCAGAAACGTGCCTCTAGAGCCCTTTGAATCAATTCTGAGAGCTTATCAGCTCTCCCGCCTATGCAGAACTCACTGTTCCCTGGGCCTGTTTATGGAAGTGTTGATCTTTAGTGCCTGCAATAAAGACGTCCCTGGCTCCACTTGCCCTTTTTTAATAGCAGTGAAAGACCACTAACTGGAGTCCTGACTGGGAATATTCTCCACACTTGGCCTTGCTCCTATCACCCCTTATCAGTTCCTTTGAAAGGCAATCAAAGTCATTATTATTTTCCAAAGTTGAGAATGTGAACCATTCCCGCTTAGGAGCAACCCCTCTGGCATTTGGGGTGAGGAGGGAAGGGCAGGGGGCATATCTGCCCCTCTGAGAGTGCCGGGAAGGGTTGGAGGAGGCCGAGGGAAGGCCTGGATTGCAGCAGGGATCCCGAGGATACGGTTTGGAGGCTCTTTGCTGGTCCTCCCCCTCGATAGCATCCATACCAGGAAAAGGAAGATCAACCTGTCTTTCTCTTCCTGTAGTTGATCCCCTAGCAGGCCCGGTCTCCTTGGGCAAGTCACTTCACTTCTCTGTGCCTCAGTTAACCTGAACTGAGGGATTAAGACTGTGAGCCCCATGTGGGACCCGGACTGTGTCCAACCTGTCCACCCCAAGGCTTAATACAGTGCCTGGCACATAATTAGCACTCAGCAAATACCACAGTTATTATTATTATTGTATCGGCCATGGGATTGGTGCTCTTGGTGAAGTTTTAGCCCCAGAACCCAAAGAGCAGTTTTTTCTACAACAGATGGACCAAACTTAGGCCCAGGAGAGGTAAAGGCAACTGGCCAGTGGCCGTTCTTGGCACCAAGCCCAGTGGCCCCAAGGCCGTCCGAGCCCTCTTCGGGATCCCAGGTGCTTCCGAGAACTCGTGAAAGACTTTGTCTTCCAACTCTGTCCGTAAACCCAAGCCAGGGGGAATGCAGAGAAGGAGTTGCTGAAGCAGCTGCAGGGGAGGACAGGACCCTGGCTCACCTTCCTGAGGGGTCACTGACTTTGTCCAACTGCTCAGAAAGTGAGGCTGCCTAGCTCTCTGGCCAGGACTCTATAGAGACGCGACTCCAGATAAATAAAGGGAGCAGAAGGGGAGGTTTCTGGCAGTCAGTTCCCTCTCCCCTTTTTTTACAATGGACGATGCATTGGAGAAAGAAAAGAAAATTGATTTTGCAACAGCTTTCTTCAGCTCAGGTGGTATTATTGTTCCTAATGATGCATTGCCCCAGTGAAGGGTGTGTGTGTGTGTGTGTGTGTGTGTGTGTGTGTGTGTGTTTGTGTGTGTGTGTGTGTGTGTGTGTGTGTGTGTGTGTGTGTGTTAGGTTGCAGGTTGAAATACAACTGGAGATATTCCTCTTCCTCCTCCTCTCCTCTTCTTCCTTCACCTCTCAATTTTTCTCCCCTCCTCTTCCTTTCCCCCACTTCTTCCTCTTATTTCTCCTCCTTTTCCTCCTCTTTTTACTCTCCTCCTTCCTCCTCTCCTCTTCCACCTCCTCCTTCTCCTCCTTTTCTTATTTCTCTCTCATCCCCCTCACTTCTCCTCCTCTCCTTTCTCCTCCTCCTCTTCTTTCCCTTCTCCTCCTCCTTTTCCTCCTCCTCCTCTTCTTTCCTCCTTCCTCCTCCTCCCCCTCCTGCTCCTCCTGCTCCTCTATGTATTCCTTTTCCAGCCCACCTAACCCCGACCACCAAGGCAAAGAGATGGGTGATGAAACTGGCAGTTTCAGCAGGCTAAGCATGATGTCTTCATTCATTGAAGAGAGAGCTGAAAATAAAGGCCACCCAATATAAAAAATGCACGACTGACTGAATTCCCCTGCCAAACTTTTGTTGCTCAACCCAGAAGCCTGAGGATCCTAGTAGAATAGAGTCAGTTTCTGAGTCTGCTCCCCTTGCCCTCCTCCAGTGCTCTACTGATACTTCCCAAATTGGTATAAACCAGGCATTGAGTCCTCTCCCTGCCCACAAAAACCCCCCCAAAACTCATCACTTTGCCAACAGCCTTTTCAAAATGAGGCCCTAGGCTAATGGCATCCCTTTTGGTCTGCAGTAGGCAGCTGGAAATTATTTATCAAGCCCCATAAGATCCTAGCCTGTCTGTAGGACTAATGATGAGCTTTCTCCCTGGGGCTTGAGGGGTTCATAGGCATTTGCCAATCATCCGTACAGTAGAGCAAAGTGGTGGAAAGCTCCAGCCTTCTGTAATCAATCCCTTGTGATTGGTCTGTTGGCCCAGGACCCCTTGAGCTTGGGGGAGGGAAGGAGGTGAGGTTGCCCATAGACGCCAACCACCACATGGGCACCATTGTGAGATTAAATATCTAACCGAGACCCCCACTGGCCCACCTCCCAGGGAGCAGGATGCCAGTCAGCCTCATTGTTTGAGGCCGCCCTGCCGTGGTGTCCCCAGGAAAAAGAGCCAGTTCCCCGGACAATGGAAAACATTTTTATTTTCAGATGGGGCCGATCGGCCCTTTATTGTTTGAGAACTGGGGGCCTCCCCTGGTGGGGGCTGACCTAGCGGAGACTGACCTCCTGGAGACAATGGTTCTGGCCCAAAGGGGTAAAAGGCGGCCTTGGCGATTTGCTTTAGAGAGCGAAAGCGAAGCTCCCCGCCTCTAGATGCCAAAGGCGGGACATTTCGAACTGCTCCGCCATTCCTTCCTCAGCCCCTGGCCGCCGACCCGATCCCGTTGTCCACCTGAGAAATGCTTGGAGTTGTGATGGTGCTCCTGACCCATCCTCCTTTCTGACCAATTCTCCTCTGACCATTGCCATCCCGCAGGTGGTCGGAGGCCAAAAGCAGCCCCGAGCGGATCGTATGTGTGCACGTGTGTATTCCGTGTTGTCCGGGGAGGTTGGTTGGCACGTGTGTGAGCCACATCCCTGCCCACGCATGTGTTTTGACTGCACCCCGTTGGCTGGGGTTGGGTTATCAGCCTCAGCATGCGTCCTACCGATTCTCATTCATTCATTCAATCGTATTTATTGAGCGCTTACTGTGTGCAGAGCACTGTACTAAGCCCTTGGGAAGTACAAATAGACAACATGTAGAGACAGTCCCTACCCAACAAGAGGCTCACTGTCTAGAAGGGTGTCTCCCCGTGTTTCCGCGTGTGTTGGGGACACGGCTGTGCACACGTCTTGGAGGCGGGGGGAGGAGGTTCTGTGGCCGTGGGCACAAGCACATACCGTCTGTGAACGTGTGCCTGCATGTTTGTGTGCATGGCCTGGGACACTTGAGCGCATGTGTTTGTTTTTCAGCGCATACATGCTTGGCGTGTACGTGCATCGGAGTTGGTTTTTTTTTTCCAGTTGCCTGTAATTGGCCAATGAAATGTTAAATATTTGAGGTCAGGAAAGTCAGCAAATTCCCTGAACTCTGTCTGGTTGTTCAGGCTATTAAACGGCGAGGGCTAATATTTGAGGGAACCACACCCAACTCCGGCAAGGGCTGCTGCTTGTAGTACAGAGTTCAGCTCAGTTTCCCTGGGCAGGTGGGACGGAATCAAAGCCTCTCAGTTCCCTCCTGGCTCCTGTTCCTATCCAACAGGCTTAGGCTTTGCGCCTCCGGAAGATTCCTCGGTAGAGGTTTGGACCGATCCACTCAGAGAGCCTGGGGTTCATCTACACCCCGGACAACCCCAGAGTCCTGGACGCAGGCCGATTGTACGGGGCGATGGCCGGAGGGCACACATTCTCCATAACCAGGGCAGGAATGTTCTTTCTCTCTGAGTGCTGCTGACGGGGAGAAGAGAGGGCTTGAGTTAAGCACACGTAGTTTCTTAGCCATTTTGGCAGCGAGAGAAAATTAGCGTAAAACGCGGCCTGCCCTTGGGTTGATCTGGGACCGGTGCCGGAAGGAAGCCGGAATCGGGCCTGAGATCGGCTCGGAACGAGAAAAAGTTGCGGGATAGATGTTCCCAGGTGGTGGGGCTGGCTGGTAGACCCATCCTCAGCCCCTGTCTCCTACGGCCTCCTTGGTGACATCAGTTGCAGCCCCACTTCTCCTACTTTCCTGCTACCTGTGGCATGTATTAAGCGCTCACTATGTGCCAAGCACTGTACTAAGCACTAGGTTAGATACAACGCATGTAGATCGGACATAGTCCCTGCCCTATGTAGGGTTCACAGTCTAGGGGGACGGGAGGACAGGCATTTTATCCCCATTTTTATATACGTGGAAATACAGGTACGGAGAAGTTAAGTGATTTTGCCCATAGTCACACAATGGAAAAATGGCAGAGAGGGATTAGAACCTAGGTTTTCTCGCTCCCAGGCCTGTGCTTTTTCTACTAGGCTGGGCGGTGAGGCTCTGAGGTACAAGCAGCCCCTCTTTTCCCGCACCTTCCTTTGTAAACCTGCTCTCCCTCATGGAGGGGCGGAGGGGAGGGTACTTATTGAGTGCTGACTATATGTGGGTCACTGGGCTGAGCACTTCTCAGAGTACAACAGAATAAAGACACATGCTCCCTACCTTCTCCACTTAGTCTGTCTGTGCCCTCTTGTTCCAGACTTCCACATGATCAATTAATAAATCAATAATGATAATAATAATAGTATTTGTTAAGCACTTACTATGTGCCAAGCACTGTTCTAAGCACTGGGGTAGATACAAGGTAATCAGGTTGTCCCACGTGGAGCTCACAGTCATAATCCCCATTTTACAGATGAGGGAACTGAGGCCCAGAGAAGTTAAGTCACTTGCCCAGGGTCACAAAGCAGACAAAGTAATGATGGTAGTTATTAAGTGCTTACTATGTGTCAAGCACTGTTCTAAGTGCTGGGGTAGATACAACGTAATCAGGTTGGACACAGACCTTGTCCCAAATGGGGCTGACACTCTTAATCCCCATTTTACAGATGAGGTAACTGAGGCCCAGAGAAATTAGGTGACTTGCCCAAGGTCACAGAGCAGACAAGTGGCAGATCTGGGATTAGGACCCACGACCTTCTTACTCCCAATCCCGTGCTCTATCCGTTACGCCATGCTGCCTCTCAACCACTGGTATTTACTGAGTTCTTACCGTGATGTACTAAGCACTTGGGAGAGTTGGTAGACACGATCCCTACCCTCCAAGGAGCTTCCACCCCAAAAGTTCAGAAAGCCACAGGCCTCCAGGATTTGAGCGTAAAGTGGGGTAGGGTGGAGGAATAATAATAATAATAATAATGGTATTTGTTAAGCGCTTACTGTGTGCAAAGCACTGTTCTAAGCGCTGGGGAGGTTACAAGGTGATCAGGTTGTCCCATGGGGGGCTCACAGTTTTAATCGCCATTTTACAGATGAGGGAACTGAGGCCCAGAGAAGTTAAGTGACTTGTCCAAAGTCACACAGCTGACAGTTGGCGGAGCCGGGATTTGAACCCATGACCTCTGACTCCCAAGCCCGGGCTCTTTCCACTGAGCCACGCCGCTGAGGAAGGGAGGGGCAGCCGCTGAGTTGGGTTGGCTGGCTTCTCCTCAGTCCGAAACTCACTCCGGTGCTATTTCCCCACAGGAGAGAAGCCGTACAAATGCACCTGGGAAGGCTGCGACTGGCGCTTCGCCCGGTCCGACGAGCTCACCCGACACTACCGGAAGCACACGGGGGCCAAGCCCTTCAAGTGTGCCGCTTGCGGGCGCTGCTTCTCCCGCTCCGACCACCTGGCTCTCCACATGAAGAGGCATCAGAACTAAGTGTCACCCCCCCAACCACCTCTCCCGGCCCTGACCCCAGCCCACGGGGGGATCCCCTCCTTCCTCCTCCGCCGGCGGACAACTCCTCTCGGACCCTAAGACCATCGCTGAGCTGTGAACCGGCACCAGTTGCGACGGTTCCAGGACAGGTTCCCACACACAGGGGAAGAGACTGACTTACACCCACCGGACCAGCCCGAATTCCCCCTTTTTTTTCCCTCCTTAAACATATGTCCTAATCAAGGGGACTTGAAAAAAATATATATCTAGCGGCAAAGACCCCACCCACACAGAGGAAGCCTTCTTTGGACTATAAAGCACTTCATTTTCGAGTAACTGCTATTTATTGTCACTCGGGATCGACTTCTGCATTGTCGTCAAGCTCGCAGTTGGAGAGAGGTCTCTGGCCGCTACCCACCCGTTGCCCTGCCCTTGAACTGGTCGAATGGTGGGAAGGGGCAGACCAGTGATCTGGGGGCATCGTGAGGGGCTTATCAGTGTGGCATCGGCTGTGTCCCGGCTACCGGCGCCCGGCCCAAGCAACGGACACAGGATCCAGGACATGGCTCAGCCCCTAAGCTGGAGCCGAGATGTGGTTGCCACTGCCACGGCTCAGTGGTAGGGTCGATTTGAGCCACCCTGTCCCCCCGAGGATTCTGCACTCGTGATTATCGGTGATTGATTCCCGTTTGGGCTGCTTTTCCACCCTCCTCCTCCTCCTCCTCCTCCTCTCCACCTCCCTTAGAGACTCTCCCTGGTGGATTATCTGCTTCTCTCGAGTTGCCAGTTTGGGAAGAAGCAAATCTGGGGTGGGCTAGGACTGCCGGGGGCCTAGAAGACATCACAGTACGAGCCTTTCCCCAGATGGAACCCACTGAACAAAGCCAGCACTGGGCCAAGCTGCTACTGATTCCAGAGGACAACACTGGCCGCGGTCCCACCCCGTCCCCCCCGCGCCCAGGCTGACCACCTGGGGAAAGTCCAGCAGAGACTCTTCTCTTGTTTTTGGTGGGAAAGGGATGGGGGAAGTGGCTGATGACATCAAGCTCCTTGGAATTGATTTGGGGGGATGGATTGCAGCTTCTCTTGGCACTCATTTCTGGGGTACAGATGGAAGTTCTCTTCCTAAGATGGCAAGACTACAATGTGTGCCACCCCAGATTCCATCTGGACCAGGTGACTCTCTGAGGGGCTTCAAGGGATCGGACACGGCAGGGGGCATCTTTAAAGGAAAAGACTTGTTTTTCCAGAAGCCCCGTTCTTCCTCCAGCTGGCAAACCCCTGCAAAGACCCGGCTGCCTTTTTCCTTTTGTGAAAGCGGCTTCGAACACAGCATCTCAGTCACGGTAGTCTAAGATGTCAAATTAGCAATCCAAAAAACCTACCTCACCGGTTGATTCCTTAAGGCTTTTAGGAGCTGTCTCGTCTTCCTTAGAACAGCAAAGCATTCAGTGTACTCGTAGCTGTTCTTCTGATGCCTATAAAGTGTTGACCACCCCTGGGACAAGTAACGGTTATACTTTCTTAAGCAGCTATCATGTAAAAAAAAAAGTGTAATTATGTTCTGTTCACATCTGGGACACAGTAAATGGTGTAGCCAGTTTTATGTAGAGTGACGGCAATGTAGATGTCCCCGGCAAACAGTGTAAGTAATGTACATATGTGATATAATTCCAAAGGGCCCTGAAAAAGCAAAATGCTAGGACAACAGATCTTTTAGAGGCTTAAAACACTGGATGCCGTTGTTGACCGGTGAAGATGACGGCCCCGGGCACTCTTCGAGACAAAGGGGCACATGCTGCCGGTTCGAGGGTCCTGCAAACGGGTGGACGAGGCATGGTCTTCCCTTCAGCAGTGTTTGGGTGAACCGCATTGAAGCACTTGTATCAGTAACAACCCAGCTTGCCTGTCCCGCCGATGAGGTGAGTGAGACAAGGAGGGAGACTAGGGAGAAAGCAGAAGTATAGGCCGCGAACACTTTCCAACCAAGATGGCTCAGTGCCATCAATAATCATCTCTAAGGGATTGTGTCTGGGAAGAAGGGTGGTGCCCCGTCTAGTTCCTAGACTGTACTGGGAGCTTTTGTGTCCGTTTCTAAATTTTCAGTGCCGTGGCTCCTGCCACCGGGTTCCATGGCTCAAACATCACAGGGACCCGGGAAGAAAATGCAAAGGATATGGAGCAATCGCTAGGGCCAGGGTATCCCTCTAGGTTTGGCTAACATTGAGATGCCATCTGTGCATCTTTTCCAATGTGTTGGATGTGCCTAGTTGCACACTAAATGACTGGGACAGAAAGTCCTGTCGGTTGACTCGGTGGGAATTGACGCCCGCCAGTGAGGAGATGGTGCTGATTTTCCAGGGAACAATCCCAGAAGGCACTGGGGGAGATTCGCCTCTGGTTCTTGAAGGCCTAGAAAGTTGGCTCCATTCGGAGTCCGAGCAGGCCAGAGTGCCCATCGACCCATCGCACCGAATGAGCTCACACATGTTTGTACCATCTTCCTCGTTCTCGTGTTGAGGTGTCCAGGTTCTATTTAATTTTTCCTGTGGAGGTTAAGAGTAGTATTCGCAGAATCAATCAATCAATCGATCGTATTTATTGAGCGCTTACTAAGTGCAGAGCACTGTACTAAGCGCTTCTACTAAGCGCAGAACACAACGGGCCCTTCGTAAACTGTAAATTAAGGTGGAGGAAAGATTAGGATGAACCCAACTTCATTCAGCCCACCGAGTTGAAAGCTTTCAGGGCAGATGGTCAGGCTGACGGTCAGCTCGTTGACAGGAAGAATGATTGCCATATGGCCCATGGAGGAACTCCGTTGAGAGAGATTGGGAGAGGGAGAATAAGGACCATTCTAAGGCCCCCAGTTAACTCCAAGGAGATAAGAGCAGTTTGAGTCAGCAGGAATGATGCTCACCGAACCAAGTTCACAGTGCTCGAGGACCACTTGCTGTAGCAGCCTAACGCCCCTCTCTCTCCTCAGTCGATCGGGAGTTCGGTTTTCCCGGAAAGAAGGAAGCCAGGACAGCGGTGTGGTTTCGGCTCAGCTCAAAGCTGTCCTTGTCTGGGAGCTTATTTGAAGTCAACACGGAGGCCGGGGATCGGTGGGATAACGGCTATTAATGTGGTCATTCCACTGTCTCCTTTACCGGTATCTCCAAGTGCCGAGTCGAGGGATGGAGGGAAAACAGTGAAGTGGTTAGTCCCGTTCAGAGCTGGACACTAAATTTGCTTGCCCATGGGAAGTCTTCACCATGCATTCGAGTTTGGAGAGGAGCCTTCTCACTGTTCCCATCCTCTTGACTGAGTTTCAGTGGGAATCTGGAGAGCTTGGGTTGCAGGAAACCAGGCTACTTCTTTTTAGGCTTACCTGCCATGACCTTATTCAAAGAATTCACCCTCGGCTCCAGCTTTCCCCACTGGTAGCTGTTTCCAAGGCCGGGAAGAGAGACCACTAAAAGGCAGTGAATTACCTGAGTTGTTCATCCTCCCTCTGCCACTCTTCCTTCTGATGGGTAGGATTCAAGGGGTCAGAGCTGGGCAGAAAGGGGAAAACTAGTAGAGCCATGTACAAATCCCCTAAGAGAAGCAGCGTGGCTCACTGGAAAGAGCACGGGCTTTGGAGTCAGAGGTTATGGGTTCAAATCCCAGCTCTGCCAACTGTCAGCTGTGTGACTTTGGGCAAATCATCTAACCTCTCTGTGCCTCAGTTACCTCATCTGTAAAAATGGGGATTAAAACTCTGAGCCCCCCGTGGGACAACCTGATCACCTTTGTAACCTCCCCAGCGCTTAGAACAGTGCTTTGCACATAGTAAGTGCTTAACAAATGCCATTATTATTATTATTATAAGGAAGACGTATTGGCACTCTGGATGGCAGAATAGAACCAGGCTTATTCACCAAGGAGGTGGGCCCCAGCTATGCACTATGAAAAGTTCTTGAATGCATCAGGCTACCATCTTTAATTTCCCCATTCTGTCACGTGGCAGTAATGGAGCTGGGGTGGGGGGCAAGGGAGGCCCCTAGAATGGGGGTGAGATCTCCGGTCTGGGTGCCAGCATTTTGGATTTCGTTGTTCCTTCAAACTTAATGATGGTAGCTGCCAAAGTTGGTGAGCTCCTTATTGCAGAAGTTGAGTTCCCCGAGAAAATCTGCATCAGGGAGTGTTGCCCCTAGATAACAAAAGAAAAGTGAAGTAAGGTGCTCCATACTAGGGAACCTCTGAAATTGTAGCTACTTAGAAATTTCCCATCCAGTTTGTCTAGAAGCTCACGTTTGGATCCGTTGCCTTCGGGGGAGATGGGCTACTTGCTTTTCCCTTTACCCGTTCTCTCCTGCACTGTTAGGTTGCCCTAGAGGAGCCATCCCTGGCACTGATGATTAGATTCTCACAAGCCCCGACTGTCTGGGGATTGTCATTTCAGGGAGGAGTACAGACAACTGAAGGACTCCGGCAAATCCTGTAGACTCAAAGCTCTGGGATCTTTTGGGAACAGCACTTCTGCTTCCCTTCTCTTGAGCTCCTGTTAAAAGAGTGGCACGAAGGAAATCTTGAGATTTGGGGGGTTCTGTTAGAAATGTAGCCCAGAAAGGACTGCAAGTAGAGCTTGTATTGTATATAAAATTGATCGTGTAAATATGTCTGGATGAGGACTCAAAGCTATGTTTACTTTATGAACAAGAATCATTTGAGACCGAAAACAGCAACAGTTGGGTGGTAGTTTTCAATTTTTTTTGGTTTTATGTTTATGTTTCATTTTTATGCATCTGGAGTTTTATAATGCAGCAGTTCTGAGGAGGGAGATGGTCACTGGGCTCCTGAATGGGCTGTCCGGACAATGCTGTCCCCTTTCTTTGACCAGACAATCTTGACTTTTCTGATTTATCCTTGATTGTCTTGGGTTTATGTGTGTGTGTGAAAGTGTTTTCTGGAAGTCCATGGCTCCCAAAAAGGTCATCATTTCCAGGGTCTTGGTTATGATTGGTCCATCAATCTCAAATCCTATTCCAAACTGCGGTGGGAGGGGGCAACCTAAATGAGAAAGACATGCCCCACGGCTGCAATGGGAAAAGAGGAACACAGGGGAAGGATTTTAATGGGAAGGGTCTGTGCTTCTGTAGTACAACGATTGACAAACAGGCCAGCTTTTCATTTTCCTTAATTAGTTCCACCAAAAAATTAGGTGAATGCAAGAGCAAAATATTCATTCACTCAAAGTTGTGTGTTCTGTATCCCTCTACTGGAGCATTCTCTAGCCCAATGACAATCCAGTACATATTTTGTTTTAGTTGGACTCGCCCATCCCTGGGAAATTCAAAATGCTTCCTTGTCTTGTTCCTCTCACCGCCTCCCTGAAAACATCATTATGTTTCATTGGCATATTTCTTGAGTTAAATAAAGCCATGGAAGATCCACTACCACCCTCTCCTGTAGAATCTGTGGGTAAATAAGTTGTCCAAATCTCTCAGTTAGTTGGATGTAGGTGATTTTGTCGGGGCGTGAGGGGAGGGAGTGGGATGGAGGAGAATTGAAGGTTGACTGCTCTTCCCTTATGCCAAAAAAAGGTAATAACGAAATAGGAGTGAGTGTGAGAAAAGGAGAGAGTGAGAGAAAAAAATGTTAAATTTCTCCACTGGATGTATATTTGAATCTCTTGTGGTTGTTATACTAAAAATATACTTTTTTTTTACAAAAGGGAATAAAATAAACAAATCTTTATATGCGATTTCCGGGTGGTGGTGTTTCCTTCAGAATGGTTTTTGGTGAGCTAGGAGCCCTATAGGATTGACTCCTCTTTAATACTAAGCGCCGCGCATCATATTATGCAGTTATTGGGCATGAAGATGGAAGCCCATGTGAAAATTAGCTTATCCCCCCACTAATTTTTGGAGGAGATATGATTCACTGCAAGATACAGATGGTGAGAGCTCTTTTTAGGTACTAGCCTAAGGTGGTCTGCTCAGCTACAAGAGTTGAGATTCAGATGAAACCTATTCTGGATATCTATAGCTCCTTCAAGGAGAGAACAAGTGCTTCTGAGATAGAAATGGACTATTCACCTACTGTGTGAACTTGGATAAGTCACTTAACTTTTCTGTGCCTCATTTTACTCATCCGGAAAATGGGGATTAAATACCCCTTTCACCTACCCCTGTGCTAGAACAGCGCATAGTAAATGCTTCACAAATACTATTGTTGTGTCTGTGGTTTACCATTCCCCACTAAGGCAATTGTTCATCCCAATCCTCTCCCCTGCTGTGTCAGAATTGTACCTGGGAACTACATTCAGCTCCCATAAGAAGCTTCCAAGATGGAGGGGAGTGGATGAAGGGGACAGTGACATGACACCACTTCTCTGTCCCACAAAATAAACTCTCTGACTCTGGGAATGTGGGAAGCAAAGAGATGGAGTAAAACTGCCCTCAGCTGAAGAGGACGGCTAAGTGGAGGAGCCCCTCCTCACCTTCTCTCTTGTTCGCGGACTCAAATCCAAGGTCAACAGCCCAGTTCAGTCTTCCCAGGCAGGTAAGCTGAGCTCCCCACAGTGCACGAGTATCTTTCAGATAAAACTCAAGTCCTGTGTAAATGTTAAAGCGCTGCCCCTCCTTTCCCCCCGACCTGCTCTTTTCATAAAAGCAAGGACTTTGCTGGTATCCTCGACCCAAATTCCAAGAAGCCGGCTGAAATCCGAGAGCCCCTCAGAGCCGCACTCTATTGGAAAAGTGAAGTTTATCCTTTACCCCGTGTGCTCCCAAATGGCTCCCAAAAAGCCATTTTTGTTTATATTTCATTTTTATGCATCTGGAGTTTTATAATGCAGCAGTTCTGAGGAGGGAGATGGTCACTGGGCTCCTGAATGGGCTGTCTGGACAATGCTGTCCCCTTTCTTTGACCAGGCAATCTTGACTTTTCTGATTTATCCTTGATTGTCTTGGGTTTATGTGGGTCTTGTGGGTCCTGAGCTGCCCAGGGGACAGAGTGCAAGGGACTGGCTTCTGTGGGTGGGGTGGGAAATGGGAAGAGTGCGTCATCGGGCTTCGGGGGAGAATGAAGCCAGGTGAGTGGCCATTTTCCCCTCGCGCCTTCCTGCCCGTCTGCTTCCCGCCAACGTAGGGCCAAAAAGCACAAAGGTGTCACTCACTGGGCCCGAAATAGAATTGGGGGTTTTCTCCGCTTCTGATGCCTCTTGGGGAATGGGAGGAAGTCAGTCCGTCAGTCGTATTCACTGAGCTCTTATTGTGGAGACAGACATTAATATAAATAAACTACATGTAATAATTAATAATTGTGGTATTTGTTAAGCGGTTGCTGTGTATCAGGCACTGTACTAAGCTCTGGGTGGATACAAGCAAATTGGGTTGGACACAGTCCCTGCCCCAAGTGGGGCTCATAGTCTCAAGCCCCAATTTACAGATGAGATAACTGAGGCCCAGAGAAGTGAAGTGACTTGTCCAAAGTCACACAGCAGACAAAAGTGGCAGAGCTGGGATTAGAACCCATGGCCTTCTGACACCTGGGCCCATTCTCTATCCACTATGCCATGCTGCTTCTCTTATATGTACATGTATATGGAAGGTGAGTAGGGAGGTAGTCGTGACCCTTTGGATTGTGTGTGACCCTTTTTTTAATGGTATTTGTTAAACACTTGCTACATGCCAGGCACTGTACTAAGCGTAGGGGTAGATATAGGTTGGACAAAGTCCATATCCCACATGGGGCTCCCAGATTTAATCCCCATTTTACAGATGAGGTAACTGAGACGCAGAGAAGTGAATTGACTTGCTTGAGGTCACACAGCATTCATTCATTCATTCAATCGTATTTGTTGAGTGCTTACTGTGTGCAGAGCACTGTACTAAGCGCTTGGGAAGTACAAGTCGGCAACATATAGAGATGGTCCCTACCCAACAACGGGCTCGCAGTCTAGAAGGGCAAGACAGAGAACAAAACAAGATATGTGGACAGGTGTCAAGTCATCAGAACAAATAGAATTAAAGCTAAATACACATCATTAACAAAATAAATAGAATAGTAAATATGTACAAATGAAATAAATAGAGTAATTGATCTGTACAAACATCTATACAGGTGCTGTGGGGAGGGGAAGGAAGTAGGGCGGGGGAGTGGGGAGGAGGAGAGGGAAAAGGGGGCTCAGTTTGGGAAGGCCTCTTGGAGGAGGTGAGCTCTCAGTAGGGCTTTGAAGGGAGGAAGAGAGCTAGCTTGGCTGATGTGCGGAGGGAGGGCATTCCAGGACAGGGGGAGGCTGGGGGCCGGGGGTCGACCGCGGGACAGGCGAGAACGAGGTACAGTGAGGAGGTTAGTGGCAGAGGAGCGGAGGATGCAGGCTGGGCTGGAGAAAGAGAGAAGGGAGTAGAAGGAGAGAAGGGTTAGAGCCTTCGTCCTTCTGCCTCCCCTTCTGATTTCTAATTGGAAACCTGTGGAGAGGAGGGGCTTGGGGGTGTGAAGGGGTGAGGAGCAGTGTCCGTGACATCAATAAATCTGACAAGACAATGTGACAAGAGAAAAGGAAGGGAATGGAAGAGGAGAGGCAGAGATGTAGGGGGTGGGTAGAGAGAAAGAGGGAGACAGCAACATGGCTTAGTGGAAAGATCCTAGGTCCAGAGTCATAGGACCTGAGTTCTAATCGCAGCTCTACCACTTGTCTGCTGTGTGATCTTGGGCAAGCCACTTAACTTCTTTGTACCTCAGTTTCCTCAGCTGTAAAATGGAGATTAAGACTGTGAGCCCTATGTGGGGCAGAGACTGTGTCCAACCTGTTTATCCTGTGTTCATTCATTCATGCAATCATATTTATTGAGCGCTTACTGTGTGCAGAGCACTGTACTAAGTCCTTGGAAAGTACAATACAGCAATAAAGTGAGACAATCCCTGCCCACAACAGGCTCACAGTCTAAGGGGGAAGACAGGCATCAAAACAAGTAAACAGGCATCAACATAAATTAATAGAATTATAGCTATATACATATATACATAAGTGCTGTGGGGCAGGAAGGGGGAAAAGAGCAAAGGATATCTACACCAGTTGTTAGAACATTGCCTGGGACATGGTAAGCACTTACAAATTCCATTTGAAAAAAAAGAAAGGGATTGAGAGAAAGAAAGAGATGGGTGGATTGAGAGAAAGAGAAAGAAAGGGATTATGAGAAAGAGAAAAAGAGAGGGATTAAAAGAAAGGGAAAGAGAGATAAAAATAAACAGGGAAAGAGAAAGAGGGAGACTGAGAGAAAAAGAGAGGGATTATGAGAAAGAAAAAGAGAGGGAAAGAAAGAGGAAAAGAGAAAGCGAGGGAGATTGAAAGACAGAAAGAAGGAGGAAAAAGGGGAATGAGACAAAAAGAGAAGGCATGAGAAAGAGTGCGACAGAGAGAGAGAGAGAGAGAGAGAGAAGGAATAACAAAAACAAGCTGTATGCACAAAGGA
Organism: Tachyglossus aculeatus; assembly: GCF_015852505.1. NCBI lineage: Eukaryota > Metazoa > Chordata > Mammalia > Monotremata > Tachyglossidae > Tachyglossus > Tachyglossus aculeatus. Next base: position 44,033,650 of record NC_052071.1, read on the forward strand.
GAAAGTGGAAACCTAAGATCCGCCATATCCACAGCAATGAGCCTATGAAACTCAGGCCACTCGTTTCAGTCAGCTCTGCCCCTTCCCTCAGCATCTGATTGGAACAGCTTCCTTTGTCTTCTGTGAAGGGCTGGCAAGCGGGTGACTGTGGAAAGGACAGCCTGTTTCCCTAAGGGACACTTGCTAATGCATGGGATACTAGGTAACCTATTTGAGTCATGCCTCAGGATTTTCCCAGCTTGCCATTAGCTGTGGGGCGGAGATTCCACCCCACCAAAGACATCCTAATGTGGTCGTTTGAGAAGTCCCACCTAGGATGGTAATGACGATCCTGCCCGAAGGCAGGAGGATGGACAATTTGACCTTCTAGGATCCCTTCCACTCTAGGACTCTGTGGTTCTTCAACCAGCTGAAGGGCAAACTGATAAAGGAGCACAATTTATTTAGCCAAATATCAGGCTTGGTTGGCACCGAGTTATCTCAGGGCTTCTGGATTCAATTACCGTCTGCCATGCGCCCTGCTGTGTGACTTAGTCTCTCTCTACAGCAGTTTCACCACCAGAAATGAAAATGTGCTGTGTTTGTAAACCATACTCTGGTGAACAAGCATGGAAAAATTTACAAAGTATGTTTCTATCCCTCCTCACTTCCCTCTCCTCCCCCTCCCCCAGTTCTCCTCAGAGGTCCTCAGGGAGCAAAATAATGAAATCAGTGTTCTTTACTATTCACCGGGCACAAATAGTAATTGTCCCTGGGTGAAAGGGTGAGTGGTTATATGCTATGTTGCTTTTATGGTGTTAAACACACATCAGATCCCTTTTCCCAGCTCCTTTCTTTCTGCGGCGCCAAGAGATGATATCAAGTCTATTCAAAAAAAAAAGACACAAATCTTGCGTAAATCCTTTTGGGGACCCAAAGCTACAGTAAGGGACAAAGTATTGGGATGAGGTGGTAAAGGGGGATTTTGTTTTTTAAGGATTCGCCGTCATTTTCAAGAGGCCTCGGCAGTAATGCTTCGTATCAAAGATTTCTAAACAAGCCGAGTAACCATAGAACCAGAGAGGGGTGGTTCTCTCATGGATAGACTATTAGCTAAAGGATAGGAAACAAAGGAGAAGGATAAACAGTCACTTTTTGTCATAGGGAAGTGCATATTGAGCGTTCCCTGAGGATAAGTGCTAGAACCAGTTTTAGCTAACTCTTTTACTGACGATCTAGAAAACTGAGTGTGCAGTGAAACCTCCACAATGTGGGTGACAGTTCCTTCTGCAGGCTGTTGAGGAAGAGGACGGGAAAGACCTCATACATTGCACACAGTAAGCTCTCAAGAAATACGATTGAGTGAAATTTGGTGAACGTATAGAAAACCGGTGGTGCAGCTTCGATCTGATCAAGTTCAAGGTAGCACTAGGGAAATGAGTCACTCTATAACCACATTGAGATGGGCTTGGCAGCCCGAGTCATGACTTAGAAAAGAGTCATGGTCAACAGTTCCAGGGAATTATTGGCTTAATATGTGGCAGCTGCCCATAAAGAATGGGATTATGAAAATAAGGTAGAAAATCATGGGCTGCCCACACCCAACAGGACTGCAAAGAGTTGCAAGACTGCCAACTTTTCATTTTGAGAAAGGGGTGTGGTCAGGGAATACGTTTAGTACAAGCGTCAATGCACTGCTCTGCACACAGTATGTGCTCAATAAATATGACTGACTGAATGAAAGGGAATGAAATTTTTTTTTCAGTCAGGGGCCCAAGTCGGGCGACATTAGAAGTGGCAGACAGGCTTTAAAAAACTAAAGGATCAGGAAGCCCTGATTTGGGTCTTTTCTGCCCTTTTTAAGACTCCTACTCAAAAGAAGACCATAGGTCTTCTTGCACGCTTGGTGGGAGAGAGAAGCAGTGAGGACTAGTGGATAGAGCATGGGCCTGGAGTCAAAAGGACCTGGGTTCTAATCCTGGCTCCGCCACATGTCTGCGGTGTGACCTGTGGCAAGTCACTTCACTTCTCTGTGCCTAATCTGTAAAATGAATATTAAGACTGTGAGCCCCATGTGGGACATGGACAGCATGATTTAGTGGAAGAGCAAGGGCTTGGGAGTCAGAGGTCGTGGGTTTTAATCCCAACTCCGCCACTTGTCAGCTGTGTGATGTTGGGCAAGTTGCTTAACTTCTCTGTGCCTCAGTTACCTCAACTGTAAAATGGGGATTAAGACTGTGAGCCCCATGTAGGACAACCTGATAACCTTGTATCTTCCCCAGCACTTAGAACAGTGCTTGGAACATAGTAAGTGCATAACAAATATCATTATTATTATTATTATTATGGACTGTGTCCAACCTGATTACTTTGTGTTTACTTCAGTGCTTAGAACAGTGCCTGGAGTGTTGTAAATGCTTACCAAAAACCATTAAAAAAAACAGTCTGGGAGACCAGGAAGCTGTCATGTCCACTCCAGTTTGAGTGGAGCCTTCCTTGTCCAACTAGCTTGACACAGCTTTGGAAAGACGTAATGGACTGGAGAAGACACAGACAAAGCAGTCAAAATGATCACAGGAAAGGTCAGCTTGTTTACGAGACAGAGGAGATTGACTCTTCATCTGGAAAAGCCAAAGTCAGTGGGGGACATGATGAAAATTTGCAATAAATGGAATATCAACAGAGCAAACCCATACAAGGAGGAGATGCTCACGGAAGTTTGAAAGTAAAAAAAGGAGAAATGACTTCGAGTCCTACAGAAATTATATACTTATCCTTATACTCTGCCATTTTCCCTACCTGTAATTTATTTTAATCTCTGTCTCCTCCGTTAGACTGAAAGTTCCTTGTAGTCAGGGAATGCACCCACCACCTCTGTTCCATTGTACTCTTCCGAGTGCTTGAGATTGGTTGATTGATTGAATAAGTACGTGGATTTGTGGCCTGAAGAATTGTTCCTGGTGGAACACATTCTATACGGTTCAAGAAGCACTTAAATAAATTCAAGTATGAGGGGTCCATAATAGATTACAAGATGAAAAACTTAATGATGTCTTCGGAACTGGGTTCTAATCCTGACTCCTCCATTTGTCAGCTATGTGACCGTGGCAAGTCACTTAACTTCTCTGCCTCAGTTCCCTCATCTGCAAAATGGGGATTCAATATCTGTTCTCCCTCTTATTTTGACTGTGAGCCCCATGTGAGCCCCGTGTATCTACTCCAGTACTTAGTATAGTGCTTGACAGACAGTAAGGGCTTAACAAATGCCATAATTATTTTATTATTATTATTGTGGTAGTCATCATAGCAATAGTATTTATTAACAGACCACAACCATGATGATAACTATTGAGGAAGGCAATTATCATGTGGCCCCAGGAGTTAAACCACGGGATATCTCACAGAGCTCCACATCTCTGCTACTGTTTTGTGGTGGGAATGGGGAGGAAAATCTAAGAAGTATGGCTTGCTGCCCTTAAAAAGCAGGAACCTGGCATCTTTTCCATCTTTTAGTATTTTCCACTAAGCCTTGAGTTTCAACAAAATCAAGTTCCCTCATGCTTCCTGTTGGCAGCTTTCCATAATTCCAGCAGATTTTCCAGCTCCCACTACCGGGATGTGAGCTAAGCACTCCCGGAGACTGTATTGACTCTTCCAGGCCTCTTACTGAACGATGTTCCAGCACCCAGGAATAGTGGGAAAAATCCATTCCTCCCCCTTCTAGACTGTGAGCCCGCTGTTGGGTAGGGACCATCTCTACACGTTGCCAACTTGTACTTCCCAAGCGCTTAGTACAGTGCTCTGCACCCAGTAAGCGCTCAATAAATAACGATTGAATGAATGAATGAATGAAGCACAATAACTTCCAGTTCTTTAAGGCTGAGCGTTCTGACATTCATTCATTCATTCAATCGTATTTATTGAGCGCTTATTGGGTGCAGAGCACTGTACTAAGCGCTTGGGAAGTACAAGAAGCAGCGTGGCTCAGTGGAAAGAACCCAGGCTTTGGAGTCAGAGGTCATGGGTTCAAATCCCTGCTCTGCCAATTGCCAGCTGGGTGACTTTGGGCAAGTCACTTCACTTCTCTGTACCTCAGTTACCTCATCTGTAAAATGAGAATTAGGACTGTGAGCCCCCCGTGGGACAACCTGATCACCTTATAACCTTCCCGGCATTTAGAACAGTGCTTTGCACATAGTAAGTGCTTAATAAATGCCATTATTATTATTATTATTATTATTATTATTACAAGTCGGCAACATATAGAGATGGTCCCTACCCAACAACGGGCTCACAGTCTAGAAGGGGGAGACAGACAACAAAACAAAACATGTAGACAGGTGTCAAAATCATCAGAACAAATAGAAGTATAGCTATTTGATGAAACCTTGGCAGGCAAGATTCCCTAGTCTCTTGGACTACTGCCAAGCTTGGATGGTTCTAATAAACGTGTGAACGGACATTATTCGGCCAATTCGCTTCCCAAGTGCCAAGTTCCACCTCTCGGTCAGTATCCAGTCTATAATGCTGATGGGTTTTCTAACCCAGGACAAGGCATTATAAGTATTAGAGAAGCAGTGGCTAGAGCCCGGACCTAGGAGTGACAAGTCATTTAACCTCCCTGTGCCTCCGTTCCCTCATCTGTAAAATGGTGATTAAGACTCTGAGCCCCATGTGGGACAGGGACTGTGTCCAACCTGATTAGCTTGTATCTACCCCAACGCTAAGCACAGTGCTTGACACATAGTAAGCGCTTAACAAATGCCATTAGCTACTACCGGGGCAGCGTGGCTGGGAGGCTGGGGACTTGGGTTCTAGCTCCAGCTCTGCTACTGATCTATCATATGTATATGTGTATCAAATGTATATATGTTTGTACGTATTTATTACTCTATTTTACTTGTCCATATTTATTCTATTTATTTTATTCTGTTAATATGTTTTGTTCTCTGTCTCCCCCTTCTAGACTGTGAGCCCACTGTTGGGTAGGGACTGTCTCTATATGTTGCCAACTTGTATTTCCCAAGCGCTTAGTACAGTGCTCTGCACACAGTAGGCGCTCAATAAATACGATTGAATGAATGAATGAATCATGTGGCTTGAGGCATGTTCATTCATTCCTTCACTCGCCTTTATTGAGGGCTTACTGTGTGCAGAGCACTGTGCTATGTGCCTGGGAGAGTACAATACAACAATAAACAGACTCATTCCATTATTATTATTATGCTCCGTCACCTCTTTGTTCCTCAGTTTCCTGACCTGTAAAGTGGGGATAAAACGCCAGATTTTCCTACTGCTTAAACTGTGAGGCCCGTCTCTGATGACCTCATATATACACCGGAGATTAGAGATCAATCAATCAATCAGTGGTATTGACTGAGTGCTTACTGTGAATAGTAATACCACTGATTGATTGCCAAGCTTAATCATCTCCTTTAAAACCCCAACTTTTGGTCTGCTTCTCAGACATTGCTCCCCTCTGCTGCAAGGAGGCAGTGAGATCCTTCTGCCAGTAGTAAACCCTGAATTAATGCCTTTGATTGATTGATTGATTGATTGGCTTCCTTGTTGGGTAGCAGCATAGCCTAATAGCAGTATCATGGACCTTGGAATCAGAGGACCAGCGTTCTAATCTCAGCTCTGCCACTTGTCTGCTGCACGACTTTGGGCAAGTCACTTAACTTTTCCATGCTTCAGTTCCTTCAACTGTAAAATGGGGGTTCCATACCTGTTCTCCCTCATACTTAGACTATGAGTCCCATGTGGGACAGGAATTGTGGCCAAACTTGACGCTTAGTACAGTGCTTGGCACATAGCATGCGCTTAGCAAATCTACTTAGGCTGGGAGCCCCATGCGAGACAGTGACCGCGCTCATCTAATTAATTTGTACATACTCCGGTGCTCAGAAGTGTCTGACACATAGTAACTGCTTAACATTGTGGACACCTCCTTCTCCTAGAAACAATAATAATTATTATAATGATGGTATTTGTTAAACATTTACTATGTGGCAGGCACTGTACTAAGCACTGTACAAGCAAATTGGATTAGACACAGTCCCTATCCCACAATGGGCTCACACTCTTAATCCCTATTTTTTTACAGATGAGGTAACCGAAAAATACAATTATTATTATTATTCTCCCCCTCGTCCCCCTCTCCATCCCCTCGTCTTACCTCCTTCCCTTCCCCACAGCACCTGTATATATGTATATATGTTTGTACATACTTATTACTCTATTTATTTATTTATTTATTTTACTTGTACATATCTATTCTATTTATTTTATTTTGTTAATATGTTTGGTTTTGTTCTCTGTCTCCCCCTTCTAGACTGTGAGCCCACTGTCGGGTAGGGACTGTCTCTATATGTTGCCAACTTGTACTTCCCAAGCGCTTAGTACAGTGCTCTGCACACAGTAAGTGCTCAATAAATGCGATTGATTGATTGATTGATAAATGTCTCTTTCGCCTCATGCTTATGTTTGTCTCCCCATGTAGACTGTTAGCTCGTTGTGGGCAGGTCATGTGTCTGTTTATTGTTATAGTACACTCTCTGAAGTGCTTTGTACAGTGCTCTTCACACAGTAAGCGCTCAAAAAATACGATTCAATGAATGAATGAATGAATCCTAAGTTTTCCAATCCTCTTGGATCTTAGTTTTATTTCTTCCTTCCTTCCTTTATTTTCTGTGGGGTTCTAATTTCAGTTAATAGTAGAAGCGGGACTCACCAAAGGGTTAGGATTAGACCTCTTCTAGACTGTGAGCCCGCTGTTGGGTAGGAAGCATCTCTATATGCTGCCAACTTGTACTTCCCAAGTGCTTAGTACAGTGCTCTGCACACAGTAAGCGCTCAATAGATACGATTGACTGAATGAATGAATGAACTTCTAGCCATTCTCTTTGGCAGAGCCCCACAAAAATGCTAATAATTTTGGTATTTCTTGTCAGTCAATCGTATTTATTGAGCGCTTACTGTGTGCAAAGCACTGTACTAAGCGCTTGCACTGTACTAAGTGCTTTCTTATGCACTTCTTATTTGCTTATCTCTGGGATGGATACAATGCAGTCAGACCTATGTGGTCCCTGTCTCACCTGGGCTTCACAGTCCCTTGTGGAACCTAGACCGTGTCCAACCTGATTTACTTTTATCCACCCCAGGGCCTGGCACATAATTAGCACTTAACAAATACCACAATCATTATTATTATTGTATCGGCCATGGGATTGGTGCTCTTGGTGAAGTTTTAGCCCCAGACTCCGCAGTTTTCTACAACAGAGGGCCCAAACTTAGGCCCAGGAGAGGTAAAGGCGACTGGCCAGTGGCCATTCTTGGCCACTACGTGGTCCCTGTCTCACCTGGGGTTCGCAGTCCTTTCTAGACTGTAAGCCCGTTGTTGGGTAGGGACCGTCTCTATATGTTGCCAACTTGACTTCCCAAGCGCTTAGTACAGTGCTCTGCATACAGTAAGCGCTCAATAAATACGATTGATTGAATGAATGAATAAGGGGATGGGAGGATAGATGGTTAATTCCCATTTTACAGATGAGTAACGTGAAGCACGAAGAAGAAGAAGAAGAATTGCGGTATCTGTAAAGTGCCAAGCACTGTACTAAGCAAATGTGGCTGAAATACTGCTTCCCCTCAGACTGAGTGTGGCCCTGGAGCCTCCCTAGCCTCAGTGATATCTTTAGGAGAAAGCCCTTCTCACTCCCCCAAAGCTGGCAGGCTGGGACCCCATTCTACAGATAGCAGGGAGAGAGAGTGAGGGGGCAGTGGCATGACGATAACCATTAGGCCATCCTGAACTGTCTGAATTGTTGCTCTTTCTGGCAGACCAGAGGTTGGGAGGGGTGGAAAAAGAAGAACCAGACTCCTGTTCCAGGTGAAGAGAAAGTACCGGCCCGTTTCCCCGCAAATCTTTCCCCGACGCCAACACCCAAGTTGATGCAGCTAGAGGAATTTTAAGGTTTTTTTTTTTTCATTAACTTCCACATCAGGCTGAGGGGCTTTTTATAATTAACAAAGCGCTTTGGGTTTTTTTTTTCATTCTTTTTCTCTTCCTTGTCCAAACTGAACAAATAAACCGTAAATCACGGCTTCATGGTTTCAAGTCTGGACAGCTGGTAAAGAACCTTTTTCCTTTGAAAAAAAATTCCTCTAGAGCTATTGAATACACCCATCCATCCAACACGGCAGCGTCCCAGGGCCCCAGCGCACCCGCCTCCCAGCTCCAGTGAGATCATTCGACCGTGGTTACTGAACCCGGTATGTTCTTTCTGCTGACACCCATCTAGATTGCATTCCCCGCTCTGGGGACTTATCGCTCAGTCAAGAGCAATTCCCAAATTCCCGTATTTGAGGTGGAGGAAGGGCGCGCTAGGGAATGAGAGAAAGATGGAGAAAGTCAGTGTGGCCGTGTTTGAGGGTTGAACGGGTGGTAATGTGGCGATGATACAGACTGATGTGTGAGGGGGTGGTTATTATGTACATTAGGGTGTGTGAAAGTGCGGGTATTAAGAATTCATGGTTGGAAGCACAAGGGAGTTTGGTGGTATGAATATGAGCATGGGAATGGGTATTTGTGGTCAGCGTACTTTTGTTTTGTTTGTTTTTTTTTTGCAGTATTTGTTCAGCACTTACTATGTGCCGGGCACTGTACTTTCCACTGGAGTAGATACAAAATAATCTGGTTGTACAAAATCCATGTCCCATTAATCACAGCATTAATCCCGAGCATTAAACCCTAGGGAAAAGTTTCACAATATATCAAGAACCCAGTAGCACTTTTGCTTTAGATTTGCTCAGTAGTTTGTGCTCACTTTGTTTCCAAAGGGCATTACAGTGAATAATCTAGAGTTTTTTTAATGGTATTTATGTACCAAGCACTGGGGTAGACACAGGTTGGACACAGTCGAGTCCCACATTGGGCTCACAATCTTAATTCCCAGTTTACAGATGAGGCACAGAGAAGTCAAGGACTGGACTAAGGAAGGGCTCATTAAATATGATTGAATGAATGTGTGCTGGACTAGATACAAGATAGTCACATCAGACAGTCCCTGTCCCAGACAGGGTTCGCAGTCTGAGGGGGAGGAAGAGCAGGTATTAAATTCCCACTTTACAGATGAAGTAACTGAAGCACAGAGAAGTTAAGTGATTTGCCCAAGGTGACACACCGGACAAGTGGTGAAGCTGGGATTAGAACCCAGGTCCTCTGATTCCCAGGCCTGGAATCTTTCCACTAGGCCAAGCTGCTTCCAATGTGTCTTTCCAACATGCATGTTGGAAAGAGTTTACGGTCCAAGCGAGTCATCTGGAAAAATTTTGATATGCTGCAAAATCCTTGAGGGCAGGGCAGGGATCCTGCCTTCCCAACTGTATAGTACTGTACTCTCCTGAGGGATTAGTGTAGTTCCCTGCAGACGGTAAGTACTCAATAAATACCATTGATTGAGTCCAGGAAGTTTTGGTTTGGATTGTCCTCTTCCTCTTTTTCCTCCTCCTCCCAAATCTTCCCCTCAGTAGAAAGGTATCCGGGGGAGTTGAGTAGTGTGGGAAAGGGGTGAGACGGAAAATGCCAATAGCTGTTCTAAAAATGAATGGGTAAAAAAGTCCATGACGAGTTATTAGAAGAAACAAGGACGTTAGTGGGAAAAATTAAGGTTGTAAGAAGGCTCAGCTCTAACCAGAAAAACTGATAATAATGATAATGATAGCATTTATTAAGCGCTTACTATGTGCAAAGCACTGTTCTAAGCGCTGGGGAGATTGCAAGGTGATCAGGTTGTCCCACGGGGGGCTCACAGTCTTCATCCCCATTTTCCAGATGAGGTAACTGAGGCCCAGAGAAGTGAAGTGACTTGCCCAAAGTCACACAACTGACAATTGGAGGAGCCAGGATTTGAACCCATGACCTCTGACTCCAAAGCCCGGGCTCTTTCCAATGAGCCACGCTGCTTCTCATAAGATAAAATGTAAGATGAATAACATCACACTGACCCTTCATATCAGTCAGACTTAGAGAAGCAGCATGGAAAAAATATGGGCTTGGGAGTCCGAGGACCTGGGTTCTAATCCTGGCTCTGCCAATTGGTTGCTGTGTGACCTTGGGGAAATGACTTAACCTCTCTGTGCCTCAGTTTCCTCAACTCTACAATGGGAATTAAATCCTGCTCCTTCCTGCTTAGACTGTAAATCTCAAGTGGGACAGAGACTCTGTCCAACCTTGTAAACCTGGATCTACACCAGAGCTTGACACAGTAAGCACTTAACAAATACCATAAAACAAACAAATGCCATAAAACAAACCTAATAATGACCTCACTCATGTTCAAATTAGATGGGGGAGAGCAGAATGGCCTAGTTGAAAGAGCGCAGGACTGGGGTCAGAGGACCTGGGTTCTAATCCTGCCTCGCCACTTCCCTGCTGTGTGACCTTGCACAAGTCACTTCACTTCTCTGTGCCTCAGTTTCCTCAAATGCAAAATGGGGATTCCATACCTAGTTTCCCTCTTACTTAGACTGTGAGGCCTATGTGGGACAACCCAATTAACTTGTACCTGTCCTAGTGCTTAGTACGGTGTTCTGTTGTCCTTCACTAAATTGTAAGCTTGTTATGGGCAGGGAAATGTCTACAGACTCTGCTATATTGTACTCTCCCAATCACTGAGTACGATGCTCTGCACAGAGTGAGCACTCAATAAAAATGATTGATTGATTTATTGATGGTAAGCACTTAACAATAATAATAATAATAATAATAATAATGTTAATAATACTGGATAGGCGGAGTCTTCCGGGACCACCCAGATCTTAACCTCCATCATTACCACCCTGGAGCTTATGAGGGTTTTGGGGTGCGGGTTGTCTTCATCTGCAGCTTGGCAGCCCCAGTTGGAGACCCCCTAGAATTCCAGTCCACATTCTGATCTGTACCTTCCTTCTCAAAGAACGACTCTGGCCTGTCCTGTTCCTTTCACTATATTATTATTATTATGGTATTTGTTAAGCACTTACTCCGTGCCGGGGTAGGTAAGCAGGTTGTCCCACTTGGGGCTCATAGTCTTAATCCCCATTTTGCAGATGAGGTAACAGGCCCAGAGAAGTTAAGTGCCTTGCCCAAGGTCACACAGCAGACAAGAGGCCAAGCCAGGATTAGAATCCATGTCCTCTGACTCCCAAGCCTGGGCTCTAGCCACTAAGCCACGCTGCTTCTCTATTTAATGCCATCATGTACCCTAAACTGTGACCGGTGCCAAAGAGCCCCAAAGGAAGTTATGTAAGCCTAAAGAAAATCTGTCAGTATGATTAAGGAAATGTAATAAATGTCGCCTCTCTTTTCTGTAAAGCTTTTGTTTGGTTTCATGGGAATTTGTATTTGTGGGTATGAATATGCAGCTGGCATACCTTCACATGTATACAATGGGGAAGGGACTTTTTTGGCCATGACTAAAAGAAGAAATCACATCAACAGCAGCTTCATTTTCTAATACAAATATTCTAGCACAAATAACATGCAGACAGCCTAGGAGCTTTCTGTCTCTTTTCTCTTTTCCTTTCTCTCTCCTTCTCTCTCTCTCTCTCCCTCCCTCCCTCTCCCTCCACCCTCCTTTGGCTTAGTTACATGGAAATCAGGAGAATAGAGAGCATAGAAAGGAGGGGGTGGAAATGTCATGGTAAACAAATGCGTATCTATTCAGTTTTTGGTAAAAGATCATGATAATAATAATTATTATTATTAATAATAATAATGGCACTTATTAAGTGCTTACTATGTGCAAAGCACTGTTCTAGGCGCTGGGGAGGTTACAAGGTGATCAGGTTGTCCCACATGGGGCTCATAGTCTTCATCCCCATTTTACAGCTGAGGGAACTGAGGCCCAAAGAAGTTAAGTGACTTGCTTAAATGCACACAGCTGACAAGTGGCGGAGACAGGATTTGAACCCATGACCTCTGACTCCAAAACCCTGGCTCTTTCCACTGAACCACGCTGTTTCTCTAAGATAATTGTAGTTTTTAAGTGTTTACTATGTGCTCAGCACCATGCTAAGCAAAGGGGTAGATTCAATATGAGCAGATTAGATAATTCCTGTCCCATATCAATCAATCAATCAATTAATGATGTTTGTTGAGTGTTTACTTTGTTCAGAGAACTGTAGTAAGTGCTTGGTAATAATAATAATGGCATTTATTAAGTGCTTACTATGTGCAAAGCACTGTTCTAAGCGCTGGAGGGGGTTATAAGGTGATCAGATTGTCCCTCGTGGGGCTCACAGTCTTAATCCCCATTTTACAGATGAGGGAACTGAGGCCCAGAGAAGTGAAGTGACTTGCCCAAAGTCACACAGCTGACAATTGGCGGAGCCGGGATTTGAACCGACAACCTCTGACTCCAAAGCCCGGGCTCTTTCCACTGAGCAACGCTGCTTGGTAGAGTACAATGCGGCAGTATTGGTAGACACTTAGAGAAGCAGCAAGCCATAGTGGTTAGAGCACGGGCCCGGGAGTTAGAAGGACATAATAATAATGATAATAACGGTATTTGTTAAGCGCTTACTATGTGCCAAGCACTCTTCTAAACCCTGGGGTAGATACAAGGTTATCAGGTTATCCCACGCGGGGCTCACAATCTTCATCCCCATTTTATAGATGAGGTAACAGGCACAGACAAGTTAAGTTAATTGCCCAAAGTCACACAGCTGACAAGTGGCGGAGTCAGAATTAGAACCCATGACCTCTGATTCCCAAGCCCATGTTCTTGCCACTAAACCACTCTGCTTTCTAATCCCGGCTCCGCCACGTGTCTGCTGTGGGACATTTGGCAAGTCGCTTCCTGTCTCTGTGCCTCTGGTACCTCACCTGTGAAATGGAGATTGAGACCGTGAGCCCCATTGTGGGACTGTGTCCAACCCTATCTGCTTTGTAGCCATCCACCCCCGTGCTTTGCACAGTGCCTGGCTCATAGTAGGCACTCACCAAATAGCATAATTATATAGGGGAAAAGAGGGTTTAATAGAGAAAGGCTTCTTGGAGGAAATGCGGCTTTGAAGATGGGGAGAGCGGTGGTCTGTTTTATAAGAAGGGGGAGAGAGTTCCAGGCCAGAGGAAGGACTTGATCGGCAGCAGGAGACACATCAAGGTATCTCAGTCAATCAGTGGTATTTATTGAGCTCCTACTGTGTGCAGAGCACTGTACTAAGTGCTTCGGAGAGAATGACAATCTTCCCCTCTTCCCCCTCCCCCTCCCCCCTGCCTTACCTCCTTCCCTTCCCCACAGCACCTGTATATATGTATATATGTTTGTATGTATTTATTACTCTATTTTACTTGTACATATTTATTCTATTTATTTTCCCTCCCCACAGCACCTGTATATATGTTTGTATATATTTATTACTCTATTTGTTTACTTATTTATTTTGCTTGTACATATTTATTCTATGTATTTTATTTTGTTAATATGTTTTGTTTTGTTGTCTGTCTCCCCCTTCTAGACTGTGAACCTGCTGTTGGGTAGGGACCGTCTCTAGATGTTGCCAACTTGTACTTCCCAAGCGCTGAGTACAGTGCTCTGCACACAGTAAGTGCTCAATAAATATGATTGAATGACTGAATGAATGAATGACAGAACGGAATCGGTAGACATGATTCCTGCCTACATTGGGCTTACACTCTAGATGGGGAGACAGACCCCTGAAAAGGACTTCACAGTGCCCTGGAATGGGTGTAGATGGAGCATAGAAAGGTATCCAGAATAATAATGATAATAATAATAATAATGATGGCATTTATTAAGCGCTTACTATGTGCAAAGCACTGTTCTAAGTGCTGGGGAGGTTACATTCATTCATCCAATCGTATTTATTGAGCACTTACCATGTGCAGAGCACTGTACTAAGTGCTTGGGAAGTACAAGTTGGCAACATATAGAGATGGTCCCTACCCAACAGCCGGCTCACAGTCTAGAAGGGGGCGACAGACAACAAAACAAAGCGTATTAACAAAATAAAATAAATAGAATAAATATGTACAAGTAAAATAGAGTAATAAATATGTACAAACATATACATATAGGGTTCTAATTCCTGCTCCACCACTCGTCCGCTGAGTGACTTTGGGCAAGTCACGTCACCTCTCTGGGCCTCGGTTGCCTCATCTGGAAAATGAGGACTAACATCTTGAGCCCCATGTGGAACTGGGACTGCGTTCAACCTGATCAGCCTGCATCTACCCCAGCGCCCAGTACAGTGCCCAGCACGTACCAAGCGCTTAACAGATCATCATCATCAAGGGTGATCAGGTTGTCCCTCAGGGGGCTCACAGTCTTCACCCCCATTTTACAGATGAGGGAACTGAGGCACGGAGAAGTTAAGTGACTTGCCCAAAGTCACACAGCCGACAATTGGCGGAGCTGGGATTTGAACCCATGACCTCTGACTCCAAAGCCCAGGCTCTTTTCCACTGACTGAGCCTCAAGGGACTCTCATTGTTAGGGGTGGGGAGACCAAGGAGGAGCCCTCCAAAGAAACTGAGAAACAGCCAAAGAGATGAGGAGAACCAGGAGAGGACAGTGTCAGTGAAGCCAAAGTATCTCTTGTGTGCAGAGCACTGTAATAATAATAATGATAGCATTTATTAAGCGCTTACTATGTGCAAAGCACTGTTCTAAGCACTGGGGAGGTTACAAGGTGATCAGGTTGTCCCACAGGGGGGCTCACAGTCTTTATCCCCATTTTACAGTTGAGGGAACTGAGGCCCAGAGAAGTTAAGTGACTTGCCCAAAGTCACACAGCTGACAAGTGGCGGAGCCGGGATTCAAACCCATGACCTCGGACTCCAATCAATCAATCAATCAATCGTATTTATTGAGCACTTACTATGTGCAGAGCACTGTACTAAGCGCTTGGGAAGTACAAATTGGCATCACATAGAGACAGTCCCTACCCAACAGTGGGCTCACAGTCTAAAAGACTCCAAAGCCCGGACTCTTTCCACTGAGCCGTGCTGCTTCTCTAAGCACTAAGCACTTGGAAGAATGCAATGGAGTTAGTAGGCACTATCCTCTCAGTCATACCTGGAGCATTTCCAGTACTCAACTTGTACTTCCCAAGCGCTTAGTACAGTACTCTGCACACAGTAAGCACTCAATAAATACGATTGAATGAAGGGATGAATGAATACCGTTCTCGGCTGTGGGCGGCAGAGTCAAGCCTACCCATTCCATTCCCAGCTTGGGCAGTGACGGGAGAGGGGAAGGGCATCTGCTATAAGTCATCATCATCATCAATCATATTTATTGAGCGCTTACTGTGTGCAGAGCACTGTACTAAGCGCTTGGGAAGTACAAGTTGGCAACATAGAGAGACAGTCCCTACCCAAGAGTGGGCTCACAGTCTAAATTCCCCTGCGCTGGGCAGCAGCGACACGGGAGGAGAGCCGAGGGCGGAGACTCAAGTTGACTGCGCGGAAGGAGGCCATCCGGATTTTTACCACAAAAACTCTGTGGCTCCACTACCAGAACGATTGCAGATGGAGTTGGGGCATTCGGGGAGAGATGTGAGCCTTCTAGACTGTAAGCCCACTGTTGGGTAGGGACCGTCTCTATATGTTGCCAACTTGTACCTCCCAAGCGCTTAGTACAGTGCTCTGCACACAGTAAGCGCTCAATAAATACGATTGAATGACTGAATGAATGAATATGTCCAAGGGGTGGCTATGGATCAGACACGACTCAGTGAACTACAACAAGACAAATAGGCACGACTTAATTGAATTTATTTGGATTGGCTTCTGGTAAGATGATGTTCTGGAACTTCTTCAATCCACACAATTATAGAGAAGCAGCGTGGCTCAGTGGAAAGAGCCCGGGCTTGGGAATCAGAGGTCACGGGTTCGAATCCCAGCTCTGCCACTTGTCAGCTGGGTGACTTTGAGCAAGTCACTTCACTTCTCTGGGCCTCAGTTCCCTCATCTGTAAAATGGGGATTGAGACTGTGAGCTCCAGGTGGGATGACCTCATTACCGTGTATCCCCTCCAGCGCTTAGAACAGTGCTTGACACATAGTGAGCGCTTAACAAATATCATCATTATTATACAGAGAACCTCACACTTTTCTGCTGCCAACTTATATGTTGCCAACTTGTACTCCCCAAGCGCTTAGTACAGTGCTCTGCACACGGTAAGCGCTCAATAAATACAATTGAATGACTGAATGAATGAATGTGTCCAAGGGGTCGCTATGGGTCAGACACGACTCAGTGGACTAAAACAAGACAAATAGGCACGACTTAATTGAATTTATTTGGATTGGCTTCTGGTAAGATGATGTTCTGGAACTTCTTCAATCCACACAATTATAGAGAAGCAGCGTGGCTCAGTGGAAAGAGCCCAGGCTGGGGAATCAGAGGTCATGGGTTCGAATCCCAGCTCCGCCACTTGTCAGCTGGGTGACTTTGGGCAAGTCACTTCACTTCTCTGGGCCTCAGTTCCCTCATCTGTAAAATGGGGATGGAGACTGGGATCCCCAAGTGGGACAACCTCATTAGCTTTTATCCTCTCCAGTGCTTAGAACAGTGCTTGACACATAGTGAGCGCTAAACAAATATCATCATTATACAGAGAACCTCACACCTTTCTGCTGCCAACTTATATGTTACCAACTTGTACTCCCCAAGCGCTTAGTACAATGCTCTGCACACAGTAAGCACTCAATAAATACGATTGAATGACTGAATGAATGAATATGTCCAAGGGGTGGCTATGGGTCAGACACGACTCAGTGGACTAAAACAAGACAAATAGGCACGACTTAATTGAATTTATTTGGATTGGCTTCTGGTAAGATGATGTTCTGGAACTTCTTCAATCCACACAATTACAGAGAAGCAGCATGGCTCGGTGGACAGAGCCCAGGCTTGGGAATCAGAGGTCATGGGTTCGAATCCCAGTTCCGCCACTTGTCAGCTGGGTGACTTTGGGCAAGTCACTTCACTTCTCTGTGCCTCAGTTCCCTCATCTGTAAAATGGGGATTGAGACTGTGAGCCCCAGGTGGGACGACCTCATTACCTTGTATCCCCTCCAGCGCTTAGAACAGTGCTTGACACATAGTGAGTGCTTAACAAATATCATCATTATTATACAGAGAACCTCACACTTTTCTGCTGCCAATTTATATGTTGCCAACTTGTACTCCCCAAGCGCTTAGCACAGTGCTCTGCACACGGTAAGCACTCAATAAATATGAATGAATGAATGAATGAATGCTGTGTGATCCTGGGCAAGTTGCTTCACTTCTCTGGGTCTCAGTTACCTCATCTGTAAAATGGGGATTGTAAGTGGGAGCCCTAAGCGGAACAGGGACTGTGTCTAATATGGTTTGCTTGTATCCATCCCAGCACTTAGAACAGTGCCTGGCACATAGTAAGGAGTTAACAAATTTATTATTATTATTATTATTATTATTATTATTATTATTATTATTATCATGAAACCAAATGATTAATTCTGGGATTTTTGCTGGTTTATATTGCAGGCCAGTGATGGACCTGATGAAGCAAATGGTATTTTGCTTCTCCTCCCTCTTACATGCATTGCAAGAATGAGAAGCAGCACGGGTTTGAGAGTCAGAGGTCATGAGTTCTAATCCCGGCTCTGCCACTTGTCAGCTGTGTGACTTGGGGCAAGTCACTTCCCTTCTCTGTGCCTCAGTTATATCATCTGTAAAATGGAAATTAAGCCCCAAGTGGGACAACCTAATTACCTTGTATCTCCCCCAGTGCTTAAAACAGTGCTTGGCACATAATAATGGTAGCATTTATTAAGCGCCTGCTATGTGCAAAGCACTGTTCTAAGTGCTAGGGAGGTTACAAGGTGATCAGGTTGCCCCACGGGGGGCTCACAGTCATTATCCCCATTTTACAGATGAGGCAACTGAGGCCTCATCTTTTAGACTGTGAGCCCACTTTCGGGTAGGGACTATCTCTATATGTTGCCAACTTGTACTTCCCAAGCTCTTACTACAGTGCTCTGCACACAGTAAGCGCTCAATAAATACAATTGATTGATTGACTGATTGAGGCTCAGAGAAGTGAAGTGACTTGCCCAAAGTCACACAGCTGACAAGTGGCGGAGCCGGGATTTGAACCCATGACCTCTGACTCCAAAGCCCAGGCTCTTTCCACTGAGCCACGCTGCTTGCGCTTAACAAATACCATCATCATCATTATTCTTCATTCATTCATTCAATCGTATTTATTGAGCGCTTACTGTGTGCAGAGCACTGTACTAAGCGCTTGGGAAGTACAAGTTGGCAACATATAGAGACGGTCCCTACCCAACAGTGGGCTCACAGTCTAGTCTATTATTATTCTAGGGGTGGAGGTGGATGAGCTAAGTGACCCCCGGGGTAGCTCACATGCTATTGATATCTTTTATGTCAGCACACCTCTGTGCCTGTATCTCTGTCTATCTCCCTTGATCCTTGTCTTCCTTACTCCGCCTCTAGATCTGCATCTCTCTGCATTTTTATATCTGACTCTATCTCAATCTGAGCTGCGGCTTTGGAAAATCCCCTCTCCGACCCCTGTTTTCCCACGTTGCATTCTTAATTCCTGCATTACTGCCAACTCCCCTTCTAGACTGGGAGCCCACTGTTGGGTAGGGACCGTCTCTCTATGTTGCCAACTTGGACTTCCCAAGCGCTTAGTCCAGTGCTCTGCACACCGTAAGCGCTCAATAAATTAAGACTGTGAGCCCCAGGTTGTGGGACAACCTGATCCCCCCGGCGCTTGGAACAGTGCTTTGCACATAGTAAGCGCTTAACAAATGCCATTATTATTATTATTACTACAGAAGATAATTACGTAGGACACAGTCCCTGTCCCACACAGGGCTCACAGTCTTAATCCCCATTTTACAGATGAGGGAGCTGAGGCCCAGAGAAGTGAAGAGATTTGCCCAAGGTCACACAGCAGACAATTTTACTTGTACATATTTACTATTCCATTTATTTCGTTAGTGATGTTCTAGACTGTGAGCCCACTATTGGGTAGGGACCGTCTCTATATGTTGCCAACTTGTACTTCCCAAGCGCTTAGTACAGTGCTCTGCACACAGTAAGCGCTCAATAAATGCGATTGAATGAATGAATGAATAAATATGATTGAATGAATGAATGAACTCTCCCAAGTGCTTCGTGCAGGGCCCTGCATATTGTAAACACTCAATAAATGTGATTGATTGAATGAATGAATTAACTTATTCTTGCTTTTTTCATTGTGTCTCTCCTCCCCACTTTAGATTGCGAGTCTCCTGTGGGACAGGAACTGCCTGAAAGAAAAATAATAATAACAGTGATAATAATATTTGTTAAACTCGTGTTCCAAGCAAGCAGAGTTGCTCAATGGAAACAGCCCTGGCTTTGGAGTCAGAGGTCTTGGGTTCAAATATCCCGGCTCTGCCACTAATCAGCTCTGTGACTTTGGGCAAGTCACTTAACTTCTCTGGGCCTCAGTCACCTCATCTGTAAAATGGGGATTTTCATTCATTCATTCATTCAATTATTGAGCGCTTATTGTGTGCAGAGCACTGTACTAAGCGCTTGGGAAGTACAAGTTGGCAACATGTAGAGATGGTCCCTGCCCAACAGCGGGCTCACAGTCTAGAAGGGGGAGACAGGCAACAAAACAAAACATATTAACAAAATAAAATAAATAGAATAAATATGTACAAATTAATTAAATGAATAGAGTAATAAATGCGTACGAACATATATACATATATACAGGTGCTGTGGGGAGGGGAAGGAGGTAAGGTGGGGGCATGGGGAGGGGGAGGAGGGGGAGAGGAAGGAGGGGATTAAGACTGTGAGCCCCCCCCCCCCCACCGTGGGACAACATGATCACTTTGGAACTTCTCCAGCGCTTAGAACAGTGCTTTGCATATAGTGAGCACTTAATAAATGCCATCATTATTATTATTATTACTACGCACTGGAGTTGATACAAGATAATCAGGTTGGACATAATCCCCGAAAACAAATAGGATTCACCGTCTAAATAGGAGGCAATAGGATTTAATCCTCATTTTATAGATGAGGAAACTGAAGCACAGAGAAATTAAGTGAAATGCTTAAGGTCACACAGCAGACAATGGTAAATGTGGCATTTGTTAAGCCTTTACAAACAAAGGAAGAAAAGTTCTAAGCACTGGAGTGAGCCCACTGTTGGGTAGGGACTGTATATGTTGCCAATTTGTACTTCCCAAGCGCTTAGTATAGTGCTCTGCACACAGTAAGCGCTCAATAAATACGATTGATGATGATGATGATACAAGGCTATCAGGTAGGGCACTTTCTCTGTCCTTAATGGGGCCCACAGGCTAGGTAGGAAGGGAGTAAAGTTTAATCCCCATTTACAGATGAGGAAACTGAGGAACAGAAAAGCCAAGTGACTTGACCAAGGTCACAAAGCTCAAGTAGTAGTCGAGAAGCAGCATGGCTCAGTGGAAAGAGCACGGGCTTTGGAGTCAGAGGTCATGGGTTCAAATCCCGCCTCCGCCACTTGGCAGCTGTGTGAATTTGGGCAAGTCACTTAACTTCTCTGTTCCTCAGTTATCTCATCCGTAAAATTGGGATTAAGTCTGTGTGTCCCACGTGGGACAACTTGATTACCTTGCATCTACCCCAGCGCTTAGAACAGTGCTTTGCACATAGTAAGCGCCTAATAAATGCCATCATTATTATTAAGTAGCAGAGCCCAAGGTCCTCCGACCCCAAGGCCCGTGCTCTTTCTATTAGTCCACACTGCTTCTCAAGTGTTGATTTCTGTCTACTTTGGTGTTGAGCCCCATGCGGAACACTACCCAGCTATTCGAGAGTTTGGTTCTGAATCAGTTAAGGGTTTGGACCAGTTTGTATTTCAGCAAGAACAGCAAAAATCCGGAAGAGTTTGAACATGCCTTTAACTCTGCTCTCAGCACATCCTAATCTCGCTACTGGTAAAGCTCTCCCTTGCGATTTTATAGGTTTGTTTATAACCTTCAGTTGCCTCCTCAATCTTTCCTTGTCCTTTGATTTTCCTAATTTAAATATTTTGAGGCTCACTAATGACTTAAAGACTAACCAGGCAACTGGCAGCCAGAGATGCCATAAAGATTAGGAACGTTTCTTTCAGTTTGAGTTGGGGCAAGAGGCCACTTCTCATCCATTTCCTCAGGGACTGGATTAAAATGGGGGAGAATAATAATAATAATGGCATTTATTAAGCGCTTACTACGTGCAAAGCACTGTTCTAAGCACTGGGGAGGTTACAGGGTGATCAGGTTGTCCCACTGGGGGGCTCACAGTCTTCATCCCCATTTTCCAGATGAGGGAACTGAGGCCCAGAGAAGTTAAGTGACTTGCTCAAGGTCACACAGCTGACAATTGCCTGGGGGACAGATGCCCTGCGTCCCCACCCCAGTATTGGGGGGGTCCCCCAGACCTGGGGCAGCAGCTCTTTGGGAAAAAGAGAAAACTCCTCTCACCTCCATGGAGAAGTCTCACCATGTTCATTCATCCATTCATTCATTCAATCGTATTTATTGAGCGCTTACTGTGTGCAGAGCACCGTACTAAGCGCTTGGGAAGTGCAAGTTGGCAACATATAGAGACGGTCCCTACCCAACCGTGAGCTCACAGTCTAAAAGGGGGAGACAGAGAACAAAACATATTAACAAAATAAAATAAATAGAATATGTACAAGTAAAATAGGGTATTAAATACGTTAGATGTGGGAAGCAGCAGGGCCTAGTCGATAGACTGAGCCCACTGTTGGGTAGGGACTGGCTCTATATGTTGCCAACTTGTACTTCCCAAGCGCTTAGTACAGTGCTCTGCACACAGTAAGCGCTCAATAAATATGATTGATTGATTGATTGATTGATTGATAGAGCCCGGGCCTGGGCGTCAGAAGAACTGGGGTTCTAATTCTGGCTCCTTCACTTGTCTGCTGTGTGACCCTAGGCAAGTCACTTCACTTCTCTGTGCCTGTTACCTCTTCTGCAAAATCATAAGTATCGTATTTGCTATACACCCACTATGTTCCAAGCTCACCGTACTAAGCTCTGGGGTCGTTACAATGTAAACCAAAGGAAACACTATCACTATTTAGCCTATTTTTGTTGAGTATTAATCAGTCACTCATACTTATTAAGCACTAACGGCTGTGCACAGTTGGCATTACAACTGTGAGCTTTATCTATTGAATGAATGAATGAATAGATGTATACATGTTTGTCCGTATTTACTGATCTATTTATTTATTTTATTTGCACATATTTATTTTATTTTGTGAATATGTTTTGTTTTGTTGTCCGTCTCCCCCCTTCTGAACCGTGAGCCCACTGTTGGGTAGGGACCATCTCTAGACGTTGCCGACTTGTACTTCCCAAGCGCTTAGTACAGTGCTCTGCACACAGTAAGCGCTCAATAAATACGATTGAATGAATGAATGAATGAATGAATCTGGGTTAGGGGCTGTGTCCAACTTGACTAACCTGTCATATTGTTATATTGTTATATTGTACTCTCCCAAGTGCTCTGCACACAGTAAGCACTCAATAAACATGATTGACTGATTGACTGATTAACTTGTATCTATCCCAGTGCTCAGTGTAGTATCCGGCACGTAGTAATTGCTTAATAAATGCCATGAGAGGAAAAAAAGTGAGGGACAGCCGACCTCTGGATAAGTAATAATAGTTTTGGTATTTGTTAAGTGCTTTCTACGTGCCAGGAACTGAGCTAAGCACTGAGGTAGACACAAGGCAATCAGGTGGACACAGTCCCTGTCCCACTTCAATGCTTGCTTGGCACATTGTAAGTGTTTAACGAATTCCATCATTATCATTATTATTATAGGGCTTCCAGTCTCGATCCCCATTTTACAGATGAGATAACTGAGGCTCAGAGAAGTAAAGTGACTTGTCCAAGGTCCACACAGCAGACAAGTGGCAGAGCCAGGTCCTTCTGGCTCCTAGGCCTGTGCTCTATCCACTAGACCACGCTGCTTCTTCTCTATCCCTCTAGACTTTAAGCTCCTTGTGGGCGGGAAATGTATCTGTTTATTGTTATAAATGTATTTTTTTTACATAATGGTATTTGTGAAGTACTTACCATGTGCAAGGCACTGTACCGAGCAGTGGGGTAGATACAAGCATATTGGGTTGGACACAATCCCCGTCCCACATGGGGCTCACAGTCTCAATCCCCATTTTACAAATGAGGTAACAACAATAACAATAACAATGATGGCATTTATTAAGCGCTTAGTATGTGCAAAGCACTGCTCTAAGCGCTGGGGAGGTTACAAGGTGATCAGGTTGTCCCCCGGAGGGCTCACAGTCTTCATCCCCATTTTACAGATGAGGTAACTGAGGCCCAGAGAAGTGAAGTGACTTGCCCAAAGTCACACAGCTGACAGTTGGCGGATCCAGGATTTGAACTCCCGACCTCGGACTCCAAAGCCCAGGCTCTTTCCAGTGAGCCACGCTGCCCAGAGAAGCAAAGTGACTTGCCCAAGATCACACAGCAGACAAGTGACAGAGCTGGGATTAGGATCAATCAATCAATCAATCAATCAACCGTATTTATTGAGCACTTACTTTGTGCAGAGCACTGTACTAAGCGCTTGGGAATTACAAGTTGGCAACATATAGAGACAGTCCCTACCCAACAGTGGGCTCACAGTCTAAAAGGGGGAGACAGAGAACAAAACCAAACATACTAACAAAATAAAATGAATAGATATGCACAAGCAAAATAAATAAATAAATAAATAGATTAATAAATATGTACAAACATATATACAGAATGCATGAGCATTTTTTCTCCCATGCCCCTGTTCTATCCACTATGCCATTAATCATCATCATCATCATCAATCGTATTTATTGAGCACTTACTATGTGCAGAGCACTGCACTAAGCTCTTGGGAAGTACAAATTGGCAACATATAGAGACAGTCCCTACCCAACAGTGGGCTCACAGTCTAAAAGGGGGAGACAGAGAACAAAACCAAACATACTAACAAAATAAAATAAATAGGATAGATATGTACAAGTAAAATAAATAAATACATAAATAGAGTAATAAATATGTACAAACATATATACATATATACAGGTGCTGTGGGGAAGGGAAATTGGTAAGATGGGGGGATGGAGAGGGGGACGAGGGGGAGAGGAAGGAAGGGGCTCAGTCTGGGAAGGCCTCCTGGAGGAGGTGAGCTCTCAGTAGGGCCTTGAAGGGAGGAAGAGAGCTAGCTTGGCGGATGGGCAGAGGGAGGGCATTCCAGGCCCAGGGGATGATGTGGGCCGGGGGTCGATGGCGGGACAGGCGAGAGCGAGGTATGGTGAGGAGATTAGCGGCGGAGGAGCGGAGGGTGCGGGCTGGGCTGGAGAAGGAGAGAAGGGAGGTGAGGTAGGAGGGGGCGAGGGGATGGACAGCCTTGAAGCCCAGGGTGAGGAGTTTCTGCCTGATGCGCAGATTGATTGGTAGCCACTGGAGATTTTTGAGGAGGGGAGTAATATGCCCAGAGCGTTTCTGGACAAAGATAATCCGGGCAGCAGCATGAAGTATGGATTGAAGTGGAGAGAGACATGAGGATGGGAGATCAGAGAGAAGGCTGATGCAGTAGTCCAGACGGGATAGGATGAGAGCTTGAATGAGCAGGGTAGCAGTTTGGATGGAGAGGAAAGGGAGGATCTTGGCAATGTTGCAGAGCTGAGACCGGCAGGTTTTGGTGACGGCTTGGATGTGAGGGGTGAATGAGAGAGCGGAGTCGAGGATGACACCAAGGTTGCGGGCTTGTGAGACGGGAAGGATGGTAGTGCCGTCAACAGAGATGGGAAAGTCAGGGAGAGGACAAGGTTTGGGAGGGAAGACAAGGAGTTCAGTCTTCGACATGTTGAGCTTTAGGTGGCGGGCAGACATCCAGATGGAGATGTCCTGAAGGCAGGACGAGATGCGATCCTGGAGAGAGGGGGAGAGAGCAGGGGCAGAGATGTAGATCTGGGTGTCATCAGCGTAGAGATGATAGTTGAAGCCGTGGGAGCGAATGAGGTCACCGAGGGAGTGCGTGTAGATTGAGAACAGAAGGGGACCAAGCACTGAACCTTGGGGAACCCCCACAGTAAGAGGATGGGAGGGGGAGGAGGAGCCTGCAAAAGAGACTGAGAAAGAACGACTGGAGAGATAAGAGGAGAACCAGGAGAGGACCGAGTCTGTGAAGCCAAGGTCAGATAGCGTGTTGAGAAGAAGGGGGTGGTCCACAGTGTCAAAAGCAGCTGAGAGGTCGAGGAGGAATAGGACAGAGTATGAGCCGTTGGATTTGGCAAGCAGGAGGTCATTGGTGACCTTTGAGAGGGCAGTTTCCGTGGAATGAAGGGGATGGAAGCCAGACTGGAGGGGGTCGAGGAGAGAGTTGACTATAAATACGATTGATTGATTGATTGATTGACATGGCCAAGTGGTGGGCAGTGAGACAGATGAGATTGAGGTACCGTGAATAGGTTGGCATTAGAAGAGCTGAGGTGAGGCAGGAGGGGGCAAGGTGATTGAGAAGTTATTGAAATAAGCATGACCAGTGTCTCTCTGTGTCCCTAATGAGGACCAGCAATTGTGGTGGGCCTGAGACTCAGAAGATCATGGGTTCTAATCAATCAATCAATCAATCAGTCAATCAATCAATCGTATTCATTGAGCACTTACTGTGTGCAGAGCACTGTACTAAGCACTTGGGAAGTACAAGTTGGCAACATATAGAGACGGTCCCTACCCAACAGTGGTCTCACAGTCTAGAAGGGGGAGACAGAGAACAAAACAAAACAAATTAACAGAATAAAATAAATAGACATGTACAAGTAAAATAAATAAATAGGGTAATAAATAAATAAATAGAGTAATAAATAAATAAATAGGGTAATAAATAAATAGAGTGATATAAATAGAGTAATAAATAAATGGAGTAATATAAATAGAGTAATAATAAATAGAGTAATAATAAATAGAGTAATAGTAAATAAATAGAGTAATATCCAGGTTCCGCCACTTGTCAGCTGTGTGATTCTGGACAAGTCACTTTACTTCTCTGTACCTCAGTTACCTCATCTGTAAAATGGGGATTAAGACTGTGAGCCCCATGTGGGGCAACCTAATTGTCTTGTATCTACCCCAGTGCTTAGAACAGTGCTTGACACATAGTAAGCGCTTAACAAATACCAATATTATTATAATTATTATTCTAACCCCGGCTCCACCACCTCTCTGCTGTGTGACCTTGGGCAAGTCACAATTTCCCTGTGCCTCGGTTACCTCATCTGTAAAAAGGGGATGGAGAAGGTGAGCCCCACATGGGGCAGGGACTGTGCCCAAACCAATTTGGTTGCATCCACTCCAACGCATATAGTAAGCACTTAACAAGTACCACAACTGTTATTATTATTATTATTCACAAGGCCCCTTCTTAGGGAGCACATTCCATCAGTTTTCTATTCATCGGTGTTATCCTCCATCCAATCTGAGCAATTAAACTGACCAGGATCAAAGGCCCCTGCCTGCCCTCGGGTCTCTTTATCTCTCTTTATCTCTAGCAACATTTCCTGATCAACTTCCCTTAAGTGCCCTGGAGGCCCTGTCTCCATCCAAGTCACCAGCACAGTGTAATTTGAAGGCCCTCGCCTGAGCTGGTATTTGGTTTTTTTGGGTTGGTTGCTGTAGAGGCTGCTGGAATAGCTCTCCAGAGACCCCGGGGGCTTGGGAGACAAGCCAAATGGAGCTGCCTCCTGGTTCCAGGAAAATCCAACGGGAAAAGCGCCTGGAAATTGTTCAGCTCCTCACCAGACTACGCTCTCTGTGGGCCGGAATTGTTCCTACCAACTCTAATAATGATAATTATGGTATTTGTTAAGCGCTTCTTATGTGCCAGGCACTGTACTAAGCACTGGGGTACATACACGCAAATCAGGTTGGACACAGCCCCTGTCCCAAGTGGGACTCACAGTCTCAATCCCCATTTTATAGATGGGGTAACCGAGGCACAGAGAAGTGAAGTGACTTGCCCAAGGTCACGCAGCAGACAAGTGGCAGAGTTACCGTTTTAGATCCGCCCAAATGTTTTGCAGTGAGAGTAATAATTGTGGAATTTGTTCAGCACTTGCTATGTTCCAGGCACTCTATTGAACGCTGAGGTAGATACAGCCCTTGATACAATCCCCATCCCACATGGGGCTCATAGTCTAATCAATCAATCAATCAATCGTATTTATTGAGCGCTTACTATGTGCAGAACACTGTACTAAGCGCTTGGGAAGTACAAATTGGCATCACATAGAGACAGTCCCTACCCAACAGTGGGCTCACAGTCTAAAAGGGGGAGAGAACAGATATTTTATTTCTATTTTACAGATGAGGTTGGGCACAGTCCATGTCCTACATCGGGCTCACGGTGTTAATCCCCATTTTACAGATGAGGTCACTGAGGCACAGAGAATAATAATAATGGCCTTTATTAAGCTCTTCCTATATGCAAAGCACTGTTCTAAGCGCTGGGGAGATTACAAGGAGATCAGGTTGTCCCACGGGGGGGTTCACAGTCTTAACCCCCATTACACAGCAGACAAGTAGCAGAACCAGGATTAGAACCCGGGTCCTTCTGACTTCTAGGCCTGTGCTCTCCCCCTTTTAGACTGTGAGCCCACTGTTGGGTAGGGACTGTCTCTATATGTTGCCAATTTGTACTTCCCAAGCGCTTAGTACAGTGCTCTGCACATAGTAAGTGCTCAATAAATACGATTGATTGATTGATTGATTGCTCTGCCCACTAGACAACACTGCTAAGGGCTCAATAAAAACCACTGATTGACTGCTGCGTATGTGTGAGATTGAAGAGAAGCAGCGTGGCTCAGTGGAAAGAGCCTGGGCTTTGGAGTCAGAGGTCATGGGTTCAAATCCCACCTTTGTCAGCTGTGTGACTTTGGGCAAGTCACTTCACTTCTCTGGGCCTCAGTTCCCTCATCAGTAAAATGGGGATGAAGACTGTGAGCCCCCCGTGGGACAACCTGATCACCTTGTAACCTCCCCAGCGCTTAGAACAGTGCTTTGCACATAGTAAGTGCTTAATAAATGCCATTATTATCATTATTATTATTTATTGGAGTGTGTGTGTGTGTGTGTGTGAGATTGAGTTTTCTTTAATGGGGAGTTCCCCAGCGCCTAGAACTGTGGTTTGCACATAGTAAGCACTTAATAAATGCCATTATTATTATTATTATTAGTATTTATTGAAGTGTGTGTGTGTGAGATTGAGTTTTCTTTAATGGGGAGTTTAGCAAAAATGCAACCTCTGAGTTTTAAGATATGTAATAACACACAAATGCACCTACACTGTTTCTTGTATTTGAAGATCCTTTCTGTAAGTTGTTTCCTATGTGCCAAGCACCAGGGCAATCAATCAATTCTATTGATTGATTGAGTTGAAACTCACTATGACCCTAGTTTACCCAAATCGAACTCAAGGCTGAAGCAGGAAGAAACAGCCACATGGGGCTCAGAGTCAAAAAAGAAGGGAGAACAGGTATTTTATCGTCATTTTACAGATGAGGGAACTGAGATATGGAGATGTGAAATGACTTTCCCAAGGTCACCCAGCTGACAAGTGGGAGAGCCAAGATTAAAACCCCGAGAATCAGTGTTGCCTAATGGAAAGAGCACAGGTCTGGAAGACAGAGGACCTGAGTTTTAAACACGCCTCCGCTCTTTGCTTGCTGTTTGACCTTGGATAAGTCACTTAAATTCTCAGTGCCCCTGTTGCCTTATCTGTAAAATAGAAATAAAAATCTGTTCTCTCTCCTATTTAGACTATGAGCCCCATGTGGGACAGGGACTGTATCCAATCTTCTCTTAGTGTATCAACACCAGTGTTCAGTACATATATAATAATAATGATAATAATAATAATACACTCCAGGACTGGGATTCCAAATAAACTCTTGTTTACTGGTTTGCTCATTGACCAATTCAGTTTCATAGCAATAAGAAGAGTGATTGCCATGACCTGAAGACACTTCGAACTGCCAAAGGTCTCTGTAACAATTCAAGCTGTTATTAAACCTCCTGGGGCAGGTCATTAGTATCACTGAGTGCTTTAATTAGAACTAATATGATTGTTCCCCAGGGCAAGAGCTGCTGTAGCAGAGGTCCAAGAACAACTAATAAAACCTCCATTTTATACTCTATTCATTGGGGAGAGTTCTTTTGATTCTCAACTAAAAGAACTTTACACTACCTATGATCAGTAGCTCTATTTCACAGCTGTTGTCAGAGGGAGAAACTCCCAGTAATCCAATTATAGTAAAGGGTGAAACATTGAAAATGGAAAATAAGCTTTTATTTCATTGGAACTGTTGCCCACTGGAAATTTTGGAATGCATTCAGAAGGGACCATTCTCTGAATTCTTCCCAGCTTCTCTGAGAGTACAGTGAATGAGCCCATTGTTGGTAGGGACCGTCCCTATATGTTGCCAGCTTGTAATTCCCAAGTGCTTAGTACAGTGCTCTGCACACAGTAAGCACTCAATAAATATGATTGAATGAATGAATGAATGAATGAATGAATGGTCAGTGTTGGGGTGAGGGACGGGGGGAGGTCCAGTACTGAGTCATGCTAGAAGTTGGACAGTTTAATGTTAGGTACCTGGGAAGGAGCATAGGTTATTCAATCAATCAATCAATCAATCATATTTATTGAGCACTTACTGTGTGCAGAGCATTGTACTAAGCGCTTGGGAAGTACAAGTTGACAAGGTTATTCGATAGAGCACGGGCCTCGTAGGGACAGGGACCTGGATTCCAATCCTGACTCTGCCGCTTGTCTTCTGGGGGACCTTGGGTAAGTCACTTCACTTTTCTGTGCCTCAGTTACCTCATCTGTAAAATGGGGATGAAGTCTCTGAGCCCCATGTAGGAGAGGAACTGTGATCAACCTGATGACCTTGTATCTACTCCAGTGCTTAGAATGGTGATTGATACATAGTAAGTGACCCCCCCCCAACTTTTTCCTCTCCTCCTCCCCATCCCCCTCCCCACCTCCTTCCCCTCCCCACAGCACCTGTATATATGTTTGTACAGATTTATTACTCTATTTATTTTACTTGTACATATTTACTATTCTATTTATTTTATTAATGATGTGTATATAGCTATAATTCTATTTATTCTGATGGTATTGGCACCTGTCTACTTGTTTTGTTTTGTTGTTTATCTCCCCCTTCCAGACTGTGAGCCCGTTGTTGGGTAGGAACCGTCTCTATATGTTGCCAACTTGTACTTCCCAAGCACTTAGTACAGTGCTCTGCACACAGTAAGCACTCAATAAATATGATTGAATGAATGAATGAATGAAAGTGCTTAACAAATACCATCATTATTTTAACTGCTATTCAGCCTTGGGAGAGCCACTTTTATTTTTCAAAGAATATTTTCCCAGAGCAACAATGTGCCCCCTTTTTCATGCTGTTTAGGGGACTGTTCTGCAGTAAATCTGAGTTCTCGCCTTTCTCAAGGTCACATGAAATTGCGAGAAGCAGCACTGCCTAATGGATAGAGGACAGGGCTGGGAGTCAGTGGGACTGAGGTTCTCATCCCAGCTCTGTTGTGTGACCATGGGCAAGTCACTTCTCTGTGCCTCAGTTACCTCATCTGTAAAATGGGATGAACTCTGTGAGCCCCATGTCGGACAGGGACTGTGTCCAACCTGATTAACTTGTGTCTACCCAGTGCTTAGTACAGTGTCTGGCACATAGTAAGTGCTTAGCAAATACCTTAAAAAAGTAAAAAAATAAACAGCCAGATCCAGGAAAAGAAAGGACATCATGACAATGGATGACATGCTCGACTATTCAGTTTAGTGAAAATTGGTTGTTTATTTCTATTTTTTTAAGATGGTATTTGTTAAGATCTTGCTAGATGCTTGGCACTGTGTCTGTTATATAATAATGATGGCATTTATTAAGCGTTTACTATGTGCAAAGCACTGTTCTCTACATTGCACTCTTCCGAGTGCTTAGTATAGTGTTCTGCACACGGTAAGCATTCAATAAATATTATGGACTCATTGACTGACTGTACTAAGCTCTGGGGTAGATACAAGCCAATCAGGTTGGGCACGGTCCCTATCCCACATGAGGCTCACAGTTTTAAATCCCATTTACAGATGAGGTAAATGAGGCACAGAAAAATTAATAATAATAATAATAATGGTATTTGTTAAGCACTTACTATGTGTGAAACATTGTTCTAAATGCTAGGATAGATAAACGGTCCCACATGGGGTTCACAGTCAATCCCCATTTTACAGATGAGGCAGCTGAGGCACAGAGAAGTTAAACGACTCGCCCAAGTTTCTACAGCAGACAAGTGGCGGAGCCAGGACTGAACTCAGGTCCTTCTGATTCCCATGCTCTTTCTACTAGGCCGCACTTTGCTTCTATTGTGGAGATAGTACTGTTTAATTGAGAAAAAGAATGAAAGTGGCCCTCCTCCACATTGTTGGGGGCATATTGGAGTGTCTCCTGCCCTTAGAGAAGGGGATAGCTGAAGGCCCGCAAAGCTGTCTGGGAGTGAATGTGTCTGAAAGAGCACCGTCCATAATAATAATAATAATAATAGTAATAATAATGTTGTTGGTATTTGTTAAGCGTTTACTATGTGCTGAGCACTGTTTTAAGTGCTGGGTTAGATACAGGCTTATCAGGTTGTCCCACATGGGGCTCACAGTCTTAATCCCCATTTTAAAGATGAGGTAACTGAGGCACCGAGAAGTTAAGTGACTTGCCCAAAGTCACACAGCTGACAAGTGGCGGAGGCAGGATTAGAACCCACAACCTCTGACTCCTAAACCCGGGCTTTTTCCACTAAGCCGTGCTGCTTCTCCATCTACAGCAACCTTGTCTCTCTCCCACAGTTAGCTGCCTGCCTTCCACAGCTGTTTGCTCTAAAAAGATACCAAGCAGCCAAGAGGAAAAGAGCACAGGCCTCAAAGTCAGAGGCCATGGTTTCTAATCCCGGCTCTGCCACTTTTCTGCTGTGTGACCTAGGGCAAGTCACTTCTCTGTGCCTCTGTTACCTCATCTGTAAAATGGGGATTAAGACTGTTAGCCCCATGTGGGACATGGACTGTTTTCTACCTGATTACCTTGTTTCTACACCAGAGCATAGTTTGGTGTTTGGTTTATAGTAAGCACTTAAAAAATGCCATTTAAAAAAAAAAGGAGTGGGACCTTAGATCTTATGTATATAACTGTAATTTATTTATCTATTTATTTCTATCAGTGTCTGTCTCCCCCTTTAGACTGTGAGCTTATTGTGAATAGGAATGTTTCTATTTGTTGTCATAGTGTACTTTCCCAATTGCTTAGTACAGTGCTTTGCACACAGTAAGCACTCATTAAATACAATTGAATTTAAACTACAAACTCACTGGGGGCAGGAAACACATCATCCAACTCTGTTACTCTACTCTCCCTAGAATTTAAGACAGTGCTTTGCCTCTAGGAAGTGCTCAATAAATATGATTCCTTAATTGGTTGATTGAAGGGGAAGATTTATACTCATTTGGAGGGATAGAGTACAGGTGTGGGAAGGAAAGGCACATGATACAATTCACATTAAGCCTCCCCTAGCACTGATTCTCTTTCCTGAGCAGTGACCCTAAAGCAGCAAGAGTGGAGAGACTCCAGTCTGAGCTGTAGTAAGGAGTGTAAAATGCCTTTGTACAATCTTGGTTTCTTGTGTTTTTTTTTTTCCATTGAGTGTTAGCGCCACTTCAGCCGCCTTGTACCCTCTGGCTACTTTGTATTCAACTTTGTTATCTCTTCGGAGCCTCTATTGAATGAGAAACCTCCATCCCAACATGTCCCTGTTCCAGCTGGGAGAAGGTACTTTTTATATGTTTTCTTTTGCGTTGGAGGCTTAGGGCTGGAAAGGCGGGGGTTCTGTGAGGGTGAAATCAATTTGGCCCTAATCCAGCCAATTCTCTTACCCTTTTATTGTATTTCAAGGCTGGGGGCCTCTGCGGAAAATGCTACCGGGAAAGTATGTAATAAAAAATCTTATCTCCTTTGGGGAATGTCCGATAGCTTTAAACAGTTAAAATGGGGGAGAAAAGGGGAAGAAAGAAGGAGGCCGAAGGGGAGGACTTCTTGCAATACATAAGTGTGGTGAGAGGGCAGACAAAGGAATAAATAGGGGGTGGTAGTGGGGAGATGATGGAGTATGAACAGGGTGGAGTAAGCTATTTTGAAGGCCTCAGTATAGTAAACAGCTTCTCTCCCCCTGTATGAGCTATTCATTCCCTCACTGGTGTTCTGGTGACTCTCATGGTTTCTAATGTCACCAAAGCCCCTTGATGGAATTACAGACTTCGTTGTGGAGGCTGGCGTGAGGCGGGTGTGGGGCTGTGGGAGGGAACGCTTTTTCCTTCTCTGCAATCGGGGAGAATCAGCGCATACCAGAAACGTGAGCTCTCTCCACACAGATGTAGAATTCGTCCCTCGCCTTTGGTGTGAAACTCAAATCCACTTTCTTTATGTCAAGCGAGGAGCACGAGTTGTTTGCTTCAAACTCCACCGGCACCTCGTTTCCTCGCCCGAAATAAAGCAAGTGGAGGTACATCACAGATGTGAAAGAATCAGATGGCTTGCTCTGTGTGTGGGTAGTACATGAAGGGATTACGTATGATAAGATCCAATGGAAAAGTTTGTGAATTTCTAAGAACCTGGAAGTGAGGCCTTCCACCCTGGCCTCACCTTACTCTGACTTCTCTCTTCCTCTAACTTCCGAGCGAGACAAAATAGTAATTCTGCCAGTGGAGTATGGCAGCCTTCAGTTATCTCTTCTCCTAATCTATTTGCTTCCCTACCCTTGGTCTACATTTTGACTCACTTTTTTAGTGTGGGAGTTGTAGTAGCGGCACTTACTGAGCACTTACTTGGTGAGGTGCACTATATTAGGCATTTGGGAAGTACAGAAAAGCAGCACTGTCTAATAATGCTTCATCATTGTGATATTGTGATATTTTACAGATGAGAAAATGGAGCTTTTTTTTAATGGTACCTGTTAAGCACTTACTATGGGGCAAAACACCATACAAAGCACTGGGGTAGATACAAGAAAGTCAAGACTAAGTCTAAGTAGGAGGGAGAACAGGCAACCGATCCCCATTTTGCAGGTGAGGAAACTGAGGCACAGATTTTTTTATGATATTTGAGTACTTACTATGCGTCAAGTCCTGTTCTAAGCACTGGGGTAAGTACATGTTAATTAGGTCAGATGCAGTCCCTGTCCTGGGAGAACAGGGATTGAATCCCCATTTAACATTTGAGGAAACTGTGGCCCAGAGAAGTTAAGTGACGTGTTCAAGGTCACTCAGCAAACAATATTCCCCATTTTACAGATGAGTTAACTGAGGCACAGAGAATTGATGTGACTTGCCCAAGGTCACCCAGCAGCTGAGAAGAAGCAGAGATAGAGTTAAAACCCTGGTCCTCTTACTCCCGGGCCCATGCTCTTTTCACTAGGCCACAGTGCTACTTGATTGACTGATACTGCTCTGGTCAAAAATAGAGGCTACTGGAGGGGCTGAGTCCTGCCAAATTTCTGAGGAAAAGGCCTGTTTGTTTAAAGTTCACTCTCTGGAGCCTGCTGATTGACGGTTTGAGTTCTCGACCTCCCTCATGGTGGGGTTGGTGGAAGTAAACCCGGTTTGGTAACTTTTTATTACATGCCATAATTCTGGGAGCAACATGCATGATTCTCATGATTTATTGCACTTAACCTGAATTCCTGGAAGCTCTCCCTGAGGCCAGTTTCTGAAGTTACTCTGTGACCAGGAGTGTCCAATCTGGGCAGGCAGGTGATAGGCTTTTTTTTAAAAAAAAACGGTATTTCTTAGGTGCTTATTATGTGCTGTACTAAGTACTGGGGTAAACATAAGCTAATCGGGTTGGACACAGTCCCGTCCGTGTGGGGCTCACAGTCATATTCCCCATTTTACAGATGAGTTAACTGGGGCACAGAGAATTGATGTGACTTGCCCAAGGTCACCCAGCAGCAGACAAGAGGCGGATCCAGGATTAGAATCCAGGTTCTTCTGATTCCCATACTCATGCTCTATCCACTAAACCTTTTCCACTAAAAGAGGCAAATCAGGACCTCAAGCTAGTGGATTTCAACTACTGTCTGCTGACTTTTGTTCAGTTGAAAATGAAGATGTGAATGCTTACGCTTTATATTCTATTTTTTTTTTCTTTCCCTCTCAGCAGACATTTCATCCTTCATAGATCTGGCCAAGATTTATTCTGCAATTACGTTCCTTTTATGGCCTACATTTAATGTTGACTTTTCTGTGAGTAATCGGCTTTGAGGTGGAGAATGCAGATTAAACACTTGGTGATGCAGCTACAGTACACGTAGGAAGGCAGTTTGTGGTTGTGGAGACCAAAAGGTGTCTGGGCGCATAGGTCTTTCTCTGGGACTACCTTTTTCGTGTTCCTAGATATCCAAAGATGTGACCAGTTTTTTGGGCTGCTTTGTGGGAGAATCGGCAAGTGAGAACTGCACGCCAGATGAGTTCTGTTGTAACAATAATAATGATAATTGTGGTATTTGTAAAGACCTTACTATGTGCCAGACACTGTTCTAAGCGCTGGGGTGGGTACAAGCTAACCGGGTAGGACATAGTCTCTGTCCCACATGATGCTCACAGTCTTAATCCCCTATTATAGATGAGGTAACTGCGGCCTGGAGAAGTGAAGCAACTTGCCCAAGGTCACACAGCAGACAAGTGGCAGAGCTGGGATTCGAACCCACGTCCTTCTGACTTCCAAGCCTGTGCTCTATCCATACAGCTTCTTATTATACTCTCCCAAGTGCTTAGTACAGTGCTCTGCAAGAAAGAAGGGCACAATAAATACTACTGAATGACAAAACTGGGTAAGGAAGGATCACTGGGGCAGCCCAAATAGCCCCTGAGTGAATTCATTTAATTCAGTCAATTGTCTTTATTAAGTGCTGATTGTGCACAGATTACTGTACTAAGTAAGGGACCAACCAACTTTCCCCCTCAAGGTAGGGCCTGTTGTAGCAGTGAACACAGAGAATAACAATTCCGTTACTATTATTATACTATTATTGTAGTATCTATATGATAATTACTACAATTATACTATTATTGTAGTATCTGTTCAGTGCTTTCTGTGTGCCGAGCACTAGGGAAGATCTAAGACAGTATCCGTTCCACATGGGTCCCTCATTCTAAAGGAGAGGAAGACTAGGTATTTCTATCCCCATTTTACAGAGAAGGAAACTGAGCCATGGAGGAGTTAAGTTGAGGACTTGTCCAAGATCCCGCAGCAGGCAAGCGGTGGAACCGGGATTAACAACCTGGGTTCTGCTGATTCCTAGGCCCGTGCTCTTTCTACTAGCCTGCTCTGTTTCTCACTTGTTTGTAAATGATGATAATAATAATAATGACTGTGATACTTGAGTGCTTACTATGTTCCAGGCACTGTACTAAGGGCTGGGGTGGATATAAGCAAATTAGTTTGTAACAAAACAGTCCTTGTCCCTCACACTTCCAGCCCTGGGTACTCAACCTCTCTCTCTCCCTCACTACCTTGTTTCTCCAGGATCTTCCCATCTGTTGTACTGACAACTAAACTTTGACATGTTTGCAACAATTTCACATTACTCAGCAGCCACAGTATGCTTTTTGATCTCTGGATTTGCAATCTTGAAATTACCTTGTGCTCTTCCTTCTCTTTTCACACTTTCACTCTTATGTAATAATAATTATGTACTTGTTAAGCTCTTACTGTGTGCCAAAGCACTTTTCCAAGTGCTGGGGAAGATACAGGTTAATCAGGTTGGATACAGACCCTATCCCACATGGGGCTCACACTCTAAATTCCCATTTTATAGATGAGGTAATGAAGCCCAGAGAAGTACTTCCCAAGTGCTTAGTACAGTGCTCTGCACACAGTAAACGCTCAAGAAATACGATTGAATGAATGAAAGTGAAGTGACTTGCCCAAGTTACACAGCAGACACGATTAAAATCTAGGGCCTACTGTCTCCTAAACCCACATGCTATCCACCAAGATATGCCTATGTGTGGATCACACATCCTCTAGAATAATAATAATAATGACAATGACGATGTTATTTGTTAAGCACCTACTATGTGTCAAGCACTGTTCTAAGAGCTGGGATAGATACAAGTAATCAGGTTGTCCCACGAGGGGCCCCCCGTCTTAATCCCCATTTTACAGATGAGGTAACTGAGGCACAGAGAAGGTAAATGACTTGCCCCAAGTCACACAGCTGACAAGCAGCGGAGGCGGGATTAGAATCCACGACCTCTGACTCCCAAGCCCATGGCTAAGAGGAGAGGAAGGTGCTGAAATGATAATGTTCAAGAAATCAGGTTCTAAAATTATAACGGAGAGACAAGTACCTGCTTTGCTTCATGTTCAATGGGCATTACACTTATTTTCTCCCATAATTCCTGGGTTTTCAGGGCTTACTTTACAGAGAGAAAACTTAAATCCAGTTACCTGATGAAAAACATGGCAAGTCACTTCACTTCTCTGCACCTGTTACCTCACCTGCAAAATGGGGATTAAGATTGTGAGCCCCATGGGAGACATGGGCTGTGTCCAACCTGATTAGCTTTTATATAGCCCAGCAGTTAGTGCAGTGCCTGGGACATAGTAAGCACTTAACAAAGACCATAAAAAACAAAAACAAAAAACTACCACGGCCTTTGGAAATTTTGTAGAAATTGATGGAATGGAGCTTGGTGAAGAGAGTCTACTAGTCTTCCATTTAAATCTGGGGTATTAAGGATGTCCTGTTCCTCAAATGTCAAATGTGCAGCGGATGAAGAGGAACTGATTTTTAGCTTCCAAATGACTGGTGTCAACAAAGCGGTGATACCTTCTGGCTAAATGGCCAAGAATAATCTAAGAAATGTCACGGGTTATGACAGGGGCCTTCTTAAAATTACAGCGGGAACTCAGGGGAATTAGATGATTGAGAAATGCTTATCGGTTCCCTGCAGACTCTTAAAATGCTGTTCATTGGGTAGATTTTCCTCGGAACCTGCCCTAATTTAGTGTGTAAGATCCTTGTGGGCAGGGAATGTACCATTTTATTCTGTGCTTTCCAAGCATCAAGTACCGAAATTTGGCCCCCATTTACGTTTCTTGTGGAACCCCCAAACTGGTCATGGCTTGCCAACCTTGCTGATGCTTGTGGCGTGAGTAGGTCTTTGCTGTGCGGCTGCGAAGCTGCGTGTCTTAGTAGAGGGGGCGCAGGACAGATAATCTGGAGACCTGGGTTTTAATTCGGTCCCTCCGTCATTTGCCTGCTGTAAATTCATATGAGCAAATCACTTTACCTCTCTTGGCCTCAGTTTCCTCATCTGTAAAATGGTTATATAGCTGTTTTCCTTCTCCTATGGACTGTGAGCCTCGTGTGGGATAGAGACTGCATTCAATTTGATTATTCTATATCTAGCTCAGCATTTAGTACAGTGCTTGGCACATAGCAAGACCTTTTAGCAGATACTATTATAATTATTATTGCAACTAATAATAATATTATTTGGCTTTGGAGAGCCCCAGTGTATTACCATGCTACATGTCCTCTGTCCTGCTGTTCTCTTTTAAACTGTGGTAATTTATTAATAATGATGGCATTTATTAAGCACTTACTATGTGCAAAGCACTGTTCTAAGTGCTGGGGGGTTACAAGGTGATCAGGTTGTCCCACGGGGGGCTCACAGTCAACCCCCATTTTACAGATGAGGGAACTGAGGCCCAGAGAAGTTAAGTGACTTGCCCAAGGTCACACAGCTGACAATTGGCAGAGCCGGGATTTGAACCCACGACCACTGACTCCAAAGCCCGTGCTCTTTCCACTGAGCCACGCTGTTTCTCTTATTATTAGGCACTTACTCTGTGCCAGGCACTGTACTAAACACAGGAGTGAATACAAACAAATCAAATTGGACACAGTCCCTGTCCCACATTGGGCTCACGGTCTTAATTCCCCATTTTCCAGATGAGGTAACTGAGCCACATAGAAGTGAAGCGATGTGCACAAAGCCATACACAGCAAATAGGTGGCGGAGCTGTGATTAGAACCCAGGACCTTCCAACTCCCGGAACCGTGCTCCATCCACTGTGCCACGCTGCTTCAGCCGGCCTGACATTTGTGTTTAGGATCTTTCTTGACTAATTCGAGGCAATGAGTGCTGGATTCGAGGTGGCTCGCCAGGGAATAATTGCAGGCAACTAAACAGAAATCAATCAGTGGTATTTAATGAGCACTTACTCTGTGCTCTGAGCCTGGGAGAATGCAGTACAGCAGGGTTCATAGTCACATTCCCTGCCCAACTAAAATTTAATGTAGTGGTTCTCTTTCCCACTAGATTGTACTGTTCTTTGAGGACAGGCATCGTGTCTCATAACTTTATTATACTCTGTCAAGTGCAGAGTAAGCCCTCGATAATAAGCAATAGTCGACTTGCTGAAAGAACCAGGGTCTCTTTGTTATTGTTGTTGTTGTTGTTGTCTTATGCTGTCTGATCCACAGCGATGCCATAAACACATCTCTCCCAGAAAGCCCCACCTCCACCTTCAACCATGCTGGTAGTGGATCCAGAGACTTTTCTTGGTAAAAATATGGAAGCGGTTTATCACTGCCTCCTTCCGTGCAGTAGACAAGTCTCCGCTCTCGACTCTCTCCCGTGCCACTGTTGCCCGGCACAGGTGAGTTTTGCCAAACAGCTAAAGGGGACATTTGCTCAGGATCCTTGGCTATGAAGAGTGATCCTATCAATGAATCAGTGCTATTTACTGAGCGTTCACTGGGTGCAGAGAACTGTAGTAAGCCCTTGGAAGAGAAGCTTCAGGGCCTATCCACTTTTGCCGATTCATCAGAATCTTCCTCTCTCCAGACTCGTTTCTGTAACCAGGTGTTTCCTGTCCAACAAGAGCTTAGTATAGTGCTCTGCACACAGTAAGCGCTCAATAAATACGATTGAATGAATGATTGAATAATAATAATGGCATTTATTAAGTGCTTACTATGTGCAAAGCACTGTTCTAAGCATTGGGGAGGTTACAAGGTGATCAGGTTGTCCCACATGGGGCTCAGTCTTAATCCCCATTTTACAGATGAGGTAACTGAGGCACAGAGAAGTTGTGATTTGCCCAAAGTCACACAGCTGACAAGTGGTGGAGCCGGGATTCGAACCAATGACCTCTGACTCCAAGGCCCGTTGTGCTCTTTCCACTGAGCTACGCTGCTGCCATGCTCCTAAAATGTGCCCCCAGAAGGCACATATGGAGCTATAGGTGGATTCTGGGGAGAAGGTCCGTGATTTCAGGTCGCTTTCAGGTCCTGGATTTTCGTGCCTTACCCTCTTGGACCCTTCATTCATTCATTCAATCGTATTTATTGAGAGCTTACTGTGTGCAGAGCACTGTACTAAGTGCTTGGGAAGTACAAGTCGGCAACATATAGAGACGGTCCCTACCCAACAGTGGGCTCACAGTCTAGAAGGGGAAGACAGAGAACGAAACAAAACATATTAACAAAATAAAATAAATAGAATAAATATGTACAAATAAAATAAATGAATAGAGTAATAAATAAGTACAAACATATATACATATATACAGGTGCTGTGGGGAGGGGAAGGTCTTTGTTCTCAACTCTCCATCAACTCTAACCTCAGTGCTTAACCTCACCCCCTGACTTGTCTCTTATTTCTCCTTTTAATAATAATGATGGTATTTAAGTGCTTACTATGTGCCAAGCACTGTTCTAAGCACTGGGGTAGATACAAGGTAATCGGGTTGTCCCCCGTGGGGCTCACGGTTTTAATCCCCATTTTACAGATGAGGTAACTGAGGCGTTGAGAAGTTGAGTGACTTGCCCAAAGTCACACAGCTGACAGGTGGCGGAGGCGGAATTAGAACCCACAACCTCTGCTGCCCAAGCCCGTGCGTTTTCCATTATGCCACACTGCTTCTAAGGGTTGCCCCTTGGATAGACACACTAGTTCCTTTCTGCTTATTTACTGATTATTCACCTCGCTGCTCCCCTGATATAACCCAGCCTGTACACTTCAGGCCTCTAATGCCACCTATCTCGACATTATCTCATTCATTCATTCGTTCATTCATTCAATCGTATTTATTGAGCGCTTACTGTGTGCAGAGCACTGTACTAAGCGCTTGGGAAGTACAAGTTGGCAACATATAGAGACGGTCCCTACCCAACAGTGGGCTCACAGTCTTCAGGCGTGGAACGCCCTCCCTCTTCATATCAGACAGACAATTACTCTCCCCACCTTCAAACCCTAATTGAAAGCACATCTTCCCTGACAAAGCCCTCATTTCCTCTTTTCCCACTCCCTTCTTCCTCACCCTGATTTGCTCCCTTTATTCATCTCCAACCCTCAGCCCCACAGCACTTCTATACATATCTATAATTTCTTTATATTAATGTCTTTCAGTTAGTCATTCATATTTGAGTGCTTACTGTGGGCAGAGCGCTGTACTAAGTGCTTTTCAATCATTCATTCATTCAATTGTATTTATTGAGCACTTACTGTGTGCAGAGCACTGTACTAAGCACTTGGGAAGTGCAAGTTTGCAACATATAGAGACGGTCCCTACCCAACAGTGGGCTCACAGTCTAGAAGGGGGAGACAGACAACAAAACAAAACATACAAACCACATAAAATAAATAGAATAAATATGTACAAGTAAAATAATTCTCTGGGCAGACAAGGCGTACCCATTTCGAACCATACTTGGATCATTCTCCAAGAATACTTGGAGTACTCTCCCAACCACATCTGGGAGAGTACAATGTAATGGACATTTTCCCTGCCCACAGTGAGTTTACCGTGTGTCTCTCCGATGAGAAGCAGCGTGGCTCAGCGGAAAGAGCCCAGACTTGGGAGTCGGATGTCATGGGTTCTAATCCTAGCTCCGCTACTTGTCAGCTGTGTGACATTGGGCAAGTCACTTATCTTCTCTGGGCCTCAGTTCCCTCATCTGTCAAATGGGGATTAAGACTGTGAGCCCCACGGGGGACAACCTGATCATCCTGTATCCTCCCCAGCGCTTAGAACAGTGCTCTGCACATAGTAAGCACTTAACAAAAGCCATCGTTATTATTCTCACTGTCCCCACCCTCCCTCCCTCTCCTGGCCTGACGCCAGGTAGTAAGGTCATTCTGGGCAGGGAATACATCTGTCACGTTGTTATACCGTTCTTTCCCAAACTCTTGGTACAGTGCTTTGGACAGTCAGCGCTCAATAAATATGACCGATTACGGCAAATTTCATGGGTGGGGACATTCTTAGAGAAGCAGTGTGTTGTAGTTGAGAGAGCACAGGCCCTGGAGTCAGAAGGTCATGGGTTCTAATCCCACTCCCCCACTTGTCTGCTGTGTGACCTTGGGCAATTCACTTCACTCTTCTGGGCCTCAGTTCCCTCGTCTTTAAAATGCGGCTCGAGACTGTGGGCCCCACATAGGACAGGGACTGTATCCAACTCGATTTGCTTGTAACCACCCCGGTGCTTAATACAGTGCCTGGCACATAGTAAGAGCTGAACAAATATTATCATTATTTATTAACACTCAAATAACAGTTCCCACCTGGAGAACATAGAGAATGACTTGAAATTCCCTACCTCCTGCCAACTCTTCAGTGAAATTGGGTCGGTGGAGGAAGCTGCCACAAGACAGGGCCAGATAGCACAATGCCAGGTAACAAACACAAGGCAGTTGTGGAGCAGTTGTTGGCTCCCAGGGGAAAGCCTGAGCCTAATTCCTGATCCCTGCCTGGCGGGAACTTCCTCTTCCCATCGAAGGAACGGAGCAAGGGCAGACAGCCAGGTAAGAATCCAAGAGGGATTTCCCAGCCAGGCTGAATGACCTCACGGCCCTCCCTCCTGACAACTCCCTGCCCAGGCCCTGAGCCGGATGTGGTCCAGAACTGTGGTCGGCCCCCTGCCTCTCTTCTGGTTTCATCACGGCCCGTTAAACTCCAGCTCCTTCCCCTGCTGTATGAATTCATCAATCAATCAATCAATCGCATTTATTGAGCGCTTACTGTATGCATTCATCCCCAGAGCATGGTCCTGGGAGTCATAAGGACCTGGGTTCTAATCCCAGTTGTGCCGCTTCTATGCTGTGTGACCTTGGGAAAGTCACTTCACTTCTCTGGTCCTCTGTTACCTCATCTGTAAAATGGGGATTAAGACTGGGAGCCCCATGTGGGATAGGGACTGTGTCCAACCTGATTACCTTGAGCCCGCTGTTGGGTAGGGACCGTCTCTATGTGTTGCCAACTTGTACTTCCCAAGCGCTTAGTACAGTGCTCTGCACACAGTAAGCGCTCAATAAATATGATTGAATGAATGAATTACCTTGTATCTGCCCCAGTGCTTAGTACTGTGCCTGACACAGAGTAAGCACTTAATGAATACTATTATTATTATTATTTTATTATCCCTCACCAAATGGGAGGCTGATTCAGATGGCAGTGATACTGCCCATCTAGACTGTGAGCCCACTGTTGGGTAGCGACTGTCTCTATATGTTTCCAACTTGTACTTCCCAAGCGCTTAGTACAGTGCTCTGCACACAGTAAACGCTCAATAAATATGATTGATTGATTGTCCATGACTGGGAAGCCGAAAGGCCTAGTGGAAAAAGCCCAGACCCAAGAGTCAGGGGGTATGGGTTCTAATCCCAGCTCTGCCACTTACTTGCTGCGTGACCTTGTGCAAGTCACTTAATTTCTTTGGTCCTCAGGAAGCAGCAAGACCTTGTGGTTAGAGCACGGGCCTGGGCATCAGAAGGATCTGGGTTCTAATCCTAGTTCCACCACTTGTTTGCTGTATGACCTTGGGCAAGTCACTTCACTTCTCTGTGCCTCAGATACCTCGTCTGTAAAATGGGGATTCAGACTGGGAGCCCCATGTGGGACTAGCTTGGATTTACCCCAGTGCTTAGAACAATGCTTGTCACAAAATAAGCACTTAACAAATACCATCATCACATCATCATCAGT
Source organism: Tachyglossus aculeatus (assembly GCF_015852505.1). Classification (NCBI taxonomy): domain Eukaryota; kingdom Metazoa; phylum Chordata; class Mammalia; order Monotremata; family Tachyglossidae; genus Tachyglossus; species Tachyglossus aculeatus. Next base: position 44,077,834 of record NC_052071.1, read on the forward strand.
TCCCTCATCTGTAAAATGGGGATTTAACACTTCCTCTCCCTCTTTCTTAGACTGTGAGTCCAGCGTGGAGCATGGACTGTGTCCAACCTGATTATCTTGTATCGACCCAAGTGCTTGTCCCATAGAAAGTGCTTAAAAAAATCACGGGTTTTTTTAATTGTTAGGTTGGGGCCATTCAGAGATACTGTGATTTCAATTTCTTCTCTCCAGAACCCCAAGCCTCATAGGAACATATTAATGACCAGCAGAAACAAGCATGTCTAAGCAGTATGTCACAGTTATTAGGGGACAACATTACAAGACACATAGACACATACGTGCATGTGTGCACCATTAATCTGTACAGACGATTCTGCCACGTGGGGCCTTTTTCTTCTACAACATTTCGCTTAGAGTCATTTTCACAGTTAACACAATTGGTTCAACTTGGCCTCTCCAGGTTTGAGTTTTGGAGGTGAAGCAACTGCCAGCAGTAAATCCCCGTTTCTTACTATCAATGGTTCCAGGCAGTCCAGAGGTTATAAAAATAGTGGGCAAGCCAAAGCCCAAGGCGGTCAAGGACAAGGAAGTGGACTTTGAGAGGAAATGAAAGGTAAACAAACGTAGTTATAAATGAAACACAACTAGAGCAAGGAGTCCAGGGACGTAGTCTGCCTGAACTGAATTAACAGGACAATGGGCGGAGAGAGATTGTAAAAGAGCACAGACTCTCTGCCAGACATCGCTCCTTCCAAGTAAAAATCTTTCACAGAATCACAAGCTCCAGATGCATAGCTGTTAGCTTTTTCCTTCCTCAGCATGGAGATTAAAATTATTTTAGGGAGACTGAACTACTATGCTACAGAATTGCCATTTTGGATCACTTTTGGAGTTGCCATTTTGGATCACTTCCATCCTGACAGGAAATTCTCAGGTTTTGCCGGAGACCTGGGATGAGCAATACTGAAAGTCCAGCTCACATGGCTATGGTGGGGTCGTCGGCCCCATACCGAGGAGATGAGATTTCTATACTGGAGTCATCAAAGAAGAAGAATGGAAACTTCCTGGAAGAAGCTGTCTTCCTCCCCCTCTGCTTGTAAGGAAAGGTGTTCAAGGGATCCAACCGTTGTCAGCCATTTTTCAGCTCATTAAAATGGTAGAAAGATGTAATTGATTCACTCCTCTTCCCCACTTCCTGGGGAGGAAAAAAAAGGAAGAAATCAGCTCAGCCTAGTGGATAGAGCACAGTCCTGGGAGTCAGGAGGACCCGGGTTCTAATTTCGACTCTGCCCTGTGTCTGCTGTGTGGCCTTGAACAAGTCATTTCACGCCTCTGGGCCTCAGTTACCTCATCTGTAAAATAATAAAAAATAGTAAAATATCATACTTGTTAAGTGCTATGTGCCAAGCCCTGTTCTAAGTGCTGGGGTAGATCCAAGTTAATAAAGTTGGACCCAGTCCCTATCCCACATGGAGCTCACAATCTTAATCCCTATTTTATAAATGTAGTAACTGAGGCCCATAAAAGTGAAGTGACTTGCACAAAGTCATATAGAGATGTGGCGGAGTCAGGATTAGAACTCAGGTCCTTCTTACTCCCACACCTGTGCTCTATCTACTAATTCATTCAATCGTATTTACTAAGAGCTTACTGTGTTCAGAGCACTGTACTAAGTGCTTGATCCATGCTGCTTAAGCAGTGAGCCCTGTATGAGACATGGAGCCCTGTATGAGACATGGGATAACCTGACTCTCTTGTATCTACCTCAGCACTTAATACAGAGCCTGGAATGTAGTAAGTGCTTAACAAATACCTTCAAAAAATAAAGGAGTTAAGTTTATTATCCCCATTTCGCCAAAGAGTTGATAGAGGTGCAGAGGGATCATGAGACTTCATCAAGGTCCTACAGGGACCCAATTGTTAATTTACTAATTAAATCAGTGGTGAATGGGTCTGATTGGGGCGGGCATTTTTGTGACAGGGGGGTGGCCCAGGAAGAAAAAAAATAGCTGGGTAATGTGGCCATCGAAGGCCACAGTGGCTACCAAGGCAATTGCTTCCTGGGTCTTGGAGCAATAATCCAACATAGGTATGATGCTCTGATCACTTTATCCACAAATGGGCTCTATCCCATTAGTCAAAATCCTTTGCTTGCAATTTGTAGTATCCTGAATCCCTGCCCATCCACTTCTTTGTTGCTCAACATGAGTAAACATGGCTAATAAGGTTCAATCAACAGTCTTGGAGTTCTTACTATGGGCAGAGCATTGTAATAGGCACTTGGGAAAAGTTCATTACGATGGAGTTGGTCGATGTAATCCCTGCCGATGATGAGTTTACAAGTGTCTCCGCTCAAGCCACTTGCCCCAGAACCTGTTCCTTGAGGCAGATTTTCAAGCCTGAAATGTGGAGAATGAGGTTCTTTTGCTTTGCTTGATAGAATAACTCCACCATCGTGCAGTCGTGTCCCAGATGGACACGTTGCAGTGCTATCTTACATCATGACACAATAGGATGATATCCAATCAGACTTTTACTGTGTCACGGAACACGTTTTTAATGCACAAAAACGTGCCAAGCGTGTGTGTGGGCACAGGAAAATCTGCAGAGCTCTAATCCCTGTGGGTTGAAGACTGGACTCTATCTCCTGGCCTCTCCAAATACCAGTCACCTGTCTGTGGAAAATAACGTTTGCAACTCTGACTCTAAGCTGTCTTTTAAATATTGCTTAAAAACACATTTGCAAAAATATCTGTCAGCCGCTGTTCTGTTTGATGTTTCAAGACCCTGGTTGCAAAGTTATCCATTGACCTGGTAAAACACAGTTTATTACATTTTGAGGCTGGAGCCACTGAACTGGTTATTCAGGTGTCTATTGAAGGGGAGCCGGAGGAGGGATTAAGTCAGAGCTTGAAGGGGGGCAACAGTTGTTCTCTCTGAACTACTCTGTCAATCAATGGTATTTACACTTATTGTGTGAAGAACTGTACTAAATGCTTTCCAGAGTGCAATGCAATAGAGTTGGTAGACATGTTCCCTGCCCCTGCGCTTGGCCTAGAGCACGGCCCTGACAGTCAGAAGGGCCTGGGTTCTAATCCTGTCTCCGCCCCTTGTCTGCTGTGTGACCTTGGACAAGTCACTTCATTTCTCTTTGCCTCAGTTACCTCATCTGTAAAAGGGGAATTAAGACTGGGAGCCCCATGTGGGACAGGAACTGTGTCCAAACCTGATTAGCTTGTATCTACTGTGCTTAGAACAGTAGTTGACATATAGTTAGTTCTTAGTAAGTGTCTTGGATCTACCCTAGGGCTCAGAGCAGTGCTTGGCACATAGTAAGCACTTAACAAATGCCATTAAAAAAAAAAGGAGCATATACAATAGAGTTGGTAGACACGTTCCCTGCTGTTGTTGAGCTTACAGTCTAGAGGGAGAGTATAACGCAACAGATTTGGTAGGCATGTTCCCTGCCCATAATAACAATAATGGCATTTTTTAAGTTCTTACTATGTGCAAAGCACTGTTCTAAATGCTGGGGGGTTACAAGGTAATCAGGTTGTCCCACATGGGGCTCACAGTCTTGATCCCCATTTTACAGATGAAGTAAGTGAGGCACACAGAAGTGAAGTGACTTAGCCCAAAATCACACAGCTGACAAGTGGTGGAGCCGGGATTAAAACCCATGACCTCTGACTCCCAATCCCGGGCTCTTCCCACTGAGCCACAGTCTAGAGGAGGAGTATAATATGATTGAATGAATGAATACAACACAATAGAATTGGTAATGATAATAATGATGGTATTTGTTAAGCGCTTACTATGTGCCAAGCACTGTTCTAAGCTCAGGGGTAGATACAAGATAATCAGGTTGTCCCACGTGGGGCTCACAGTCTTAATCTCCATTTTACAGATGAGGGATCTGAGGCCCGGAGAAATTGTGACTTGCCCAAAGCCACACAGCTAACAAGTGGCGGGGCCGGGATTAGAACCCACGACTTCTGACTCCCAAGCCTGGGCTCTTGTCACTCAGCCACGCTGCTTCTCCAAGCATGGTAGACATGCTTCCTACCCACAGTGAGCTTCCAGTCTAGAGGGAGAGTACAACACAATAAAGTTGATAGACATGTTCCCTGCCAACATGAGCTTCCAGGCTAGAGTGAGAATACACACAATAAAGTTGGTAAACCCGGTCCCTGCCCACAATGAGCTTACAGTCTTGGGTGGCTATTCCAGTGTATCTCAGCCCAGAGCCAAACGTACAAGACAGATGGTCTTTGGGTCTCACTCCCCTCCCACTTCCACGTTCCCTGCTGGACTTGAAGCACCGTTTGGCGAGAGAAATCCTTCTCAGTTTCAGGCCACGGGAAAAGGGTCACGTCCATCACTGTCCTTAAGAGGTAGGGGTAGGGCCAAGGAATGAAATGGACCTCTGTCCTCCCAACTTGGAATGTGGAGATTCCAGACACCCCCTCAATGTTCCCGAGCAGTCAGTGTGAGAGCGGATGGGGAGATGGTCAGCCCTGCTTTGGTCAGCTTCTTTGTCCCAAGGTGGGTCGCTCTTGTTATGAGTGGAAGGACCGGGAAACAGCCTGCAGGAGGAGATTCCATTTCCTACCACTGCCAGACAGGAAGGGAATTTCTTCTCACTGTTGTCCTTGCCTCCGATCGGCGAAGGCGGGGTGGGGGGAACGGGGGCAATGAAAATCACTGGAGGGAGCCTTCAGAAAAGAATCACCATTTTTCCCACCACCCCAGTGCTGTAGTAATTAAATTAGAAAGGATCTCTCCCAGCGCTCAGAGCAGCACTCATTTTTTTTTTTAAACTTATTATGGGCAGGAAACGTGTCTGCTAATTCTGTTGTATTGTCCCAAGCACTTAGTACAGTGCTCTGCACATAGTAAGCACTAAATAAATGGCATTCATTCATTCAATCGTATTTATTAAGCACTTACTGTGTGCAGAGCACTGTACTAAGTGCTTGGGAAGTACAAGTCGGCAACATATAGATATGCTCCCTACCCAACAATGGGCTCACAGTCTAGAAGGGGAAGACAGAAGACAAAACCAAACATGTAGACAGGTGTCAAAACCACCAGAATGAATAGAATTATAGCTATATGCAAATCAATAAAATAGAGTAGTAAATATGTACAAGTAAACTAAGTAGAGTAATAGCTACAAATATATACAAGTGCTGCGGGGAGGGCAAGGAGGTAGGGCAGGAGGGCGGCAAGGGGGAGGAGGAGGGGAAACAGGGGGGTAAGTCTGGGAAGGCCTCTTGGAGGAGGTGAGCTGTCAGTAGGGCTTTGAAGGGAGGAAGAGAGCTATTTTGGCGGATGTGTGGAGGGAGGGCATTCCAGGCCAGGGGAAGGACGTGGGCTGGGGGTCGACAGCGGGACAGGCGAGAACGAGGCCTAACGGTGAGGAGATTCGCAGAAGAGGAGCGGAGGGTGCGGGCTGGGCTGGAGAAAGAGAGAAGGGAGATGAGGTAGGAGGGGGCGAGGTGATGGACAGCCTGGAAGCCGAGAGTGAGGAGTTTTTGCTTGCTTTGTAGGTTGACAGGCAACCACTGGATATTTTTGAGGAGGGGAGTGACATGCCCAGAGTGTTTCTGTACAAAGATAATCTGGGCAGCAGAGTGAAGTATAGGCTGAAGCGGAGAGAGACAGGAAGATGGGAAATCAGAGAGGAGGCTGATGCAGTAATCCAGTCAGGAGAGGATGAGAGATTGAACCAGCAAGGTAGCGGTTTGGATGGAGAGGAAAGGGCGGATCTTGGCAATGTTGTGGAGGTGAGACAGGCAGGTTCTGGTGACGGATTGGATGTGTAGGGTGAACGAGAAAGCGGAGTCGAGGATGACACCGAGGTTGAGGGCTTGTGAGAAGGGAAGGGTGGTAGTGCTGTCTACAGTGATGGGAAAGTCAGGGAGAGGACAGGGTTTGGGAGGGAAGATAAGGAGCTCAGTCTCATTCAATCATATTTAATAAATGAATGACTGTTAAACTCTTCCTATGTGTCAGGTACTGTAGTAAGCACTGTGGTAAATAAAAGATAATTATTACTATTATTATGGAGTACCCTCCCTCTTCTTATCTGACAATTCCTCTTCCCACCTTCAAAGCCTCATCTCCTCCAAAAGGCCTTCCCTAACTAAGCTCTAGTTTCCTCTTTTCCCAATACCTTTTACATCTTTCTGATTCGCTCCCTTTATTCTCCCTTCCCTCAGCCCCACAGTACTTACATGTCCCTATCCGTAATCTATTTATATTAATGTCCGTCTCCCCCTCTAGACCGTGAGCTTGCTGTGGGCAGGGAAGGTGTCTGTCAACTCTGTTGTACTGTACTCTCCTAAGTGCTTAATACAGTGCTCTGCACACGGTAAGCGCTCAGTAAGCGGTCAGCAGGGACGGGAGGTGGGGAAGCTGATTTGGCTTGAGTCACCCTGCTACTGAAGGTGACAGTGAGAGTGAGGTTTACAGTTCTCTATACTGTAAACTCGTTGTGGGTAGGGTGTGTCTGTTTTTTGTTATATTGCATTCTTCCAAGCGCTGAGCACAGTGCTCTGCACACAGTAAGCGCTCAATAAATACCATTAAATGAATGAATACTGAAGGGGGGCTCATTCACGAATCCGTGGTGGGTGAGGGCATGTAGCAGCCAGAACATCTTGTTCCCACTGCCCCTGGGTCTTTATCTTCTCCCATTTTCTTACTTTTTTTGTTGTCCTTTTTTGTCAAAAGTAGCAAGAACAAGAGTCGAAAACCCCTAAGGTCTCTTGACTGGCGCCATGACAGGTGGAGTCTGGGGAAGTGCGGCCATTAAAGTTAACTATTACCCAGGCCAACTATTTATTTGGCACAATAAAGACACTGAGAAAGTAGGGAAGAGGAAAATGCTTGGGTTTTATTTATTTATTTTTGGTTCCAGACAGTAACAGCAGTGTAGCACAGCCCTAAGCGGCAGTCAGGGCCTAAGTGGTGCTTAAATAAGATTAATGTTTAAGTAATAGATAGTAAATGCTGTATTGCCTCTCCGGCTGAGTGCCTGTAAGAGGCTCCCCCGGTGTGAGGAGAAAACAGGGTTTCCAAGGAGCCGCTTCCTTTTCGGTCACTCAGTTGTATTTACTGAGCGCTTACTGTGGGCAGAGCACTGTACTAAGCACTTGGGAGAGTACGGTACAACAAAAGAACAGACGCATTCTCTGCCCACAGCGATCTTACTTCTTGGTCTTGGAAGGGCTTGTTGCTGACATCCTAGATCCCCGTCCCATATTCATTCATTCAATCGTATTTATTGAGCGCTTACTGTGTGCAGAGCACTGTACTAAGCGCTTGGGAAGTCCAAGTTGGCAACATATAGAGACAGTCCCTACCCAACAGTGGGCTTACAGTCTAGAAGACTGCCAGGGAATCTGAACTCCATTGGGGAGGGGGTGACATGAGGTTGTCTGATTTTTGCAAGATGGCACCCAAGCTTGGAGATTGATTTCTCATCCCAGAAGGAAAAACAGCGTGGCCTAGTGACTAGAACAGGATCCTGGGAGTCAGAAGGACTCGGGTTCTAATCCTGGCTCTGGGATTTGTCTCCTGTGGGACCTTGGGCAAGTTGCTTAACCTCTCTGGACCTCATTTCCTACATTTGTAAAGTGGGGGATTAATACCGTGAGCTCCATATGGGACATTCATTCATTTATTCATTCAATCGTATTGAACGCTTACTGTGTGCACAGCACTGTACTAAGTGCTTGGGAAGTACATGTAGGCAATGGTGTCCACTCTGATGAGCTTATATCTACCCCAGGGCTTAGTACAGTGCCTGTACATTGTAAGCACTTTATGAAATATTACGTAAAAAAAGGGATTGTTTATCAAATCACCCCATCTAAAATCAGTGATATGGCATCTTCCAATATGGCTGTATTATGTCAAGGGTTGAGATTCTAAATCACTATGTGTTCAATGCACTGCTAGTGGATCAGCACCAGAAATAATAATAATAATAATAATAATAATAATAATAATAATAATAATAATAATAATAATAATAATAATAATAATTGTGGTATTTAAGTGCTTACTGTGTGCCAGACACTGTAGTAAGCACTGGGGTGGATACAAGCAAATCGGGTTGGACACAGTCCCTGTTCTCATGCGGGGCTCACAATCTCAATCCCCATTTTACAGATGAGGGAACGGAGGCCCAGAGAAGTGAAATGACTTGCTTAGGGTCACATAGAAGAGAAGTGGCGGAGCAGAGATTATTTATTCATTCATTCAATTGTATTCATTGAGCGCTCACTGTGTGCAGAACACTGTACTAAGCACTTGGGAAGTGCAAGTTGGCAACATATAGAGACGGTCCCTGCCCAACAGTGGTCTCACAGTCTAGAAGATATATACATACATATATCACTATATATCACTATATTTCTACCTACCTATAATCTACAGCATATATATGTATACATATATACATATATATGCTGTAGATTATATAGAATTAGAATTATAGATTATATATATATATATTCTATATATATAATCTATAATTCTAATTCTATATAACCTACAGCATATATATATATATATATATATATATATACATATATATACACACAAACACTTATATACCTTCAGTTATATATTTATGCTACGGTACAGCTACATAAGGAGAGGCACTGAGAGATAGAACTCATGACCTTCTGACTCCCAGCCTGAGCTCTATCCACTACACCACCCTGCTTCTGTAGAAAACACACCCGGACCAGGCACAGGGAAGGACTAGAAAAATCCAGGCCGAATGGAAGGAGGAGGGGCCAAGGAGAACCGGGTTCTCATCCCAGCTGGGCCAGTCATTCATTCAATCGTATTTATTGAGCGCTTACTGTGTGCAGAGCACTGTACTAAGCGCTTGGGAAGTACAAGGTGGCAACATATAGAGACGCCTGTCATGTCATCTTGGGCAAGTCCTTTCACTTCTCTATGCCTGTGTCCTCATCTGTAAAATGGAGATTCAATAACTGGTCTCTCTCCCCTTAAGCCTGTGAGCCTCATTCATTCATTCAGTCGTATTTATTGAGCGCTTACTGTGTGCATAGCACTGTACTAAGCGCTTGGGAAGTACAAGTTGGAGCCGTAAAGACGGTCCCTACCCAACAACGGGCTCACAGTCTGGAAGGGGGAGACAGACAACAAAACAAAACATGCTGTGTGGGATAGGGACGGTGTCTAATCTGATTAGATTCTATCAACCCCGGAAACCCCAGAATTTAGTACAGTGCTTGGCACATAATAAACGAAAACTATTATTTTTATTATTACTGTTATTAGTCCCGAGCAATAGAAACCGGGTTCTCTTAGATTTCCCTCCCTGGGATATAGATGTTCCTAGTCAATCAATCAATCAATCGTATTTACTGAGCACTTACTGTGTGCAGAGCACTGTACTAAGCGCTTGGGAAGTACAAGTTGGCAACACATAGAGACGGTCCCTACCCAACAGTGGGCTTACAGTCTAGTCCACATAACTACTGCTTTTCACAGCACCTTATGGCTGATTTTCCTTGCTTTAGGCTGCGTATTGGAGCATAGCTGGGTGGGCTGGGGGGGAGAGGAAAATAGACAATGATGTCCATGTTTGGATTCTGCTCAAAAACCCATATTCATTTCTTTCTCGTATATATCTGTTAGTTATTCATTTATCTATTAATTAATTTATTTATATTGATGCCTTTCTCCCAAGAAGCAGCGTGGCTCAGTGGAAAGAGCCCGGGCTTGGGAGCCAGAGGTCATGGGTTCTAATCCCGGATCCGCCACTTGTCAGCTGCGTGACCTTAGGCAAGTCCCTTAACTTCTCTGTGCCTCAGTTGCCTCATCTGTAAAATGGGGATTAAGGCTGTGAGCCCCACATGGGACAACCTGATCATCATCATCATCATCAATCGTATTTATTGAGCGCTTACTATGTGCAGAGCACTGTACTAAGCGCTTGGGAAGTACAAATTGGCAACATATAGAGACAGTCCCTACCCAACAGTGGGCTCACAGTCTAAAAGGGGGAGACAGAGAACAAAACCAAACATACTAACAAAATAAAATAAATAGAATAGATATGTACAAGTAGAATAAATAAATAAATAAATAGAGTAATAAATATGTACAAACACATATACATATATACAGATCACGTTGTATCCCCTCCCCCCAGTGCTTAGAACAGTGCTTCACACATAGTAAGCGCTTAACAAAATGCCATTATTATTATTATTATTCTCTGGGCCTCAGTTACCTCATCTGTAAAATGGGATTAAAACTGTGAGGCCCCCGTGGGACAACCTGATTACTTTGTATCTACCCTAGCGCTTAGAATAGTACCTGGCACATAGTAAGCACTTAACAAATACCATCATTATTATTGTGGGCAGGAATGTGTCCATTCGTTGATATATTGTACTTTTCCAAGCGCTTAGTACAGTGCTTTGTAAACAATCAATAAATATGATTGAGTGAATGAATGCTCCCCGAAATTCAGGCTGGTCCAGCCAGTGCAATTGTTTCCAAGCAATTCAAAGCTATGAATTGGACTTGTGTCTTGTTGAATCTTGAAATGCTTCTTCTACCCTCCTTCCTTCTGGTCATACTACTTCAGCTCACAAGAGGGGAATTTGACACTCATCTTTTTAGTGGCAATTCAGCCGGAAGAACGGCTGGGCAGAGGTCACGCAGATGGCGTGCGATTTTTGTCGGTGGGAATCGAACAATAATAATGGTAC